>NC_077227.1:556622266-556938099 GCF_027887165.1 Monodelphis domestica | reverse complement strand
GTATTCCCAGGACTTAGCACAATGTCTGGTACTGAAAAGGTACAGAATGAATGTTTTTTATCTTACTGATTAGGAAAGAAACTCTGGTTCAGAGGGGTTGAGGGATTTGCCATAGCTTGTAAATTACCAGACGTAAAATTAAATTCCTGTCTTCTGACTCCCATGCTCTTTTTCATTTCACTTTACCATCTTCATTATTATTCTTCCTCTCAATTTTCAGTTTCTAAAGTAGAAATATTACCATCATTCCTTTACCTACCAGGCTGATAATCAAAGTTAATTGAGGATAAATGCAATAACTTTGCTGAACTACTTTGAGAATTTTAGAGAAAGAAGACAGTAAGACTTCAAGGTCCCATCACTTTGGTACTATAATTATTCTTTTGTCATTTGGTAACACCATTTATATAACAAAGTCAATGAAGTTTTAAAGATGAATACTAATTGAGTAGGATTATTCAGAAGTTGGCACATTAAGAATGATTGCTTCAATAGTCCATAAATGTATCCTGGTCCCAGTTAGAGCTGGTTAATGTGGAGAACTGACAAACAGAACTGATATTGCCCTTTTTTGTTTTAAAAAAAATTAAAGCTCATTAGATGGTAATGTGGCTTTTTTATTCTATTTAGGTTATACATAGGAAGTACTTCAAAGCTGTTTTTAAAGACTTACAGGATTTTTAGGACAAAATGGGTCCTGGACTTAATTTTTTTTAGTCCCAGAGGGGAGGCATCAAAGTAACTAGGTACATTTTGCAAAAGTAAATTGGTAGCACATTATAAATATCATGGATCCTGAAATGGATGGAATCTTAGAGATCATGTAATTCAAAATATCATTTTATAGATGAGGAACCTGAGGCCCACAGAGGCTAAGCAACTATGACCAACCAGCCATAACATATGAACTAGGGTAAGATATGAACTGAGGTCATTCAAGTCTTGAGTCAAATCTCTTTCCATTGACCTATCCTGCCTAATAATATAACTTATTCTATACTAAAGAAATGTTTCCATAATAAAGCTGGTTTAATGTGGGAAAGAAGAAAGAAATCCAGTCTTAGAGTATAGAATTCCTGAATTTAAGTCCCATTTCTGAAACAGTGGTTATGAGACCCTGAGCAAATCACTTAGCAACTCAGAGCTTGGGGAGTGTGCTCAACACCAAAAGTTACAGAATAGATCCCAACATGTATTTGTAGAGGAAATTTCTTCATACGAATAATGAGGAGAAAAAATAATCAGTTAAGTTTCAGGCATGAGGAGGTTGAGATGTTTGTGACACCTCAGTTTAGGATTCAGGTTGACTTCATCAATAGGCAGTTGGTGATACTGGAATAGAACTCAGGAGAGAAAATGTGACTGGATATATAAATTTGTGAACCATAGACATAAAAATGACAATAACCCCAGAGGAAATGATGAAGTCACTAAATGAGAATGTAGAGAGAAGAGAAAGTTACACCCAGGATAGATCAAAATTGGAGACATAATATGATGGAAGAACTTCCAAAAGAAGACTGAGTAGTCAGAAAGGGAGAAGAAAAACAGGTTAGAGTAAGATTACAGTCTCATAGATCTAGAGATTTGAGGAGACAAGATAACTATAGGGAAAAAAGATTAGATTTATTTTGCATAGCCTCTTTGAAAGCTCATAACCCAGTAGGTGGCCAATTAAGACCCTCTCTTACTTTGGCTTCAAAGACCTATTTACTTAATAGTGTGGTATTTTTCTAGCTCTTCCTTGAACTATCCCTAAGGGGTCAGGGATTCTACAAACCAAAGAGTGCCAGTAGATGCTTCTTGACCTTCCTTAAGTGGAAAAGAAATATTTTCCCTATGCTCTTTTCTGATCAAGCATTGGTTGATACAACACAGTTAAAATAATGTACATGTGTGCATGCGTGTTCATGTTTATACATTTAAGTAGTTTAAGATAAGGCAAATATTTGCCAAGAAACAAGAATGAAATCAAATTTAATTAAATAGACAAAAAAAAGGATACATGGATTTTAGGGACAAAACTATTATATTAACATTTTTTCTTTTTTTTAAATTCTAGGCTGTCTTATAATTATTTATCTTTTCTACTGTAATCCCTATTTTTCAAAGACTCCCTTCTTCCTTCTCAGCTAGAAATTGATGTTTCCCACTCCTTTCAACCTCTTACCCTACTTTTTAAGTCTAGCAAACTAAGTCTTACTTAATATTTGCTCTGAACTATGTAACTATGCTAAGATCAAGCAAATATTTACTAAGAAATGAATGAAATCAAATTGAGCTAAACACACCAAGAAAAGGGCCTATAGATGACAGGTTGAAAACTGCCTTTTGTGGACATTTTTTTTACTCTTAGGTTAGTTTTTATTTATATGTATATATAGCAAAAAAGTCACAAATCCAGCCTCAATTCCTGAAGTGGAACAAGGAGCCATAATATCAGAGAGATTATAAAAAAAAAGTATACCTGGGGACAAGAGAGACCTGGGTTCAAATCTGATATTTGCTAGGGCATTAACAATCACTTTATATTAGTATTTTTTTCAATTCACCATTTTGTAAAAGGGGGATGAAAATCTGTACACTATCTAACCCATATGGTATTGTAAGAAAAGTATTTTATAAATCACAAAGTACCATGTAAATGTGAGCAATTATCAATGATTTTCTCATCACTGGAGGATTTTTGAATGGAAACTGAATGAAAACATAGCAGGGGTATTGTTAGAGAAAAACTCCTATGGAAGATTTAAGGGAAATGTTGAGGCCTCTTACAGAAGATAGAATTCTCGCTGAGACCTGAAAGTAACCAGGGATACTATGAAACAGATGAGGAAGATGGATGAGTACCCAGCATGATGGACAGCCAGTGAAAATGCAAGGATTTGAGAGTGTTTCTGGATCCCAGAGTAGGTATTGTAGAGGGAAGGTTAAAGTATAAAAAGGCTAGAAAGGCAGGAAGAGGCAAGTTGCTCAGAGTTTTGAAAGCCAAGCAGGTTTATATTTTATATGGATATAATTGGGAGTCACTGGAATTTACTGACCAGGTGGTGAGACTGGGGAGAGAGACTCAGCCATATTTGCATTTTAAGAAGCTCAATTTGACATCTCAGAGGAGGATTGACTAGAATGCGGAGAAATTTGTGGAGAAAAGACCAACCAGAAACATATAGCAATAGTTCAGGCATGAGACGATGAGAGCCGGAACCAGAGTGGTGACAGTGACAAAGGAGAGATATATGAGATAGGTAGAAATGGCAGAACTTTTCAACTGATTGACAAGTGAGAAGGAGGAGTCAAGGGTGACACCTAGGTTGTAAGCCAGGAGATTGGGGGGATGAAGATACTCTTAACAGAAACTGGAAAGTTAATAGGAAGGAAGTTTTAGAGGGTAAGAATGGATTCAATTTTGGACATGCTGAATTTAATATGTCTATGAGACATCCAAATCAGGAAGTCTAGTAGGCAGTTGGAGATGTAAGACCAGGAAAGAGATTAGATGGAATAATGAATCTAAGAATTATCAATATAAGATGATAGTTGGGAGCTGATGAGATTATCAAATGCCCTTCCTTCCAGCAACTCTTGCTTCCTTTCACTCCATTTGGGTACTTGGATAAAATTTGGGTCACCAACTCTATTCCTTCTGGTGAGATAGAAGACCACTAAGCCTTGCCATTCACAACTGCCAGTGTCCTAAGGTCCTGCAAGTATTACCTTTATACCCTCCAGACTATGAACATTGCCATTTGACTTACTGATCCTTGGGCTTTTCTATCTATCCCTACCAACCTTAGGACTTCTTGGCTTTTCTTTGTAGCCTAAAATTGAATTTTCTTTTATGTGCTATGTCCCTCAATTATAATATGAGTTCTTTGAATGAAGGAACTATCTCACTTAAAATACATACATACACACACATACACACATCTATGCCTAATATTTAGCATGATCCTTGGCACATATAATTAAATTATTTTTCTACTGATTCATTTATACATTCAATCATTTGTTATTTTAAAATAAGGTTCAATATCAGAGCCTTCTAACAGAACAGAGTATACCACAAGGAGGTGCCAGGAGAGTGAGCTACCAACAGAGGCTGAAAAGTGCGACGGTAAAGAGACACAGGAAGGTTTGCTTGTCTTTCCACATGCAATGAATACTCAATTCTAAGGAAATAATGAACTTTACTATTAAAAGTAGGGATAATAGGATGAAGAAAAGTGGGAAAGTCCCTACAATTTTTCTAAATGGCTTTTGTAAGTATTGGGTCAGTCTTCATAAAGAATCTCTTTGCTATATAAAAATAAATGAGAGACATTTGATTGTTCAAAGAAGAGTGACAAAAAGAAAAAAAAAAGAAGAAAATTCGCTAAATGTACAGTAATTCTTAGAATCCCTCCTTTCTTGCATTTACATCATAGTATCTTTTAGTTCCTTTAAGACACAACTCAAGTACCATCTTTGATATGAAGTCTTTCCTGTTCCTTTCAAATCCTATTACCTTGCCTCTCTAAAATGCCTTGTATTTAATTTGCATTTTTCTGCATATATTCGTGTAACATCTCCCTAGAAAAGATAAAGAATGGCCTGGATTTTAATACTTTAGGAATTTGTAATTTCTTTTGCTTCTGTGGCAAGGAAAAAAAAGTCATATCATTTTTGACTAAGGCCAGAATGATAGAAAAAGAGAGAAAAGATGAGAAGGAGGTCTAAGACTTTTCTTAGATTGTTTATATAACTAGCATCACTGATTATGGCAGCAGTGATGACATCAGAAATTCCCCTCCTCAAACCCATAGTTTTTGTTTTTGTTTTTTTTTCCTGGGATGCTGGAGAGGTCAAAATAAAGGAATAAGCAGATATTTTTAAGATTTTTTTTTTATTGTGGGTGCTAGCTCAGAGAGCTGGAGAATGGAGGAAGAGGGGAAAGGGAAAAGATGGGGGAAAATAGACCAGGAGAAACTGACAGTCCTTATATCCTCATCCTGCTTTGTCCCTCTGAGACTGGCATACTCTTTTTTTCTATGAGATATTATATTTCCCTGACTTCATCTTATTTTCCATACACACCTGTGGTTAAACCTATCCTTTACATATACTTTTTTTTCTTGTTTTTAGCAGGAGGGCACAGTATATCTCTAGAAGGCTACACAGAAGGAAATGAGCTTTTCTAGGGCAGGGCCAAAATTGAAAGACCTCAGCTCATTTTTAGTGAGTTTCCTCTCAAATTTGGGACATCATAATGAGCTATTAATTTTGCAACTATATTTCTAAGGGCAGAATTATAAAGATGTCAGGTATTTAAATCTGTCATATCAGAAAATGAATGTAATGTAGTGATTACATATATATGTTTATACATACAGATATACACACATACAAATATATGGCACATATGAGGTAGTGACATTGACATATGTATGTGTATCTCAGCATGTCTCTCCTTGAGCTTACTGAAGGTAGAGGTAGTTTATTTATTGTTTTTTAATTTTGTTTTTGCCTGGCACATAGTAGGTGCAGAATAAATGATTTTTGCTTATTTCACTGATGTGCAAATTATATGAGATAACAAAGGCAAAGTAATTCATAAAACTTTGAAGTGTTATAGATAGCCAATGAAGGTTATTATTATAATGTTGTCTGAAGTTCTTATTTTGTTATGATAAATTTCCCTTATATGGATGCATATAGTACAGTTTACCTGTATACTTTAGTCAATAAATGTCTCTTTCCTTGAAGGATCTGGTTTTTCTTTGGCATACACAGTGTCAATACAGAGACAGCCCATCAAAAGATGCTCAATGTGAACATTCCAAAGACTCAAACAGTTTCTATTTTATTCTGTTAAAGATACATCTTGTGGTGCAGTAATGCTATGTCTTCAGACAGCCACCCACATGCAGAACATACTTTGCATGTGAATTACTCACTGCAATAGCAGAAATCCCTCGAATTCTAGAAGAAATTGTGTTTATATAAAAGTTGTTCTTAAAATATGAGTAGAGGTCAGTTTTGTATATATTCTGAGTTACCTGTATCTGAAAACTCATAATCCTTGTGTTGAAACATATAATGGCATGTTCAGAGCTCAGAGAAAGTGGATTTAAGTTAAATTGCTAAGGTTTCTAAATGAAAAAGGAAATGCTTATAATTTCAGATATTCTTTCACATGAATTTCAGTGCTTGGGAGTCACAAGGAATCTCAGAGATTATAGAACACAGCTCAGAACCCAGTGGACTTAGTTCACCAACTATCAAGTACTTCTGACTGATAACATAGGAAAGTAGACAGGTTATGAATATCTGAGCATCTCAAGTTTGTAAAAAGCATATTATCCAAAAACAGAGAAAAATAAATCTGTGCATATATTTAGATATAGAAAATTGGAGGATCTGAGTTACATAATATTCTCCAAGTGGTACACAAATTGAAAATTGTATATAAATTACTAAATCAAAAAGTATTTACTAAGCTCCTATTACATATCTGGTATTCTGCCAGGAACTGGATATAAAATGATAAAAATGAAATAAATATTTCTCACTTTAAGGTACTTATATTCTATTGGTAGTGGAGAAAATAAACACAAGATTAATTAATTAATATAGTAATATACTAACATCTGAATTAATAATTATAACTAACATTTCTATAGAATTTGCTACAGTCCAGAAATTGTGCTAAACTCTTTACACTTATTATCTCATTTGATCTTCACAGCTCTGAGAGGTAATATTAGCTAATTCTTATATAATGTTTAATATGTCTCTAGCACTGCATTAAGTATTTCATTTGATTTTCATAACAACCCAGGAAGTAGTGGGTATTTATTATCTCCATTTTAAAGATGAAGAAACTGTAACAAAGAGAGGTTAATGACTTGCCTAGGGTAACAGAACTAAAAAGTTTCTGATGCTGGATTTGTTTTCCTTATTTCAGGCCAAATTCTCTATCCATTATACCACCTAGCTTTCCCAGAATAAAATTAGTAATATTAATATGATTGACTTTCCAGTAATAAAACAAAATAGTGCTTAGCTGTGACATTTTTTCTTCATCTAAGTTTTGTTGGGGCATTGGATTACAAAAAGAGGCATTACTTAAGTTCATAAAAAATGTAGAAATACAGAAATCAATTAATATTATTGACACCTATTCTAGAACAATGGCCTTTTAATTTTAAAGTTAGGACTATTATTTTGTTAGGATCTACTTCCATGAAACTAGAAAATTCCACAAATTATTCTCTTCCTACATATTGAGTAATGGGTTTCCACATTAATTAAATATTTCTCTGCTTCCAGTTATAATTGAATTTTCAATTTATTAAGGGTGTGTGATACAGTCATTTTTTCCAAAAGGCTAAATTAAAAAAAAAAACTACTTTGTTGGCTTAACAGATATATCCAAAATCAAGAAATAGAGATGGATCCAAATCAAGAATCCGGGAATAGCCTATAAGTCATCTCTGATTATTCTTTTCACCTGAATTGTACATGTAAAAATATAATGCACATGTTCCTTATTTTTAATTCAAAATAGACATCCAAGATAAAGAGTATATAGATATGTTTCATTTGTTATCTACTTGGTTGTTTATCCCATAGAACACATTTCAAAACAAGTATGACTACCAGACAATTTTTCCTTGTATAAACCTTAAAATGGTGGGGAAAAAATGTGCTTGAAAAATGTCAGGAACATATAAAATAAAATTTCTTGTCTTCAGAAAGATGGGATAATGGACAATTTTTGACAGGCCATTTTTAACATGGCTGACAGCTTAACTCTTTATTCTCTGAATTTATTGAATTTTTCCTCCGTGGGTTCAGATTTAATAAAAGTATTCCCAAATATGCTACTATGTAACTTCCTATTTTCAGAATCATTAATTAGTGAACATATAACTTTTTAAATTTGGATAACTCAACTTAGTTATTATGAATGTTTCTACTTTGTCTTTTTTCTTATATCATAAAAATCCATTGAAATATCTTAATATTCTTAGGAAAGGCTAAAACATTTATAGATTGTTAATCAATCTGATAGCTTTTTTTATTCTCATCAGTAAACTATTGAGTAATCATAGCATTATGACACCACAAGTAGAAGAGACCTCAGTGATCATCTTATCTTAGATCCTCATTTTATATTTGAGGAAACTGAGGAACAGAAAGATTAAATGAGGTGCCCAAGGCAGCACAACAAGTAAGTGACAGAACCAGTACTGGAATCCAGGTTCAAGCATGTAGGACTTGACTATTTCTGAGGCAAGATGCTATCTCCTAAAGAGTGTGAGACACAACCTTTGTTTAGTGCTTTTCAGCTGTTTTTTTACAGCTGCTGAGCATTGAGAAGCTGCTTCTATTGTCACTGTTTTTATTTTTTTCTTTTGCTTATTTCTGCATCCTTAGCCAGATGCTTGAGAGTTTCAAATGGATGATTCACAAAAAAGTGAGAATGTATTATGTAAGATTAATAAGAGATAGAGATAATTATTATCTGGGGACTAAAATGACACAAAGATCACTTTAGACAGAGGCAAATTTAACAGATAAAGGATTTGATCTGGGTCTTGAAGGGAAATCAAGGCAGTAGAGGCAAGAGCACCAATTGGGACAAAAGAGAACTACGTTCAAGCTTTTACTCTAAACTTTACTCATTACATGACTGTGTACAAATCTCTGAAACTGATTTCCTCATGTGTTGAAAGAGAATAGTAAATTAGAATAACTCTTATAGCATTGTTATCAGAAAAAAATCTTTGTAAAAGACTAAATGCTCTTCATATCAGAACTCTTATCCAGGATAACAAGACAGTATGGTAGTGTTCATGGGGAAGAGGCAGATCCCATTCTAGGGTTGAAGAACATACTAGGATAATACACAGACTGCTGAGAAACATATACCAGACAAAACACAGTTTGATGGTTGATGTCAAATTAGTGATTTGCTTTCATAATGAGAGATCTTTAGAATTCTGATTCTGTAAAATGGGGGAGATTTCATTGATTTCAGGAACCTGGAAATGAATTGTACAGAGGTTTTTTAATTTCATCCTCCTAACATTGAATCATTATGGTCAATTACTTCTTTTTTTTACACCATTACTTGGTGATGTCAAAATTGAATTCATTTGGCTTTCATGTTACATAAAAATATAAATTTGAAGAAGGATGAATGATAGTAATATACTTCAAAGATACTGCTTTTATCTTGACTGAATTAATAACCTTTATTTCATACTAGAGGAGCATATGAAATATATAAGATTTATAGAAGAGTTTGTTGGTAATTTTTTAACCCTTACTTTCAGAGAGAGAGAGAGAGATGTAAAGGGAGAGGAGGAGATTATGACAGAAAGAAACAGAGTCAGAGAAAGAAATGAAGATATCAGAAGAGAACATATGCAATTTAAGTTTAAAGCCAGCCCTCCTAAGTGGTTGCTGCATGGACAACTTTGTTATGAATACACTTAAGAACCAAGCAAAGAGGCAGGGGACTGCTAAGGCAGAAGGTGGCATCTGTTGTCAGACATGGTTAGTGTACGAGTTATTTTTGCTTGAATTATTTTCTTTACAGTAGAAGTATTAGATCATAGTGAGGTTTGGTAAAGAAAGGTAATGGAGTATTTTTAGAAATAAATTTGATAAAAAAAACAAAAGGCATCATTTTTTTCTTAACACCTAGGAGAGATGGCATTTAAAATACCACAGGAGAGAAGTTATGAATAATCACTGCTGTCTATATACAAATATCCAAAGAATTTCCTTCAGTATCTTTGTTTACTTTGTATATTTGCATTAGTCTGTCCTCGTAAAAATATTACCCTTGCAATGTTGTCAGAACTTCATTTTCTTTGAGTTTTCTCTAAGAGTCACACATCCACCCTCCTTAAAGTTATTTTCATTACCTGAATTTAGATAACATCCTAATACTTCTGGCTAAAATATGATGTGTAAGCATAATATTTATCTTTTTATGTTTTTCCTAGCAGTGATTTATTTTTTTTTACTTTTTTTCACTTATTGTCAAGTGAACCTACTGATATAGTGGATAAATTATGCTCTATAGTCAGAAAGACTCTTATTCCTGAGTTTGAATCTGACATTAGATGCTTGTTAAATGTGTGACTCCTGTATAAGTCATTTAACCCTATTTGCTTCAATTTCCTCATCTATAAAAATAATCTGTTAAGAAAATGGCAAACCACTCCACAGAATCTTTGCCAAGAAAACTTCAAATGAGGTTGGACATGTCTGAAGAGATATTTCACAACAAAAACAACAATCCTTAAAAGAAAAAATAGCATTTTGTAGCATTTTTATTATCCTAAAGCATTTTATAATTTATAAGACATTCTCCTCAAAGAGTCCTCTATAGTAAACAGTGTGTGAATATTGTTTCCCTTTTACAGATGAGGAAATTGAGAGTCACTGAGAAAAGTGATATGCTCAGGATCAAACAGTGTCAGGATAATTTCTGACACTAAGTCCAGTTCCCTCCTCCCAAAAATTCTATATGTACATTGGACCATTGTAAAATGTGACAAAAAATAAGCTTCTAGCCTTTTAGCCTATAAAATGGTAAAATTTTGAAGGTCTTACAAATTTGTAACAGCATCAGATATCTTCCAAAATGCTTTTACTTTTCAATTTATGTTATGCTTTTATTGGATACCTAAATTAGCACTAGTAGTCTAGAATATTAATTTAATTCTTATTTCTTATGCTATATGTTGAAAGTCACCATGTTTAACTGAACAGAAAATTGACTTTTAGAATTAAGAAGCTCTGAGATCAAGTCAGCTCTCCAATATTTACTGATGTTGTGACTCAGAACAGAAGTTCCCAGCATCAGTGAAATAATAAATCCCCTCCAAAATATCAAGAAAATTTTAGATCATAGGATATGAAGTTGAGAATGACTATAGAGATGATTTAATCAAACCACTTCCATTTTTTTACAAATGAGGAAATTGAGGCTCGGGGAGCTTAAGTGACCAAGTCACTAAGAGAGTAAATTGCAGAGATAGCATTCAAAGTCAAGTGCCCTGACTTCAAATCGAATGCTCAGGAAAGGAACAAGCATTGGGCTGGTGCCTATTTCTAACTCATTTCACATTCATAGACTTACTGATCTCCAAGGGAAATAAACTAAATCTAAATAGAGTCTTTATATATGATGCTCAATGTAATTGACTAGTAGAGGGCAATTAAACAAATTGCTTATTCTGATAATGTTGATGTTATATTCCGTTCTAATACTAGCGATGGGATCTCTGTTCTCTTTTCACTGATAACCATTTTTCCAGAAAGTTTTACAAGTTGTGTTACTGGCAATTTGAGAGGTGACCCTCTTGTACAAGGGGAAAATGAAGGCTTACAATGTGAGAACTTTACCAATTCCCAATATAAAACTCGACAATATGGGCATATGGGTTATATAAGTCAGACTTGCCCCTAGGCAGGTCTTAATTTATGTGGCTGGCACCTCTGTGAAAGAAAACCAAGCTCTGACAGCATTACAAGGGTAATATTTTTACAAGGACAGACTACTCTTGCACACTTTCTCTAATGTATTAGGCACAACACAGTTATCCTTCAGCTCCAGGCATGCATATCTCCGTCTGCCACCTATTTTTACTCATGGGCAAACATTTATTCTAGCTAGCGGAGGGAAAGTGACACTCAACATTTATATTTGAGTTTCACCATGTCCCCACTCACAGTTTCCCAGGGCAGTGAGGCAGAACGTGCTCTTGTCCCACATATGTCTTTGAGAGGCTTTTCCTTCCTCGAATGCCTTAGAGGAACTAGAAAATTTGAGTAACATCTGCATTAGCAGCACTGTCTGCTGGGAACTGAGATTGATTTTGCTCATCTTGGATTGCTTGGACACTTGGCATTAGGGGCAGAGAAGTAGTGTTCATAGTCAGGAGATATTTAAATAGTTGCTTTAGGGGGTTTACCAGACCTTGTAATATTTTGGTGAATGAACTTTAACAAACCATTCTTAAAACTTAAAGTACTGTGCACTGGACCTAATAAAGATTGTTTTTCATTATTAATTTGTACTTAAAAAAGTGAAAAGTCTGATGCAAAGGATACAAGACCTAGAACTTGGATCTTAGTGGCCAACAGGTTTAACCCAGTCACTTTATGAAGACTATTGAGTCATAAGAAATGATGAACAGGATGATCACACTCACACACAAAACAAATCTGAAAAGATGCAGGATGTGATACAAAGTAAAATGAGCAGAACCAGGAGACTACTATACACACAAAAAAAGCAATAATATAGGATGATCAACTATGAATGATAACAATTATCAGTAATATAAGGATCCAGGACGACTCCAAAGAACTCAAGGACAACAACAAAAAAAGACTCTCCATTCCCATAGAAGGAACTGATGACTACCCTCTTCTGGACTTCATCAATGCTCTCTAGAATCTTTCATCAACTTGCAGGATCACATACACTCTGAAATTCACCTATATTACAGTAGTTCCTGTCCAAATCTTCTCTTTACCTTTTAGTTTTTTATGTGTTATCCTCTTCCATTAAGGCAGCTAGATGGCACACTGACCTTGGAATCAGAAAGACTCATCTTTATAAGTTCAAATCTGGCCTCAGAAACTTAATGTCTGTGAGACTAGGCAAGACATTTTACCCTGTTTACCTCAGTTTCCTCATCTATAAAATCAGCTGGAAAAGGAAATGGCAAACCACCCATTATCTTAGATAAGAAAACTTCAAATGGAATCAGAGAGAATTGGATACAACTGAAAACTGACTTAACAATGACTTATTTCATTAGATTGTAAATTCCTTATAGGCAGTAAATGCTTATTGCTTTTCTTTGAATCTTCAATATTTAACATTGTACCTGATTCATAGAAGGATTTTTTTAAACCTTGATCTTATTAGTTTATTTTTAATTTTTAAATTAAATAATTAATTACATTTACTAATCAATACTACTACAAAGGCACATTTAAACAAACAAATGCATAAAATAAGTGTATGGTATACCACAAACTACACAGTTTTTACAATTTGTTTAAATATGTAAATTGTGTATTGTGGTAATATCCTCTATTTTTGAGTTGTCTTTGGATTTATTTTGCTTTGATACATTTTTCTCTTGATTTTGTGGTTAATATTTTTAAAAATGTAATCATAGTATTTATTATTCTTATTCTTTTTTTCTTCTCTTTTCATCTCTTCATATATTTCCCTTATTTTCTTTATATTTCTAATATTTCTCATTTCTAATAACATAATACAATCCTTTTGATTATAGTCTATTCATCAATTTCTCCCAATCATTGCATTTGTGTTGTTTCTAGTTTTGTTTTGTTTTTTTTGTCATTTCCAACAGAGCTTCCATAAATATTGTCATATATATCCTTGTAGGATAATAAATGTTTATTGATTGGCTGGCAAGTAAAAAGGGGCTTACTTCTCTCTTTTCCTGTTTCACAATGGTTATTATTATGGCTACTGGCAAGGAGTGTGAGCTCTGTATATTCACTCTCAGGGGGATGTCCATGTAAGAGCATCAGGCTGAATCCTTTGCCATTCCTTAAAACTCTGGATTTAACAGTAGAATCATGCAATTCTTAGATGATAAAAACCATTTTGATGATTTTATGCAGTTGTGGAGCAGATTTCCTTCCCTGTTGTTCTCCAAGGCAATCCCTATAAGCAGCACAACATTCTAAGAATCTAACTTTCTAACATCTCAACAAATGGAAGGAAGTGATTTTATGTTTCATGGGAATGACTCAAATCAGAAAGAAGCTCTGAGATTCTAAGAGTTAGGATTTCTATATCTCTCTTTTTGAATTCCTTACTTTTGGAAATTGACTATTTCATGCCATTAACATGGTAAGCAAGCATTGCTATACCTTTAACATAGAGGCAATAACTAGGATAGTGTAGTATACAGAGTGATGGATTTCAAGCCAGAAGGATGAGAGTTCAAAAGCAAACAATTACTCCCACTAAGATTCAGTTTTCTTATCAGTAAAATGGAGATAATAATGGAACTTATAGGGTTATTATAAGGATTGAATAACTATAAAAGGCTTAACAAATCTCAGAATGTTATAAAATATTAGCTTCCGTGAACATATGCCAAAGAGCATGAATCCTGTCTAGAATATAAAGAAGCAAAAGGCTTATCCATTGAACTATTGGATCAGTGATTAGGGAAACATGCATAGTACAAGTAGAGCTCCAATAGTTACTTCAGTTATGGTTAAGTCAACCTTGCTCTAAATGAGACTGTCAGGGACACAGGACCTGTGATAGAGCCAAATTTGTTAGAATAGAAAAAGTTTCAAAGATATTGCCAAGATCAACTGTTAATTGACCTCGTGTGTCATCACTGCCTAAGTCAAATGGTGCATTCTAGGTTAAGCTGCAGGACCTCTTGCAACTTGCCCTGCCACCCAGAGCAACACATAAAATACCTTGAATACCAGAATCAAGAGTTTATACTTTATGAAAAGGCATTGGAAAGGTTTTAAAAATTTCTAAGTAGAAATTAGGTATGCCCTAGTTTAGGCTTTCTTCCCTTACTGCAAGAATCACTCAATTGCTGTCCCTGCTTTATGTCTTAGTCATTTTCTGCAGTTGCCAAATTTTTACTCCTAAAGCAGAGATCAAGCTGTGTCTTTCCTAAGAAGTTTCTGTGACTCCCAATTCTTTAGTAACAGCTAACATTTATATAGCATTTCAAGATGTGCAAAGCATTTTGCATAGCCTATTTTCTTTGTTCCTCACAATCACACCTAAGTAAGTGCTATTTTTCTTATGCCTGGAATGTTCTTCATCCTCTATACTTTTACTGACTTCCCTTGCTTTCTTTAAGTCCCAACTAAAATCCCTCTTTTATAGGATTCCTTAACCCCTCAATTTCAGTGCTTTTCCACCTTTAATTATTTCCTATTTATTTTGTATATATTTGTTTATATTTCATCTCACCCATTTGATTATGAACTCATAGGATAGGGATTTGCTTCTTTTGTATCTACAGTGCTTAGCGTGCCTGGCACATAGTAGGAGCTTATTGAATGTTTACTAAATGCATAAATGCTTTAGTAAATCTGGCTTACTTAATCTTTCTTTTACATGACATTCCATCTGCCACTCTTGTGCCTGTGTGTATGGCATCTCTCCTGCCTGGAAATGTCATCCTTTCTCATTTACCTCCCTTGGAAATACAAGGTCTTTTAAAGGTACAGTTCAAGCCTTTCTTCAAGAGGCCTGTTCCTTATTCCTTCTTTTGATTGTCCTCATTTCCTCACCCTTCAAAATCACTTTTAAAAAAAGTATCCAATATTGACATATGTGTGAACTTGCTTTGCATTCATCAGGTAAACTCCTGGAAGCCAGAGGCTGGCTATCTTGCCTTTGTATTTGTATCTACAGTCCTAACATGGTACCTGTCATAAAGTAGATACTTAATGGATATTTATCAATTAATTACCTTATTGATAGTGGTAGGGTAAGATTATTTGAGCAGCACTTTTGAGGTTAGAAAAGGGAGAGAATAGATTGAAGGGTGAAAGCCAACATAATCATCTAAATAAAAAAAATAATTGGACTAACCTTCATAGGATAACAATGAGAGAGGAGGCAACATATTCAAGAGAAATTGTAAATGCAGAAATGACAGGTCTTGAGTATAATACAGGGCCTTTAAACACTCTTTAATGTGAACCATACTTGCATGGTAACTTTTCTATGACACTGAAGCTAATAAGAAAACAAGTCAAATATAAACATAAAAGAGACAATGAACAAATGTAATAGAAATAAGAATGTCAATTTTCAAGGTATATGAGAGTTTATGTCCCCTTTTTACTCATACACAAATTCTCAAAGAGATTATAAACTTACCTCTTTAATGCTCTATGATCTTCCCCCCAACCATTTAGTTAGGTCAAATCTCATTATATTGAAGGGAAAGAATTGCTTGAATTTTCCTGTTAGATTGGAGTCTTGTGCACTAAAATAAATAGCACATCATCTGTGGTTTAGAAGCCATTTTGCTGTACAAAGGGGCTTCATTTTAATGAATTTGCTTCAAAAAGATTTAACACTTTTAAAAAACAAAGCCTATGGTTTACTTTTCTTTTTCTTTTCTTTTAAAAAAAACAGTTACCTTCCATCTTAGAATTGATACTGAGTATTGGTCCCAAATCAGAGGAGCAGTAAGGGCTAGTGAATGGGGATTAAGTGATATGCCCCCAGTTATATGGCTAGGAAGTGTCTGAGGCCATATGGAATCCAGGACCTTCTCTCTTATGTCTGGCTCTCATTCTACTGATACTTTTCATTGTGATCAATGTCTCTCCTGAATGTCTAGGCACTTTCAATTCAACATGCCCCAAAACAAAGCATAAGTTCCTCTCACTTCATGCCATCCTTAGACCCCCAATGTTTTCTCTCTATTGAGGGTATTGCCATCCTTCTATTCACCCCAGGTTCACAACCTTGAAGTCATCCTTGACTCTTCCATTTTCAGTAGTCCTTCTATATCCAATTAACTGCCAACTCTTATTGATTCTACTTTCATGGGATCTTTCACATCTGACCTGTTCTCTTTACCTATCTGGCTTCTCTATCCTAGCGAAGTTCCATCTCAATTCTCACCAAGATAATTAGGAAAACAAATTTTCCTGTTTGATTTTGTGTTTTTACATTCAATAATGTTTAGCTATTTTTAAGAGAGAAGAGTATAATATTTGGGGCATGTAAAATTATTAACTATCATGTCTTCACTTGTAGCCTAGGTGCTGGCATGTACCCATGATTCAGAAACATTCATCACCTCCAAAATACAGGAAAGTTTCTAACACCTCTGAAAACATTCTGAGATGTAATTTCAATCAGGTTAGGTCAAGAAAAAATACTCTAAAGCTATGCCTGGAAATCTCATTGTTAGTAATAATAGCAGATGTGAGAATCTATTTGTACAAAGGAACTTGGAAGAGTTCCTGAGTTGGGAGGTATCATGATCTCTGACTATGAGGGTATCTAAGTCTTTGAGAAAGAAAAATAGGGTAGTATTCAAAGGGTATTCAGTTTAAAG
This sequence comes from Monodelphis domestica, assembly GCF_027887165.1. Lineage (NCBI taxonomy): Eukaryota > Metazoa > Chordata > Mammalia > Didelphimorphia > Didelphidae > Monodelphis > Monodelphis domestica. Next base: position 556,920,979 of record NC_077227.1, on the reverse strand, counting down.
TTGTCATTTCTTCATAATCTTAGAGTTGGAATGAACCTCAGTGATTAATTATTTCATACTCTTATCTTGAACAAAAATCCTTTTGCTGTGACTCCCTCAGACCTGATCTCACAAACTGTGAAGGTTATATAGACACATGTAGGGTTTGTACCCATGGGGAAGACCACAGACCTTTGTGTCATAGAATTATATGACTTCATGCTAGAGAGATCTTAGGGGTTTAGACTCTACAGAATATATCCCATCTCTGCTAATTAGCGCCAGTGTGTACTGGAACAAATCACTTAACTTCTTTGTGCCTTAGTTTCCTCATGAATAAAACAAGGGTTCTGGACTACATAACCTCTAAGATACTTTCCAGATCTATATTGCATGATCTTTGAGGACCTTCATTCAAGGAAAGGCTGGATGGCCACTGATTAGCTATATTGGTTAGATGATCCTTGCTCAGGTGTGGAATTCACTAAAAGTGCCCTCTGAGGTCTTTTTCAAGTCAGAAATTCCGTGATTATCTGAGATTTATGATCATAAGCACACAGGTTTCGAGCTAGAAGTGTTTTCAGAAGTCATAAAATTTTCTTGATTGAAAAATGAATAAATTGAGGACAAGAGAGATTTAATGGCTTGGTCAAGATAAGTAAATAATGATTAAAAACAGAATTTGAACACAGGTCCTTTAATTCCAAAAACCAACAATCCTACTACACTGCCCTCTTTTTGTTTTTCAGTCATGTCAGCTGTGTCTGACTCTTGACGATCCTATTTGGAGTTTTCTTGGCAGAGATACTGGAGTGGCTTCATTTTACAGATGAGGAAACTGAGGCCCAAAGAGGTAAGATAATTTGGCCCAAAGTCACAAAAGTCCCTTGACTCAAAATAGAAATTTTTTTCTTGTGTCATATCATCTAACTCCTTGACAGACTCTGAAAGGGTATCAGCTGCACATCCCAATTCAGAAAGGCTTTGCAGCTGCTCCTAATTAATAGTTATCCCCAGTGTGTTAAAGAAAAAAAAAACAAAAAAACACATTCTTCCATGGCTGGTAATTGGTGGAATAGGAGTGGTTAAGAAGCTGGTCCTTGTATGTCACTGTTAAAAGAGGAGTTTGAGTGTGAAAGCAATGGTATGTGGTTAGAGAGTTCATTATTATACTTGGAAAGTGTGAGAGGGAAAAAGGGTGATTAGAAAGTGAAGAACCATTTGTTTGAACATGAAGTATTTTTGGGAATAGTGATAAAAATCCAAATCTTCTCCATTGAACAATCCCACTACAGAAGCTTCACTGGTTGCCTATTGCCTGTAGCATAAAATACAAACTTCACTCTTTGGAATTAAAAGCACTTTACAGTCTGGCTAAAACCAATCTTTCTAGGCTGATGGTGCATTGCTCTCCCTCATCTAACACAATAGTCATCACACATATTCCATCTCTCATTCCTTTACCTTTTCATAAGCAGTCCCCTGTGTCTAGAAAATCCTTCTTCCTCATAACCATCACTTGGTACCCCCAATTAGCTTCAAGTTTCTGATCAAATTCTGCCCTCTCCAGAAAGCCCTTCCCATCTCCCAAAGTTGTTTGAATTCCTCACTCACACAACTTCTATATATTTTGTAGATGGTTTCTATTTATTCATTGGCATGTGTTTTTAGCAGTGAAATGGTACAGTGGATAGAGTGCCCAGCCTGGAATTAGGACTTGAGTTCAAATCCAGATTTTAGACACATACTAGCAGTATAACTATGGGAAAATCACAACTCTATTCATCTGTTTCCTCATTTGTAAAATGAGCTGGAGAAGAAAATAATAAGCTATTCCAGTCTCTTTGCCAAGAAAACCCCAAATGGAGTCACAGAGAATCTAACAAGACTAATCAAATCAACAAACAAACAGACAACTATGTTATTATCCCCAGGACAATGTAAACTCTAAAGAGGGCAGTGGTTATTCTTTTTCCATCATATTCTAAGTGTTGATATATGGTCTATACTTAATTCATACTTAGTGAATTAAACTGAAACACTGAGAAGTACTATTATATACAAGCTATTTCTAAAGGCTCAAAACAAAGACATTTGGGACATGTTGCATCTGTGAGTGGCACAGTTTTGAAGTATTCCTAAATAAGAAAGTAAAAAATTAGGAGGGAGATAAGTAAGTCCAGGAGTAGAATATCAGAATATAAATGTGGCTGAGTCCTTGACACCGTCTTATTTCTGGAGTGTCAGAAATGTTTTTCATCATGACAAACACTCCTATAGAAAGTGATAAAAACTTTAGTCACTCCAAAGGGAAACCATAAAACTCAAAAGATAAAAGGGACATCAAAGGGCATTTAGTCCAAATCCTATGTCACACATGAATGTCCTTCACAATATTCCTTCCTTGATTCACCTGTTGGTAATGATTTTGCTATTATTTTACCTGAAATGATAATGAATCACCTTTCTATAGAGACTTTATATTTATAATGTGCTTTTCTTAGAAAAGTCCTGTGAAATAGCAATAATAATTGCTATCACTTATATAGCACTTCAGTTTTGCAAAGTGCATTGCTTGTATTATCTGATTTGATCTTCCTATTAACACTATAAGGAAAATCTTATTCTCTTTTTACAGATATAGAAACTGAGGCATTGAGAAGTTAATTGACTTGCCCAAGGTCACACAGCTAAATAAGTATCTGAGTAAGGATTTGAATACAGGTCTTCCTGACCCCAAGTCTAGAAATCTATTTTGGTAACACTCTGATTTTGTTCATTTTATAGAGTAGTAAACTGAAGCTTAGAGAGCTTAAGTGAAATGCTCAGTGGCACAAAGCTAATAAGAATTAAAACTCCTTGGATATCCCAGGGGATTTTGTTTTGAATCTTAGGATTTTCACACATAATTCTGGGTATCATAGTTATACATGTTTCTATTTTATCCTCTATTTAATCACAAGTTCTTGGAGGGATCTGTCTTTCTCCTAGTGACTATGATACTACTTAGCATGTTCATTTGTGGTTCAATCATTTTTCAGTTGTGTCTGACTCTTCCTGACCCAACTGAGTGTTTTCTTGGCAAAGATACTGGAATGGTTCACTATTTCTTTCGCCAATTCATTTTACAGGTGAACAAACTGAATGAGTGTTAAGGGTCTTTCCTAGAATCACATAGATAATGAGTGCTTGAGGCCAGATTTGAACTCAAGATGATGAGTGCTCCACCCACTGTACCATGTCATGCCCTACTCTGCACATAGCTATTACTTAAAGAAATTAGTCATTTTGTGTAAGAATATAAAAATGTAGGATTTTATGCTAATATGAAAGATCAAAGTAATATTGTGGTTGCCAATTTAAAAATATTATCGTTTAAGTCAAAATGACTTTTAATAGCATCGTTTACAAAGAGGTAGAAAGAGTAAAAGTGGAAAAATGTAAGAAGAGGGTAGAGAGATGTCTAGCCTATCTTCCTAAATGTTGCTCTGGTGTACAGCTCAGCCCTGGCAAAGGACCAGGTGGTGGTGTCATCAGCAACGGTTCCATCAAGGCAGTTTCCTTCAAGAAAGGAAGGCCTCTCCAGAACCAATGTCTCCAAAAGCCAGGAAAGGGAGGCCGGGTACTCACCCAGCAAGCCAACACAGGATTCAGAGAAAGAGTTTCCTCCTTCCGTCCAGATCACTGAAGCAGTCACCCAAGACAAACTCCAAAGGAGGAGACCAAAGGCCAAGTCCAAAAGGCAAAGTCCAAAAGGCAAAATCCAAAAGCCAAGTCCAAAAGCAAAGTGAAGTTCCAAAGAAACGACCTTGGACAGAAAGTTCGGGACTTTTTATAATCCTTTCTCCACATCGCTTCCTGTCCCTTCCTGCACTTTACAGGAAGTAATTATGGTCTTTCACTTTGCCTAGCATTGCCCAGGGGTTGGTCAGTGGTCTCTGGAGTTGTCATCCACTCTGGCAAGAGACTTGTGAACTCTCATACTTAGTATAAGGAGGGGTACTAAGTTTTTGATTGATTAATTGAAAAGCTGCTGATTGATGGACCAAGAAAGTTTGACTCACTCTTCACATTTGCTTATCCCCAGTAAGTAGATATCCGACCTTTGTCTGAGGATACCTCTTCCCTCACATAACAGGGCAGAGTGAATAAGCTAACACTAGTTCTCCAAAAACAACTGATATCTATCCAATTTATTTGCATTCAAGAGAAAAAGAATGTTTCCAGAGATGGAAAGACTGATCAATGTGAACTACCAATAGATGGTACCTCTCTTAAAGTCATACTTTCATTTGTTATCTGAATGAAAGGCCTGATGATTTCAGCAGGCTATTTTCTAAATGAGACAAATGAAGGCTAATGTATCACAAAATATCTGACTGTAGCATGAAAAATGGCAGATTGTTGTCATGTCAAGTCATTGATTTTTTTACTAAAAACTGAAAAATAGAAATGAGAGTCTTGATAGTTTATTTGTTTCAAGTTAGGACTTGGTAGAAGCATCAAAACATTCCAAATTGTTCGTATAATACTTAACAGAATTATGTTCAAGGAGATTTCTTTGAAGAAATTTATAAAAACACTTTTTAATCTTTGCTGAGGTTTTAATACTTACATAAGAGTATAATCAGAAAGTCTCTTTTTATTTCTCAACCCATAAAAATACAAATGTATTGCCTTTTAATATGAAGTAATACAAAAATATTATTTTATATAAAACTACATGTAGTGGGGGGAGCCTTTTTAGTAGAGAAGAGGAGAAGATGGGCAGGTAATAGAGTTCCTTGACCTGACTATTACCTGAGACCAATAAGTATTCATGTGCTTACAAAAGACTCCAGAAAAGGCGATTTTAAATGCTTGTTTCCACTTTACAACAGTCTGTTGCTTAAAAGCCACAATGCAAAAATCTTTCCTTTATTGAGCTTCTATCACGTTTGCATGTTGCAAGGGGAATCTCTATATAGTCAATCAAACAAAAGCCATTTATTGAACACTTATTATGTTCAAACAAGGGTTGAACTAAATGACTGCTGAAGTCACATCCAACTCTGATTTAGTTGGCTATGCGAATTTTTCTGTATATCTATTTGTTCTGTCAGTTTTGGGGAGTAAGTATGGTTTCATTTTTTATATTCATTTTCCCAGGGCACTTAATAAATGCTTATTTATTGATTGGTTTGGCTTGGCTGGCAAATAGAGTATATCAAGTGTATGAATAATATAAGTATATAAAATCTATACTACCTCCAACTTAGTGAGGATATAACCAATATATATCTAAGAAATTTAGCAAGACAGTCATCTCCACACTTTGTTATTTTTTGTTTAGTAAGAGGTTATAACTTGGAGTCACTAGAAATCTGGGTACATTATGATGTGGCAAAGTAGGAATAGGAACATTCAGAATAACTTTCTAACTAGCTTGTTATGATGGAAGTTCTTGCTAAATCTTAAATTACTGTAGGAATGTCATTATTAAAGTACTTTATTATTAATCAGTACTCAATATATTATTCATTATATACTTATCATTACATCATGAAGCATTCATTAATTCACTTATTTTACTACACATACATAAGGTACTTATTGTTGTAATGTCTTGTGTTGTATTATGGAGTCTCTGTCCCCTGATAACAGAAATCATAGCATGGAGGGAAAAGGAAAATAAACAAATACAGGACATACCCAAAGCGTTACGAGAATATAACAAAGTAGGAAGAGAATATGTGCTTTATGTTCTTTTTTATAGAAAGATGGGGGCAGAGAAGAACAGAGGAGTTCTAACACTGAAGCTTGATCTACAGGATAGATTGGACTTATCCGGTGGGAATTAGAAGGGAAACATTCCAGGTGAAGGAAACTTAAGCAAGTCACAGAAGTGAGAAAGTTCAGGGTATGTTTGAGGAACAGCAAACAACCCAGTTTAGCATGATGAATATCTCAGAATAATAGTGCATGGAATAGGGGTAAACGGGTAGGTAAAGTTAGCTCAAACCTTCACTAACCTTGAAGCGGGATGAAAGAAAAAGTAAAATTTGGAAAAACAGAAGGCAGAAAACCAGTTAGGAGGATATGACAATTATTCAAGGAAGTGATTATGAGGGCTGTGTATGGAAAGAAGATGACAAACATAACCACCTATTTTAACAATAAAATTGTTAGAATTTGGCAAAGATTTAAAAGTGAGAGAGTAAGGATGAAAGATTACTTCAGAACATAAATAAATCAAGTCAGGAGAATATATGTTGTAGCAGAAAGAATCTTGCAGGTGGAGTCAGATGTCCTGGTTTAGTCACTTAGTAGTTCTGTGACCTTGGGTCAGTCATATCATCCTTCCTGGACATTTTTTCCAGTGTGGCACAGTGGAAAGGGTCTAAGATTTGGTGTCAGAAGTTCTGAGTTTGAATCTCAGCTCTGTAATTTACTGACAGTTTGACTTTGGACAAATCACTTAGTCTCAGTGTTAAATGAAACCATTAGACTTCATGATGTTTATGGTCTGTTGTAGCTGTAAATTTCTGACCCTAAGCTATTTGGAAGTGGGAGGTGAGAGTACCAAGTAGAGGAAGATAAAAATTTAATTTTGACATTAAATTTGTGAAGTCAAATATATAGATTGTGATTTTCAATAGGCAACTAGGTTTTAATCTTAAAGCAGAGAAGGAACTTTGATAGCTGGCATATGTGGAAGTTCTTTGTCTTCTCGACTGACAGCTGAAGTCAAAGAAATGTATGTCATCATTTGTGGAGAACAAAGAAAAGGGGGAAAAAGGGGATAAGGTCATTCAATAGTCCTGGAGTTAATCCTAGAAAAATATATCTGTTGAGTTTTAATTCCAATTCTAGTCTAGAAGGGGAAAGATGGAATTATATATTTGTGAAACAAGCAGGTTTTTTTCCCCCTTTCCCCCAAGGTTTATGCATTCTGGTCAAATTTCCATGCCATTAAGTCAATATTGAAGAGTTGTTCTTGTGAGCTGCTAATAAAACTTAAGTTTCAAATAAAGTTAGAACATTAAGCCTATCTGCTTTCCAAGAGCAGAAATGACCATAGTTGCCCTCAATTCCCTGTCATGAGACTAACTTCAGCCCTCCAACATGGTAGAGAAGATCATTTAGTGAACCTCGGAGTAGTCACAATTCAAGAATTATATTTATAGAGTGGCTTACAAAGTGCTTTCCATAGTTTTCCTTTTTTGATCCTCACAATAGTTCTATGAGGTAGAAGCTATTATTATACACATTTTAGAAATGAAAGAATTTGAACTGAAAATGTTTAAGTGTCTGAGGACAAGGATGAGAACTGGATCCTCAGAGTGGTCCTTTAGCATATGAGCTCCCGAAGGTCAGGGGAAATTTTTGACTTTCTTTCTCTTTCCAGTGTTTAGTTCAGTGCCCAGCATAAAGTGACACTTTGTTTATGAGAGCTTAAAACAGTGGTTCTCAACCTTTCTAATGCTGTGACCCTGCAATACAGTTCCTCATGTTGCAGTGACCCAAAACCAAAAAATTATTTTGGTGGCTACTTCAAAACTGTAATTTTGTTACAGTTATGATTTGGAATGTAAATACCTGATATGCATTATGTATTCTCATTGCTACAAATTGAGAAGTTGAGAACCACTGACTTAAAGACTGATTGGCTGGACCAATAATTTCATTTATATAAAGATCTCTCTTAGATTTGGAAATTCCTTCTATTGATGCAGGTAAATACCTCATCTTAAATTTATAATCTTAGTTACTAGAGTTAATGGAGATGTCAAACATACAGCCCATGTGCCACGTGACCCACAGCACTTCTAAGAGCAACTAAAATAGATTAAAATGTAATTGGGAAATATTTAACAAAATAAATAAAAATACAAATAAAACAAAGACAATATTAATATGTGGTTTTAAAGTCAATATGAAGCCCACAGGGATCCCTATGTGTGGTTTAGTGGCTTCCATTTGTATTTGAGTTTAACATCACTGGTCTACAGCTCTGAGAGTTTAAGTGATGCCTTGGATCACACAGAAAATATGTATGTGTCAAGAGAGTTACTTGAAATCAGATCTTCCAGGCATTGAGGCATCTCTATGATGTCATGGTGTCTTCAGATCTGTATATCTATCTGTTTACCTTTACTACAGATTGATTTCTTCTTCCAATTTTCCTTCCTTGATCTTTCTTTTGTCCCTGTCACAATCTATTTGCATTATAATTTTGTCATATCTCTCTAGTAAGACTTGTAATCTCTCTGAAGCCAGAAACTTTGTTATTTGTGTATTTCTATATGACTAGGACTGCGATCTTAGCACATAAGAAGTGCTTTATATGTTATATGTGAGCAACTAGGTAGTAAAGTGAGTAGAGCACCAGGTCAGGAAGTCAGGAAGACCTGAGTTTTTATATATGCTTTCTGATACTCACCAGGCTATGTGACTTTGGACAAGCCACTTAACCTGGTCAACTCATTTTCTTTATCTGTAAAAAATGAGCTGGAAAAGGAAATGGCAAATATAATCTAGTATCTTTGCCAAGAAAACCCCAAATGGGGGTCACAAAGAGCCAAACAACACTGAAATTACTCCACAACATGTATTTTGGGGTTGATTATAGTTATGCCCTTCTGACTTGATCAACTCTTGCAATAGAGCCCCAAATAGAATAGCTTGAACATAATTTATTTCTCAGAGAATACTGCCTCTTGGAAAAAAAAAACAACTGATTGAACCAACCATATTCCAAAGTCTTAATCTAACAAAGGAAACATTCTCAATTCATTTCTTTCTTTTTCTTTATCACTCGAGTTGTAATATTTATTGTGAAAATGGATGGGAGGGGATAGGGAAGGTTTTGTGACGGGGAATGGAGAAGTTGAAGGGAGAGAGGGAATATGGCTGCCAGTGAGGTAAAAGGAGAGAGATCAAACCTATATACAACAGATACTGCTAGCAAGAATTTTTTTTTTTTTAGTGAAACCATTTGGATTCTCCCTTAACTATCTAGTCTTTCTTCTAGATGAACATGAACCTCCATTAATTACTGCACCAAAGATCCTCTTTATCATTTTGTTTCTATCCCTCTGACTAAATTTTAGTTTAAGAAGTCATTTTCCAAAATAACTATTATTTTCTTGTGTCTTATGGTTTCCATCACTCATATTTCTGGTTCCTTTGGGCAAAGGTTAATATACTCCAATATACAATTTTCTCTGGCCTGGGGAAGTATGTGCAACATTGTTTATAGTCTCTTCCAGTGGATAAGTGTAGGCGATCCCAGAAGACACAGTGTTTCCATATACTAATTGGCTCTGTTCTAAGCTTTAATAGCTAATGAGCAGAGCCAAGGGTCTGCAGGCTGCATGGGGGAATTTCTTTTAAAATTCAATCGAGTTCAGGTGTGCAGAAAGTAGTGCCTTCCTAGCTCAGAGGCATCTGTGTGCCTCCCCGCTGCTCTTTAGTCACACAGCCCTAAACCTCAGGATAGTCCCGTGAAGCCTTGCGCGGAAGTTAGCAGATGCTCAGAGCATCTGGTTTGCAGTGTGTGATTACAGTGGTGAAGAAGCGAAGTCACCCAATGAGCAAAATGTACTATTTTATCACCGTTGGAATTTAGGGAGGAGTCATTGAGGGAGAAAGCTGGTCTGCAGGACTAGAACTTGAAGAGTCCCAGGTGAGGTTTGCTTCCTGAAGCTTGGAAGCAATCAAAGGCACAAGCTTTGCAGCTGATTTAGAAAATGCTTCTGTATTCAGAACTTGTTTTCACAGATCTACATAACTATGTTTTCTCAACACTAAAGACTGAGCCTCTCACTCCACCCCCTGTCCTGATAATGCGCTTAGAATGCCAACTAGGAACATTTACCATCTTCCCTGAGCCTAAGACTTCAAATAAGCTCATAACTGGAACTTATGGGTGAGGGGAGGAAGAATGTCCTCTTTTTTGGACATGTATGAATACAAAAATTACATAACATTCGAACATTAGAGTCGTAACTAAGATGGGAGAGTCAGGGCATCCCCCCTACTCTAAAGTGTTGAATATTAGAAGGCACTCAAAGTACCATCTTTAATGTCCTGCCTTAGACTGCAAGTGAATTCTTTCCTGCACAGCTTCACCTTCAACACCTGCAGTGGTTCCCTCCTAACACAAGCAACAGCTGTCAACAACATAGACATTTTTGTATTGTTCAGTGGTATATCTTCTCCTAATGTCCTCCATACTCCCCATCCCCACCCATCAGTATCCCAAGAGAGCCTTGCCTTAGGCACAAAAATGTACACCCTAGTTATACCTCTTCCTGGCAAAGGACTGAGGAGAGTCTCAAGGGGAAAATTAAGCTGCTAAAATCCTCTAAGTGCTTGCAGTTCCAAGAATCACAAAGGAGTTAAGGTAGCATCATGTAATGCCTACTGGATTTAGAAGCAGATTAGTTGTAATTCTAGTCCTTTAACTTCTTAGCTGAATGACCCTAGATAGATCACTTCATAAATGGGGGGGTTATAGTTCACCTACCTATATCACAAAGTCAAGATGAGAGTCAGTTAAAATTATGTATGTCACAATGCTTTTGTAGTATAGAATTTGATACTATGATGGACCTGCAGTTTCATCAGTCTCTATTCCCTTCAATGATGCTGATTCATAGCTCATCCATACTTGTCTATCTTGCCAGTGTCCATGTTCTTCTATAAATCCAACTTCCATTTTCCCCAACATTCCTTTATCTCCATCCACTTTGACAACTATATAAGCTCCCAAATTCCCTATTTATGAGGTAAGAATTAGCTTTCTGTGGTACTTATCAGGACTGGACAGCCCACAGCAACAGCTCTGCACAAGCCTTTTATATATCTGTCTTCAACTCCCTCTTTCCTTTCCCCTCTGCCTACTAGAACACCTTGAGACTTAGGGACCATTTAAGGAGTACACAATGTGATCCAGGACAATGACTGATAACATCTTATCTTTCCTTTCCTTTCCTTTCCTTTCCTTTCCTTTCCTTTCCTTTCCTTTCCTTTCCTTTCCTTTCCTTTCCTTTCCTTTCCTTTCCTTTCCTTTCCTTTCCTTTCCTTTCCTTTCCTTTCCTTTCCTTTCCTTTCCTTTCTTTAGGGGGGTTGGGGGGTGGGGGTGAGGGGTGGAGAACAAATGACAGAGAAGCATGTGTCATGATCTGTCAAAGATCTCATCAGATTTTCCTCTCTGAATCTACCCTCTTTCAAATTTTCCAGTTTCTGTGAGTACCAGCATCAGTTCTAGTCCTGTGGCTTTTCAAACTAGGTGTCATCCTTATTCCATTGTTACCCAACTCACATACTAAAGCAGTTGCCAGATGTTGCCTTTTCTATAGCCACATCATTTCTCCCATCTGTCTCCTTTCTATTCAACTTCAATCATCCTAGGTCCAATCCTCATCACCTCTTCCTGGATTCTTATAATGGTTTTCTAATTGATGTCTCTTTTCTCACTCCAAGTTGATATTCCAAAGCACAAACTGACCATGTTACTCCCCACCTCTCTATTCATCCTCTTGTGACTTACTATTGGCTATTAGATCAAATAAAAAGATACCAAGCATTTAAATTTTTTCATCTCCTGTTCCCAATCTACCTTTTCACTAATACTACATACCATTCCCCTTCTTGTGTGCTATAATCTACTCAAACTGGCATTCTTGACATTCTTCACATTCATATAATGTGTCTGAAATACTTAAACACAAAAAGGAAATCAAGGTATAATGCCATACATTTAGCAGAACAATATGTAGTCAGAGGAATGTATTTAACATTAAAACTTTCTGGGGTAGCTAGGTGAACTCCCTAGCTGTGTGATCTAGGACAAGTCACTTAACCCAAATTGCCTAGCTCTTATTATTATTCTTCCTTGGAATTGATATGATTTCTAAGACAGAAGGTAAGAGTTAAAAAAAAAACCTACAACTTTCTGCTAAGTTGAAATCAGGGAACTAGATGAAGAACTCTCATTTATGTTGCAAATATTATGTTATTTATCTTTTATTAAAAATGTCTTAATAGAAATTCATCTGTTTGCTTAAATATATTGATCAAAGAAATCTAATATTTAGTTCCAAATAAACAAGTATTATGTGTACATTAACTATTTTGGAACATTGTTTTGTGTTACCATCAGGTTATGTATGTGCTTGTGTAGTATCTCACCATTCTGAGGGGGCAGTGTGAAGTTATCCTAAAGGTTCATAGACTTTAAAAACAATTTTAGGGAAAGATAGCACCAATAATCTGGACCAGGAAAACAGATCTCCTGGAGAAGATGCTCTAAGGATTATCATGATTCCAGATGGATTAAAAAGATGACAGCAACAGAAGATGTCTCCCAAAATCAGACACTATATTATAAGACTATGAATGAGCCTTTCAGATATAATGAATTGAAATGTAGTGAGGTTGGACCCTCCATTTACTTCTGTCTTTCCCATGTGCCATTATTTTATCTGGATTGTAAAACCTTTATGCCAAAAAAGGGGAATATCCTCTAATGGCTCCTTGTCAATGTGTCTATCAATCATTCTTATTATGTTTAGTAAAACCCAAATGTAGTTAGTCCCTCCATGAAATGTATAATAATCTTTGGATCCTTGTACACCCTGGTGAGACAATCCTGAAATATATATATATATATATATATATATATATATATATATATACACACACACACACACACACACATATATATGTGTGTGTGTGTGTGTGTGTGTGTGTAATATATGGAATGAATTATTGGAGAGACTAACAGGTCTCCCAAAGAATCAGAGGGAGGTATTTTGTGAATTCAACATAAATCTATGCCTCCTCTTTCTTATTCAAAGGAAAGCTTTGAAAATCTATTCCAGGCTAATCCCCACCCCTTGATTGGGTTAAGAACAAGACCTCAGCCTTATCAATATAAGGAGGATGCCTCTGGTTTCCTGGCATCTGGAAAGACACTTAGTCTCATCTCACAGGACTCCTGGCATCTGGAAGACTGGCTTTTGAACCAGACTAAGGACAAGTCTTCCGACTTGGGAGACCCAGAAAAAGTGTTATCACTGGTGTTATAAGTTATGTATCAGAGAAGTTTTCAGTCTCTTTGCTAGGAAGCAGCAGTCTCTTGTTCCTCATGGGATAGGACATAATTTTCTTACTAGTAAACAGGGACATGCCGTGATCAGTGAGTCAGGTTAGCTAGGTGACCAGCCATGTGATTAGATGCCTTTTTTCTTTCCAACTGGCTTTTGTTATTTAATAAGTAATTATAAACTAATGTATATTCTCCAGAGAATTTTAATATTAATAGTCATATCCTCCAAAAAAGACACAAAGCTATTTTTCCTAATTGAAACATAGTCAATCACATTGCTTTCACAAAATAAAATTACTAGTAATAGTTTTGTGAAAACAAAGTTTTTGTACCAAAACTAAACATTATTTCATCTTTATGCTATTTTATCTTTTCAGTACTTATGCATGTTTTAAAATATTTCGACATTGCATTTTTATAACATAGTTGTTGATCTATACATTATACATATGTGCATATACATACATGTGTAAACATATACATATACAAATAAACATACATGTGTTTAGGAGTACATACTCAAAAATTTTTACTGCTGGAGTATGAAATTAAAAAAAAATGTGAAGTCACTGAACTCTATGATCTCAGAATTTCCTTTTTAGATTTTATAGTCTATTGTGAAGAGATAATGAAACTCCCTTTGTTTATTTTTGATGTAATTAATCAGCAACCTTTAAATTAATCAATCAAGAATTTGAAGTGCCCCCACTTAGCACTTAGTGGGTCTCTAAGTAAAGAGTTTACAAGCCACTTATTAGGAAAAAAAAACTATGAAAGGTTAGAGCCAAAGAATGAAGGAATGAAAACCCTCAGTCCTTTTTCCACATCACATCTGATCTCTTTCCCACTTCACAGGAACCAGTCACAGCCTCCCAATTTGCCTAACTGCCCAAGGTGGGACAGTGCTTGTGGCCTTTGAGGGTGTGAACTTTTTTTTCCCTAGTAAGTGGCTTGCTAAGTAGGGGCACTTCAAATACTTGATTGATTAAAGGTTGCTGTTTGATTATATCAAAAATAAACAAAGAGGGTTTAATTCTCTCTTCACACTATAAAGAATCAAATTTTCTTATGTGAAATGCTGTGGGGTGAGTCAGGCTTAACCTCATTTAACTCAGGCAGGACAGAATATCTTTCCTAGCATCACAAAATGAATCAGTAACTGAGACAAAACTAGAATACGGCTAGAATAAGGAATCATCTGAGATGTAACCTCTGTTATTGCTCAATGAGCTGTATATTTCTCTTCCTTTCTACTTCTCTCCTGGTTTCTGTTTTTGTTTTTCCTGCCAATATTTTAAACTCATTACCTTGCATTTTCTGTCCTTTTAGAATATTTGTTTTACTCTTGTAAACACACAAAACTCTCTAGAAATCACTGTGATTAAAAATAGTACTGTATTCCTGCCAAAAGTAAAAAGGATGGCAATTTAACAGAGAATAGTCCCTAAGCCTCAGGTTCCCTGGGGTTTTATCCACTTTGTTTCTAGTAGGAAACAAGGTGTAAGAAGAGGAGTTATATAGGGATTTGCTAAGTAGCCATTTGAAATGGTTTCCCAAACATAGGGGAATTTACAAAAAGCATTTCATTCATTCAATAAATATTTATTGAGTAGTAACTATGGAGAAGTCATGCTGTTTGGTGCTTGGTTCTGTGGAATAGAATTAAAGATAATATTAACACACAAACTTAAAATACTGAGACAGTCTAAAACATTTAGTCTACATCACTCAGGACATTTAATTCAATCTTTTAATTTTACAAGAGGAAATGGAAGTGCCATCAAAGGTTACTTTAATTTTTGGTCTAGGCCTATGTTTTCCTCACTATAAAGAAATGCTATAAAGGAGGAAATCTCCTCTGAAGACCAATCGGCCCCCTTTTTGCAAGTTAGTCTCCCAGAATTACTTGAGATACTAAGAAATTTAATGACTTGCCATGGATCAGATAGATAATGTGTGTAAGGGAGAGCTTGAACCTATTTTTTTTTTAGTTTAAGACTGCTATTTATATCTTATGCTCACAACCCCCATAAAGTAAAATTTACAAAGGATTTTATGCAGAAGTTATTTATATCCATTATCTCACTGAATTTTTACCAGGATGAGCAATTATTATTACTAATCTTATTTTAGAGGAAACTGAGGATCAAAGAAATTAAGTGACTTGCCCAAAGTCAAGTAGCTCAGTGGAAGAATTCTATCTTGATGTCTTAATTCCATGACTAATGGAATTAGTACCAAGTAGCCACCTGTCATTAAGCTAATATTCTATTGGAAAGATAAGACAATCACACAAACAAGGATTGGATCAGAATTTAGGGCTTTAGACTTGAATGTGCTGATGTTATTCAGTCTTCATAACTGCCCTGGAAATGAAGGTTTCCTTTTTGTTTGTAAAATGAAAAATGAATCCTTTACGAGGACAATATTCTAATAGATCACTAAGTGCAGCCTATTCATTTTCCAGATTAGAAAACTGAGGCCCAGAGAAGAAAAATACTTTCCCATAGATCTAAATACTAATGAAAGTAGGATTTGAATCTCAGTCCTATCTTCAAGTCTGTCTTTTTTTTTTTTTTGGTTGAGATTTAGAGCTGAAAAAGTCTTTAGAGAGGTGATGATTTGTCTAAAGGCAAATAGATAGCAAATAGCAGCAGATCCAGTACTTGGGCCTCAGGTCTTCTACCTCCATATCCAAAACTCTTTACCTTATGTTGTTTTCCCTCCAAGGTGAGCAATAACAATGCTAATAATAACATTGACGTTTATAAAGCATTCTAAGGTTTGCAAAATGCTTTACTGGTATTATCTCATTTCATTCTCATAGCTGTCCAGTAAGGTAGGTTAGGACCTTCCTTTCTTCCTTCCTTCCTTCCTTCCTTCCTTCCTTCCTTCCTTCCTTCCTTCCTTCCTTCCTTCCTTCCTTCCTTCCTTCCTTCCTTCCTTCCTTCCTTCCTTCTGTCCTTCCATCCTTCCTTCCTTCCTTCCTTCCTTCTTTTCTTCTTTCCTTCCTTCCTTCCTTCCTTCCTTCCTTCCTTCCTTCCTTCCTTCCTTCCTTCCTTCCTTCCACTCTCTCTCTCTTTCTCCCTGACAAAAACTCCTGAGATATAATTTATTCATTTATGAAGCTGATACTTAAAACATCCACTTTAATGTTTCAGAAGCCAAAGTTTTTTTTAAGTGCAATAATTATCTATGTATATATGAATTCACAGTAATCTTCCTGGGTTACACAGCTTTCATAAGACAGTAAGTTTTATAAAGATTTTCCATTAGTTGTAAATCCAATAACAAAAATGGCAAACTTAGGACTTTTTTTTTAAGCAAATGATGCATTAGGACAGATCAGTTCTCCTGTTTTTCAGCTTTAGAATCTCTGTTGAAGGAAAAAACTCATTTCTTAGAACATGAGTATGATTCCCTTAACATCTGTGACTCCATGCCATGGTATGATATCTTGCACAACAATAAGGAATGGCAAAGGCATTCTACACCTGTTACACTTTTCAAGCTTTATAGCTAAGGTGACACTCAGAGAGAATTAAAGGAAACACAGAAGGGAAGAGGTATTATGATATGTCTAAATATATCATTTAGACATCATTTATGGAGAAGAGATGCAAAATAAAAAGTACATTACCTTCCCTGGCACTTGGACAAATATGACACATTTTACAAATTCACTCATTTTCAAAATGATAGACTGTTTTTTCACTCTTTATTAATATTTTTAAAAAGGTTACTAAAGTTTCAAACAAGAAATTTAGGCATTTTGCAGACAGAAAATTAATACTTTCCTTCCTTCCTTCTTTCCTTCCTTCCTTCCTTCCTTTCTTCCTTCCTTCCTTCCTTCCTTCCTTCCTTCCTTCCTTCCTTCCTTCCTTCCTTCCTTCCTTCCTTCCTTTCACTTGGAAACAGCATACATTTTGTCTGAGAGCTAATGCCAGAGTTTTGAAAAATGCCAAGCCCATCTGTGGGATTTTTAAATTAAAATGTCCCAGTGGTTACAACTTATACTTTGTCAATGTCAAGAAGAAACATATAACAAGCAGCATAACACCCCATTTCAGGTATGGCAATACTTAAATCATCTAAGAAGGATTGAAATTGAAAATGTTACAAAAGAAAAAACAGCAGTTTTGCTGTAAAAGAGCTTGGGTTCAAAGCCAACTTCAGCTAATGATTTTGGGCAAGCCACTTGTCCTCTCTGGACTTCAGTTTCCTCATCTAACATGATCACTGAAGTCTCTTTCAGCTGAAATCCTATAAATTGATTTAAAAAAATTTGTTGAGAGTATACATAATATAGCGGGTAGAGGACTAAATTTATATGGTGAGTTCTACAAAGAAACCCCAGAAAAATATAAGAAAACAACATATTTATCAATCAATTTCATTAGTAAATAGTACAACATAATATTTAATGGAGAAAAAGACCACATTCTTCATTTTCAAAATCCTAAGACAACAATACAGGAGAGAGGGCAAGTATACTAAACTTTAAACAAGTGCAATATCCTGTAAATCCCAGGAGAAAACATATGTTCTAACTACTTCCAGAATTGGAAACATTTAAAAAGTGAAGGATGGATATTGGTTCAACCTTAGAAAAGAAGTAGGTATTGAAGTAGATATTGAACTGCTTTAGCTCAGAAGCAGGATGTGCAGGAAGGAATAAAGCATCACCTGTTGAGGCAATTTCCAGGATAATTTCTGAGATAATTAAATGACCTTCAAAATAAGTATCTGTTTAGACCTGTCTATTGCTAATCAATTTTAAGTCTATTAAAGGTAGAGTTAGCTATAATCAGTGGCAATGAACACTTGAGAGGCTGTTGCAGACTCAGTGGCCCAAATGCAACAATATGAAGTTTTGAAAACTGAATATAAGTACTAACTCATTGGCAGGTTGGATGTTATTCAGCAAGAGTTTCTTCTCTTAATGCCAGCCAGAACCCACTTGGGTAGCAGGTGGGCTAGGCATATAGATGTTAACTGTTAAGTTAGGCGTGGGTATAGCTAGTGACACTTTCAGGTGTGGCTACACAGTTTTTTGATGCTGGTATTTTGCTTCTCCATTCCTATTCTGTTTTTATTTTTTTAACATTTATTTTTCTAAATTACATTTAAAAACAATTTTAACATTCATTAAAAAAAATTTGAGTTTCAATTTTTCTCCCTCATTTTTTTCCTCCAACCTCCCTGATAAGATGAACAATTTGATATAAATTGTACATGTGGATTCATGGAAAATATATTCCATATGAGGCATATTGCAAAAGAAAACAAAAATAAATAAGAAAAATAAGGTAAAACAGTATGCTTTGATCCGAATTTAAACACCCTCAATTCCTACTTGGGAAGGGGATGGTATTTTTCATTATAAATCCTTTGGAATTATTTTAGAACATTGCATTGCTGAGAATAGTTAAATTATTCACACAATCATCATGCAATATTGTTGTTATTGTGTACAATGCTCTGACTTGTCACTACATTTTGCTTCATTTCACATAAATCTCCCCAAGTTTTTCTGAAACCCTGCTTGTAATTTCTTATAACACGAAAGTATTCCATCATAATAATATACCTCAACTTGATTAGCCATCCCCCAATAGATGGCATCCCTTCAATTTCCAAATCTTTGCTATAACAAAAAGAGCTGCTATACATATTATATATAAATATAAATACTTTCCCCTTTTCTTTGATATCTTTGGGACACAGAAGGAGAAGTAGTATTGCTGTGTCAAAGAGTATAAACAGTTTTATAGCTCTTCAGATTACTCTTCAGATTAGTAGAATCATTTCATAATCCCACCAATATTTTTCCATATCCTCTCCAAAATTTGTAATTTTCCTTTTCAGTCATATTAGCCAATCTTCTAGGTCTAGAGTGATACATCAAAGTTGTTTTAATTTGCATTTCTTCAGTCAGTTGTGATTTAGAACATTTTTAATATGACTCAGATAGTTTTGATTTCTTTTCCTGAAAACTGCCTGTCATATCTTTGACTATTAAATGGGCAGTGACATATTCTTATAAATTGTATTCATTTCTCTATATATTTGATAAATAAGACCTTTATCAGAGAAACAATATCATTTCTACCCAATTTCCTGCTTTCCTTCTAATTCTGACTATATTTTCTTTGTGTAACTTAATGTAACCAATCTATCTTATTTCAATCTAAGATCTCAAATCCTCCTGCTTTCCTACTGAAGCCATTTCTATCCTGTTGTTTCAAAAATCTCTGTCTAGTAAGCATTTATTGAGCATCTATTATGTATATCGTGAGGTACTTTTTGAGGCTCTGAAGAAACCAACATGGAATGAAAACTAGTCTTTTCTCTCAAGGAGCTTGCATTCTCTAATGGCTTTATAACTTTACTATACTTTCTTTTATTACTGACCTTGCTTCTTTATTAATCCTCTCTTTTACTTCCAAGTTCCCATCTCCAAATCCCCATGCAAATTTGGTAATATACACCAGATTTATTATTCAAATAGACTGGAAGGTACCCTAGAGATCACTTATTCCAACTACTTCTCCATACAAGATTTTTTTTTTTACTGACAGACTGAAAAGTTTTCTTTGTTTATTTGTAGTCCATGCCTGAATACCTCTAATGATTAGGAACTCATCCCTTTTCAGAGAATCCTATTCAATTTTCAGAAAGCTTTAATTACTAAGAAGTTCTTTATATTGACCTGAGTAGCTCTATCAATTGATTTTAATTTTGTCTCAACAGTCAAACAGAATAAGTCTAATCCATTTTTATTTAAAAACTGTTTAAATGCTTCTTCTAAGTCTTCACTTATCTAGGAGAAATACCTTCTGATCCTTCAATCAATCCTTGTGTGACATGCTGTTGAATCACCACTTCAGATTGCCTCCTGTTTATGCCTTAATTAGAAAACTGGCAAAATGAGCCTTTAATAATAATCATAATAAAGGCGAATGAAAAAGTATCTGCAAATACTGATAGTTTAGCTTTTCTTGGTGATCCAGATGCAATGTCAATTTTTCTTGTAATGACAACTAATAATTACTAATTGTTAGCTTAGGATAGAGTTTGACTCCTCCATTCAAAGGGTCTACCTCTGAGGAAAAGTTCAGATATTTACTGGTCATTTAAAGAGTCATTTTTTTTCATGTAAGTTTCTCAGTGAGTTAAAAAAACTTAATGGATTATGAATAAGGCATGACAAGGGAACTTCTGGGATATTATCTTAAGAAGTTGAAATTAAGTATTAGAGAGATCTAACAGTCAGTTTGACCTGACTTCTTTTACTCAGGAATAATACTACAATAATCCCTCTGTGTCTATTCTTCCTAATTTGTACTCACACCCACCAGTTGGGTCTTCTAAAGTTTAGCTACTCCTTGAGGTTCTAGGTACAATGGGTCTGAAATACTAAAACTAGTTTTTGAGCCCCCAATGGTATGATTACCTTTTGACCCAATAAAAACAGTGAACTAAAAAACACAGTCTAATAAACCTATGAAATGTTCATTTGATAGTCCTCACATACATAAATAAAATTAGCATCAGTTCGAAAAATGGACACAAAGAATAGTACATTGATTTTAGGGAGGTAGTAAGATAGCAGGAAATATACATGACCAAGGCAACTCAAAAATTCCAGTACTTTAGGGCTCTAGTGTCCATTGTCTTCTTGTACTACCCTCCTGCTGCTCCTCTGACTACAGATTCCATTCTGGGGAAGTAGCTTGGCTGAATTCCTTTGTCTTCCTACATGCATAGCTCAATTCCCAAATGATAGAGTTAACTTTTTCTTTTTTGAAATGAAGATTATTTCTCTTCTCTGCTGCCAATGGTCATACTCCTTGAAGCTACTTCCTACCATTACATTTTTATCTCTTTCCATATCTTTGTCTATCACAGTTTCTCCCTCTCTCTTTGTCTCTCTCTGACTCACTTTGTCCCCATCACTCCTGATATATTTGAATTAATTTAATTCCAAGATTCATTGGCTTATGGAAGGGGTGTGAGAGAGATAAAAATCCTCTTCCTCCACCTTCCCACTACAAAACTGATTCATACTTTGACCATTTCAAAAATATGATAAGCTTGGTTTTTAAGGATTCACTGAGAGTTTGGTCATTCTTTTGGTAACAAGTGGCAAGGTGTTCTTATAACTCATAGAGAATATCTTTATACTTTCTAGGCAAAAAGCATTGTGGTAGACATAAAATTGAACTTCACTGAACTTATTAACACTTAATTTCTCTGTTTGATATTCCCATCTGAGATACTATCAACTGCGTTGAGGTTAGTGGTGGTGGTGGTGGAAGTAGATGAATTGGTTGGGAACAAACTTACCCTTACCCCAATATGACCTTATTTAATCTTTTCAGATTGGTTTATTTAAAAAGTATCTTGGGTTTTCTTACCCCATTCTGTAGCTTATTACTTCAGAGTAAATCTGTACAGTCTTTAAAAATTTCTAGCCAATTATCATTGATCAGTCTGGGATAGAATATAAGTGCAGGATTTCATTTTCCTGAATCAGGAAACATTATGGACTGTAATAAAGGGTTTTTTTTTTTTTAATGTGCGGATAGAGGAGAGGGAGAGAATGGAATCTTCCTTCCCTCTAGGCAAGAACAAAGGGAAGAGGAGTTGATGTTGGACTTGAATCAAGATAGAAGGAGGGTGAGTCTGTTCTTTCTCAATCCTCTCTAGTTAAGGCTCCTCACTAAGTCTGCCTGTTCACTACCCACTGTTTGGCTTTTTCCAAATAACAAGCTTCTTATTCCAGGGAGAGAGAGAGAGATATCTGCTCTCCCCCCTCAGTTATAACTGCCCTTCATTCAGTCTTGAGTCAGTCAGAGTTTGGTAACAAGTTTCTTATAAACAACAGGGATGAAGGATAAAGTTCAGATGGCTGTTAGATTGGAGTCAGGAGGGATGAGGGAAAAGGGATCCCTAGCTAGCTAAACTCTTCCCCCCAAAGTTAGGCAACCCAGGTTTGGTGGCCTGAGCCACTGAGAGGTTCAGAGTATTGAACCCTGGCTTTTGGCACAGCACAGCAGGTGTCTCCAAGTTCAGGGTAGAGGGAGATTGTGATAAATCTTCTTGTGGACTCCTTTTCTCTCCAATTCTCTGTCCACTCGTTGGTTTGGGGAAATTGTGATCAGGTTCAGGGAAGGAAAGATTTCTTGGATCAGGATCCAGTTAGAGATTGACCCTCTCCTCCAGAAGTCTCAAGTCAAGAGAGAACAGATCAACTGACTACTTCTGGATTGTTCCCTTTCAGAAGATTCCAAACCTTTTCAGCCCATCCCCCCTGCTCCTGCAGGAATCTTTGCAATCTCTCTAGGTTTATTCAATTTAAAAATCTCTGGAATTTCTCACTCACAGGTCTTAGGAAAGTTAGGCAGCAGGGTACATGCTTTTTGTAGCATTCTTGGATAATGAACATAAGCATGAAATCGGTTTGTAAACTATCAATAAACCCAGTAGCTAGATCAACAATATGAAGCTTTGTCTGTGTTAAAATCCTGAGACTAACACAGGGAGTGAATGGGTTTTATTAGTTCAAGTAGCTTGATATTGGTTTATCAATAAACCATTTAGACTTGATGAAACCTAATAGTTTCTCTTTCTAATCACATGAGAGCCTTGGGATAAGTGAACCATTGAATAAGTCTCCACTTATTTAATTTAATCTAGCCTAGGATATTGGTAAAAAATATTTAAGGGAATGTTGTTTATTTTATCCCAGTTTGGAAAATGCAAAGAATACTTTGTTTTAAATATAAGAATGATTGAATACTTTGGAAATATTGAAAATTCTTTCTTAGATTTGTTTAACCCAGAGTTGTATTTCTGAACAAAAAATCATAGAATACATAATACATATTTACTATATGGTAGAAATGTGACTTATTAAATCAAAGTTCATATGAGTCCTGTAAGATGATGTAGTTGCTAATGACAGGATTCTGTTTCTGGAAGACATTAGTAAAATTTTAGTAGAATTTGAACATCACCCATATCTTTCTTGCTTTGAGGCTAATGAACTCAGGTTCAGCTTTAAGATCGTATGCCATTTTAAGAGCATACAATAAAAAATCCTACTTGCCTTGAACACACAATCAATGAACATTTCTCAAGAACCAACAATGAACAAAGCAGTCCTTTCCCCAGGATAGATAGTTGGTCTTGATGTCAAGGACACCTCAGTTCAGATCTTGCATTAACCCGTACTGGTTGTGTAATTTTGAACAAGTTGTTTAATTTCTCTATGTCCCAGGCAGATACCTAACACTTTACACTATAGAACCTATCTGATTTGGTTTAAGGAATTTCCATGTTCCAACTATGATATTGCATATCCTAAAAAAACAAATATAAAACAAAATAAAACAAACCAACAGGAAAGATATTAGTTGGTGGGGAAACAGAAACAGGGGGGACAGAAATTAGATTACACAGGACTGTACTTGAGGGATTGTCAGTCACTTTCATCATGAGTGAGAGTTCTATCCCTCAAGTCAGGAAGACCCGAGTTCAAATCCAGCCTCAGATTTATTATCTGTATAACACTGGGAAAGTTATTTAACTTCTGTTTGCCTCAGTTTTCTTATCTATAAAATGAGCATAATAATAGCACCCACTTTCAGGGTTGTTCTGAAGATGAATTGAGATAATAATTATAAAGTGCTTAGCATGGTGCCAGCTACATATAGTAAGCACTATTTAAATGTTAGCCTTTATACTCCTCATTCTCTTCCTCATCATAACAAGGAAGATAGTACAAATATTGTCCCCATTTCATAGGTGAGGAAACTGAGGCTGAAAACAGTGAAAAACCTTGCACCAACTCTGGATACAGAGGTTCTAGGGCAGTCAGGAAAGTTTAAGAATTCTTCTGATTTTCCTCTAGGAAGATTCTGGGAAAATCCAATTGTGTTTGTCATAGGGAAACAATATAGAACATACAAGCTCAGGTTTTCTCCCTACCTTTGCTTTTTCTTCAAGTTATTACTTGAGGCATCATGTCAAATAAATTCTGTGTTCTCAGACAATATGGCAATGCTTTTCTGTTAAATATACAATGGCATAGATACAGACTAAAACTTGATGGGAAAATAGCGCATGTCTACATGTTAATATATATTAGCACATAGATGTATATAATTTAAAAAGGGATGTCTTATTTAGGATAATGTAATAAAATGACAAGATAGCATAAGAACATGAAGAAACATTGAAAATGCTACTAAATTAGGAAGTTGTAACATTTTAAGTAAAAGAATAAAGATAGAGACTATACTTGTGATTTTATTGGTAACAATAACTCTTGGGGGAAGAAACTCCCTTTCCCCATGTAGGCTAGTACCATCTCTACCTTTTATAGTCCTCTAACAGGCTAAGATGAAGGCAGAATAGAAGCAAGGGTGTCTTCTCTTCACAACCAATCAATATAAATGCCTCAAAAGAACAAAAATCAAAATCAGATGAATGAAAGGGCTCTACCATAGGGCACAGCCTTGAAGGTAGGCAAGATGTGGGCATTTCCATGCTACAAAAGGGTAAAATTACACCTACCAAAGCAGGAGCTGTTCACCCTTCCCCCATACAACCTACTGAGCCAGTCAAAGAGAGGCTTGGGCAATCTCTAAATTCTCAGGGGCTGGCTGAGAGCACCACAGATTTACTCCTGAGAGCAGTGCAAGTCCTTGACAGTGAGACTTGTGACCCAAGGCTAAGAAACTCATAATCTGAGCACTGAGATAGGGAAGAGACTGACTACCCACAGCAGACATGGCAGAGATTGTAAAAAAAGCCTCAGGGCAAAATGCTTTGTAGCTCCCCACACAAGGAGTTGCCTACCTCCTCACTCAGACTTCTAGCTAGGAAGGGAAGAAAGAAAAAAAACTAACACAGCAAAGGCTACCAACATGCAGGAACTACAATCCACAAGTACAAAAAAAAAAAAAAGATGCAACAGAAAAAGTCTTTGACACTGGATAACTTTTATGGTGAAAAAGAGCAGAGTACTAAAGCGACAGCAGAGAGTGATAAACAAGCAAACACATCCAAACTTTTTAAAAAATGGAAATTGTTCACAAGCTCTCAAGGAAGTAAAAAATGAGTTCAAGAATCTAGTAAGAAAGAGAGTAGAAAAATGGGAAGAAAAGTGGGAAATATAAATGAAAGCAATTCAGAAAGAAAACAACAGTTTAAAAGGCAGAATCAAAAGAAGCACAGAAATCACATGAAGTAATAAGCAAAAAGGAGACCAGAATTGACCTGCTAGAAGACATGAAAAGCAGGATAGACCAAACCAAAAAGGAAAAATCAAAAGATCTTAGCTGAAAATCAGTCTTTAAAGTCTAGAATTTGGCAAGTAGAAGTTAATGATCTCACAAGACAGGAAGAATTAATAAAGAAAAGTCAAAAGAATGACAAAATAGAAGGATACATGAAATATGAAATATCTCATTGAAAAGATAACTGACCTAGAAAACAGATCTAGGAGAGACAATATCAGAATCATTGGTCTACCTGAAAACCTTGGGGGGGGGGGGGGGAATAGAAGCCTTGACATCATATTACAAGAAATTATCTAAGAAAACTGCTCTGTCCTTGAATAAGAGGGCAAAACAGACATTGAAAGAATCCATAGATCACCCTCTACATTAAGTCCTCAAAAGTCAACCCCTAGGAATGTCATTGCCAAATTCAAGAGTTTCCAAGCCAAAGAAAAAATATTGCAAGATGTCAGAAAAAGGAAATTCAGATATAGAAGGGCCCTAGTTAAGATAGCACAAGATCTGGCAGCTTCCACAATAAAGGACCACAAGTCTTGGAATAAGATATTAAGAAAGGCAAGAAAATTGGTTCTACAACCAAGAATCCCATACTCATCAAAACTGACTATATTCTTCCAAGGGAAAGTATGGGCATTTAACAAAACAGATGGTTTCCAAGCATTCCTCTAGTTTTTGAGAATTACTTAGAGACTTGAGATGTTAAGTGTTGTCTAAGGTCATACAACCAGTATGTGTCAGATGCAAGATTTGGACTTCATTTTCTTGGCTTCAAGGCCAGTTGTTTACTCACTGGACCACAATGCCTCTCAATTTAAAAAATAAAGAATAGAAATAATATTGATTTTTATTAGATTTTTGATGGATATTATGAATATTATATATATATATGTATATATATATACATATTTGTATATGCTTCTTTCTAAATGGGGAAGGTTTGGTAACAGGGAAAGTAAGTGGATGCCTTTAAAACATATTTTTCCAACATGGAATCAGAAAAATTTAGATTTGGAAAATGCCTGGACATAAAAATCTAGTCCAATTTTTCAAAATTCAATCTGTGTGATCATGGTTCACAAGGTTCTCTGTGGGTCTCAGTTGTCTGGTTTATAAAATAGAGATAATGAAATTTATTTCACATTGGCTTTTATGAAACTTGAGTGGCATAATGGATATAAAGGGCTTTTGACACCTTAAAGCACTTGGGGTAAACATGCTGCTATTATTAATGTACTCAACAGGCAGAGCTCATACAGCCTCTGCTTGAAAACATTCAGTGAGAGCAAACTCTCCATCTCATAGAATCATAGATTAAAAGCTAGAAGAGATCTTGGAACCTATCTTAGTTTAACTGCCTCATTTGACAAACGAGGCAATTGGGGCTCAGAGGAGTTAATTCATCTTTCTATTGCCATACAGGTAGTAAGTGACAGAGCTTTGGGTGATCTCAGATCTCTATCTAATTTATGATTCTATGAACTCTGGACCTTTGACTCCAAATGCAGAAATCTTTTTACTGTACCAAAGTGAGAGAGTGTGTGGACTACACTATGAAAAAGCAAACAAAAAAACCCAACAGAATTGTAGTTAGGAAAGAGTTGAGTTTAAACCCTCATTTTGATATTAGCAAGTTTTGTGATCCTTAATAGGCAAGCCAGGTAAACTTTCTAAGCCTTAGTTTCTTCATCTTTAAACTGGGGATTCCCATATGTTTCTCATCAAACTTATCTCTTGTTATAAAAAAGTCTTTGGGAAATAAATTTTATAGTAAGAGTCTCTGATAAGACTTAATTTCTCATAGATAGAGAGAATTGAGTCAAATGTATATGAATGCAAGTCATTCCCCAATTGATAATGTGAAGTTTGTATTAATTTCTCATTTTATATATTTAAGAAGAAAAGGAATAATAATATTTTCAGTAAGAGACCCCCTTCTGTACTTCTTGGCAGTTGGTGACAGTTAGAAGGGTGTGGCTGAGTGTGATTTGTAAGTTGCAGACTTTTGGAAAGGGCTTTTGTCTCTGAATCTTGTATAATTGAAAATCTGTTACTCTAAAAAGAATTACATATCCTTAGAGCCCACTGACTTCCTGTCATTATGCAATTCCTGTAGACAGAGGATAAAGGGAATGGACATTGAGGCTCTTGCTCCTCTTGGGCATAATGTAGAATCAGTGGTGATGGTGATAAAGTGGGGATTTGGAAAATGGCTAGCCAGTCATGGGCATGTGGTTTTTATTTTGTACCCTCTTTATTCCTTGATTTCTAATGATCATTTTATAAACCTCCTAAACTATAATATTTTTATTATTTGAGATATAAAATTTAATTTTTACAGTTTCCTGGGGAGAGTTTGTGCTGCTAGCAATCTCTCTGGTTGGAGACAGAAAACTGAATTAAGGCCTTAATAGCCTCATTGATTATCAATAAACTTGAGTAGATAAGGTAGATTGATAGTGGTTATATTATCAGATAGAGAAAGTAGTGAGAGTAGGGCTTTGGTCTAGCAGAAGATACTGCCCTCTAAGACAGATAGATATAGGGTTTTCTAGAAAAATTTAGTTAGGTTTTGGATCTTGGGTATAGTTATAATCTATCATAAGATTACTTTCACTTTCCTCCTTCCTATTTCCTATCCATATTTCCTAATAATAAACTAGTGTTTTGCATTTAATAAGCTGCATACTGGCTTCTGATCAAACTCTTGCCCCCTTCTCCCTCAATTTAACCCTTCACAATAAATAGTCAAGGGATATGAACATGCACTTTTTGGCAGAAAAAATCAAAACTATTATATAAAAAATGCTCTAAATCACATTTATTTGAAGAAATACAATTCTGAGCTACCATCACATCTAGCAGATTTAATAATATGACAGAAAAAGAAAATGATAAAAGTTGGAAAGAATGTGAGAAAATTAGGACACTAATGCACTGTTGGTAGATTATTGAACTGATCCAACAATTCTAAAGGTCAATTTGGAACTATGCCCAAAGGGTTGTAAAACTGAAAATATCCTCTGATAATAGCAATACCACTGCTAGGCCTGTATACCAAAGAAATCAAAGGAAAAGGACCTATATGTACAAATTTATTCATAGTAGCTCTTTTTTTTTTTTTTGTAGTGGCAAAGACCTGGAAAATGAGGGAATGTCCATCAAAAAAAGAAAAACTGAACAAGTGGTATATGTGGTATATTGTGGTATATGATTGTGATGGAACACTATTGTGCTATAAGAAATGACAAGCAGAACAGGTTCAGAAAAACCTGGGAAGACTTATGTGAAATGGTGCAAAGTAAAGTGATCAAAACCACGAGAACATTGTACAAAGTAAGAAATTTTGTTGGATAATCAAATGTTAATGATTTAGCTATTCTCAGCAATGCAATGATGTAAGACAATTCTGAAGGACTTATAAGAAAATGTCATCCAGATAAAGACTGTTGATTATAAATGAAGATTGAAACATATTATTTTTAAATTTTGTTTTTTTAAATAAAATTTTAGAAAATTAATGCTAAAATTTACTTTTACATATAATTTGGAAAAATAAAATGTTAAAAAGACTAAATAATAATAATAAATAAAAGCTCTTTGTTAAACTCAAAGGAAATGAATTATTATTTGAAATTAATTATATTACAATATAAAGACTAAGTCACAATGTAATGTTCTGTGACTAGACACATTATTCCTTAAAAAGATTGTTTCTATCAAGGCTAAATCTCACTGACTGCTACCTTCACTCCTTGTTCCTAGTTCCCCCTATGAAACAAACCAGAGTAAGTCTAGCTACCTCTTCTAAATAACAACTCATGAAATATTTGAAAGCATCTTTCCTTTAGTCTATTTTTTCCACATTTAAAATTCCAAGTTTCTCATTTGGCAAAGCTTTCAGACATCATAACTTCATTGATTGCCTTTCTTTAGGCATATGCTAGTTTTTCAGTGTCTCTTTTAAAATATAGTATTATGAAGGGAACATGATACACAGGCTGTGATACAACTAGGATAGAAAATAGTAAATTCATTTTTTTCTTCCTGTGATTGAGACATGATCATTATAATAAAAAATAGGATTCATTTTTTTAATAGCAGCTATGTCATGGCAGTGGGTCATATTAACTTGTAGTTAACTGTTATAAAAGCCTATGAAGATCCTGGCCATATGGAAGAATGAGGAGCCACAAAAGAGTCAGAAACTCAGTACCTTAATACTTCAAAAAATGCCATGATCATCATTTGACTTCTTGGAAAAAATTTTAAAATGACTTTTGTTATAATTTTGAGGTCATCCATTGATTTATTAAGTGCTTATCCTTTGCCACTTGAAGTGTTGGGGGATACAAGAATAAGAATGAAATAATTCCCTGTCCTGAAAGAGTTTAGAGTCTAATGTACATATCATATAAACATCTTGAAATATAGCTAGAATGATTATCAAGTGATAGATATAAAACCTTTTCCCAACTCCATACTGGAAGCCTTTTTAACTTGGTAGGAACTACCATAGCTGCAGCCTAGCCTCTGATGTTCTCCACGCCATAATGTAGTGCCTTAGAATGATTTTGGTGGAGAGCATTCTCTATACCCTCATTTTTTTCAAAAAAGGCAAAAGAATGCTAAAAAAGAATAGAAACTATGAAAGAAATTTTTCACCCTGAGCAAGAGTAATTCAAAGATATGAAATATATGTATATAATGATTATACTAAAGACAAAGGCAAAAATTCCAGAAAAAGTATACTGAAATAATTTAATTTATAAGAAATTATTTTGTTAATGTTTTAGGACATGAAGGAATAATAATAAACAAAAGGGTAGGAATTAAGTTAGGAAAAAGAATAAAGGGGGAAAATAACCAAGAATTAAATAAGTAGAACAAGATTAAAAAGAAATGAATTACATGCTAAGCAGATCTCCCCTCTCTATACAATTAAAAATATTTAGGATTTTACATTTTAAGATTTTTATTTATACCCAAGTAAAACAAATTTGTAAGAATTCTCATTTAACATACAATGCTTATATATTTGCTATGTATAATGTACTATACTTGACCTTGATCCAATATCAAATTATCATACTTTAGGTTTAAAACTGAAAAGAATATTAGAGATCACTGAATCCAACTGATAAGGAAAGTAAGACCCAGGGAATTAACAAGACTTGCAAGTGATCACACAAGAAGCAAACAATATTTGAACCTACATTCTCTCTCCCAATCTGTTGGATATGGCTACTAGCTTGAAAAACATCACATTCTATTGGTGCATTCATAAGAGAAGTACAAAGTGGTATAAGGGCAGATAAAGAAGCAATTGCTTCCAGTCTTGTGAGGGATAAAATAATGCAAATGCCAAACTCAGAGCGAAAGTATTATTTCATGGATTTTTCTAAACTATGAGCCACACCAGTCAATTATCAGGTATTTGTTTTAAGACCTCATTTTGATTTTACCTGATCCAATGAAGAAGGAGCAGCATAGAAACTAATTTAATAGAAGAACATGACAAGGATATTTTAGGTTGAGATAAAATTTGCATTTGGAAGGTTAGCATTTTATGAACTCCCTATAGCATCATATGCTTGGATAGTGTCAACTCATATTATTGATTTTACATCAAAATCCCAAAAGGTTGAAGAATCTCGCAAAATGAGCAATAAAAATATATATTAGAAAATAGAAAACATTTTTTGAGGGAAGGTGCAAGAGAGGATGAGAGCAGGTGAAGAAGAGAGAGAAAATTAGAAATTATTATTATTATTAATTCTTTTTCCCACACAATGGCCTTTTTAATTGACCCTGATTACTATTTCAGAATGTATTACTATTCCTCAGTCTGGACAATACTGCTTACCTTTCTTCTTAACTTAATTCTACTTGAACCACAAGTTCCATTCAGTTCAAATGTCAACTCCTTTAAAAAGCTTTCCCTTATCCTCCATCAAAATTGGATTCCTCTTCCATTTGAAACACCATAAACACTTCCTCTCTGCCAGACTTTGTGCTGTTTTTTTTCTGTTTGTTTTATCTGACAGATATTTTCACCTAGAGGACCTCCCATAGAATCAGGAAGAAATGTATTTAAATCCTGTCTCTGACACTCTGTGAATGGCCCAGGCAAGTTTTTAAAAATATAAATAAGAGAAAACTTACTAATCCACACCAGAAGTTTCTTATTTTGAAGTCTACCTCTTCCAAAAAAAATGTTTTCTATAGTTTGATGTTACTTGTCCCCATTCCAATAACAGAAGGCAGAAATTCTCAAACTTTTTGGTCTAAGGACCTCTTTATATTCTTAAAAATTATTGAGAAGCCCTAACTAATTTTTATTTATATGGGTTATAATTATTGATGGTGACAATTTTAGAAATTAAAATTGTTTAATTTTAAGATAATTATTAATTAATTTAAATATAATAATAAATCCATGGTTTTAATAAATAACATTTTAATTTAAAATAACAAATGTTTTCTAAAATTAAAAAAGAGATGAGGAGTGATGATTAACACATTTTTACAAATCCATCTTAAGGCACTTGCTAGTGTGTGAACCTAGGCAAATGACTTAATTTTTGTCTATTTCAGTTTCCTCACCTCTAAAACAGGAGGGGAATATGATAACATCTACCTTCTGGGGTTGCTTTGAGTATTAAATGAGATAATATTTATCTAGGGTTTAGCACAGTATCTGGCACATACTAAATGCTTAATAAATGATTCCTTTTCTCCTCCCTTCCTTTGTCCAATCCCTCCTTCCTTTACTTTTCTCCTTACTTCCTAAGAGAAGATAGCTAGCCTCTCTCTTTTTGCATTTAATGTTATAAAGTGCTATGTTGGTTATAGAATACAAAGAAAATCCAGCTATGTAATTGGAAAGTGAGGAGTATCTTAACTGGCAAATAATATCTTAGTGCTATTATAAAAATAGTTTTGAAGTTCCATATTCCACTGAATGATTCTTGGGGACTCCCAAGTGTCTGTGGACAACACTGAGAATCATTACTCTGGTAGACTTCTGGTAGGCAGGAATTATGTCTTATTCATCACTGTGTCTCAATCTTTCACTAGTGCCAACTCAATACTTTTGTTATATTATTATTTATCCTTGTTTTAAATTTATTTTCAATACTATTTTTATTATATATTATTATATATATTAAATATTAGTATTTATTATTACCCAGGTGCTTTTGGTAGTAACGGAACAAAAGAAAGAGAAAGAGAAAGGAAAGAAGAATGGGTAAAGAAGGAGAAGGAAAAAGAAGGTAAAGCCAAAAAGCAAATAGAATGTTCCTTGTTAAGCTGAAGCCTGAAGCAATGACATAGGGCATAAAGTTAAGAAACATGGGGAGGCATTTGGAGGCTTTATTTCTTTTACATGCTTGGGCTACTTACTCATTTTTCTATTTTGAAGTCCTTCAATCAGAAAGTTCAAATGACTATAGACTGGAGTGTCCTGAATCTGGAGACATGAGCAGAGTCTACATTCCTTACCATCATAGCAAAGATCAGTGGCAATTGGAATTACTCCAGGTCTCCAATTTAGTTTGAGGGAGTGATGATGAAGGAATGAGGATAAAGTCACAGTTCTAGGACCCTTAGAGTCATACTAAGTTCTGGGCTAAAAACAAAGAGGCTTAAAAATATACTAGTCTAACAATAGGGTTTTGGGGTAGGACTGAGGGCAACAAAAAAGTACATTTTTAATAGATTTAGCAGCAAAATGCTTGATTTAAATTGTGCAAAAAAAAAAATAAATTCATTTGTATTGCCTGTGGTGCTAGCAAGAGTGAGACTGGGGGAATAATTAACTCTGGAAATGCTGACTGAATTTTTTAAAATCATTTGTGTATTGCTGGGATTGCTATTGGTTTGACATGAAGTTGTTTTGGCTTAATTATTCATTTGAACAAAAAGAAGAAAAAGGCATTTCTTTCATCTTTTTTAGGAAGTATGTTTGCAAATGGAAATTTTGTTAGTATGGCCCTTTCTTCCCTTTGGAATTCTCAGAGAAAAGATCCATGAAAAGCAAATGCAAAGAAAAATCCAATCTAATTCAACCTAAAACTTCTATCTAATGAGATAAAAGAGAATCATGCACATGTTCCTGATGCTGGGAAGAAGCAGTAATGAGTGATTTAAAAACCAGGATACAGAGTAGCAAGACACCTGCGTTACAATCTGATTAAAAAAAAAACAACAACAACACAAAACTTACCTTCTACCTTAGAATCAATACTAAGTATCAGTTCTAAGGCAGAAGCATGGTAAGGGCTAGGAAATGGGGTTTAGTGACTTATCCAGAGTCACACACATTGTTGATTGATGTGCCAAAGCACTGTGGTAGGGTTTACAAATAGCAAAACATGCCCTGTTCTCAAGGAGTTCACATTGAAGGAGACAACACATAAAAGAAAGCTTGGTCACAGGGCAAATAGAAAGGCTCAGAAACTCAAACAGTTAAACAGTTGGAGCAGATTCCAAGATACCACTTCATTAGGTCAAATGGCAGTTCCAAGGATGTAGAGGATACAGTGGTTAGGAAGATGGTAAGATATGTTAGCTTTTCTTGTCACTGAAAGGAACAGAAATGGTGACTGCCATCTCATCCAAGTGATATAAATAGTTGAGCAGCAAGAAGGGACCACAATGGTGGAGCATTTTCTCCTTGCTAGACTTTCCCAGATATATACTGGGAGGGTCCAAGCCAAGGGAGCAGATGATGATAGAATGGAAAGAGGAAAGGGAACATCCAGTGGTGGTAGATCTTTCTGCTACTGGTTTTCTCCAATTATTATAGGGCTCCTTGAGGAAAGAAACTATGAAATGTGGCCAGAATGACAAAAAGTTGCTTTGCTGGCAGCCCCTGCTAAGAAAACTACAGGGTGATACTGGTCTAAAGGATTTTAGTCTTTTAGTGGGGAAAGGATGACTTACCAGAGAAGGAAAATAATTATTTCATTATTTATAGATTCCTATATTTAATTTCATTATTTCCCCATTTGTTTATAAATCCTTTTGTGAATAATTTTATTTTCTGAATTTTCTTTGAAGGGTAGATTAAAACTGGTTTGTACCTAGTATTTGGATTACTTTTGAGAGATTGTATGAAATTTTGGAAGCCATTTTATACTTTTTATATATATATATATACATTTTATAATCTTGATATTGAGCTATATTCTAATCTCCTGTAGTAAAAAGAATAGAGATAATATTAGCTAAAGAAGAGAAAGATTTTAGAAGATACATCACAAGCCTGGAGCTAATCTGTGTGAGCCTAGAGCTTAGAGGTTACAAGGATGCAGGGCAGAAATCTGGGACCAAATAGTACTTCTAATAATAACCTGCTATGTAACCATGTATGAGTCTTTCAATCTCTAGGAGCATTAGTTATCTCAATCATTTAAAAGGGAACCTTTTACCTCTAGTATTTAAGTCCCTGGGTTGTTATTTGCTTAAATGAAAAGTTTTTTTGAAAATTTGAAAGCATCCACATAAATAAAGTTTAATATTACTATTCTTATTTTTGTCTTTTCTTATAAATTTCAGATTAACATGGTCCTAAGATCAATGCTATTATTCTACTCTATTTAATTTTTGGTCCACTATTACACAGTCAAATAAAATGGCTGCTTTGTGACTTAATAAAAGTACTGGGATGTAAGTTCATATTCTGTAAGTTCAGGTACAACATCTTTGGGATAAATGTAGAAGGGATGTAGATGCCTCCCTATTGTCCCTGAATACTTTCAATTTCTTCCACTAAATCCTTATATTTTTAAAGTATTCTATTTCATGTATCTTACAGATTGAATAGTTCATTTAATGACTTTATTAGAAATATTGTCATTAATTGATGCTGTTTCTGACTCCTTATAGGGCATTATTCTATATGCAATATACTCCATTCAGTAAAGTTTGTTTGTTGATTGTCACAAGGATATTTTTATGGTCAATATTTATATGCTGAAGCAGCTTTGGGTATATAATTCTGGAATTAATAGTATAATTATATTAATAATATTAACAAATAATTAAAACAGCTATTTCCATTTTCTAGGAGTTAGAAGAAGATCTTCATGATAAAGCCCCATTTTTTCAATATGAACAAAATAGTAATAATATTTGGTTATTAGGAGGTATAAAATACATATAAAAATCCTGGACTAAGAATCAGGATAGCTATTTTTCTAGTCCTGGCTCTGCAGACAATTTGGAGGTGTCTTGGGCTAAGTCACTTTATCTGTCTCAGCCTTGAATTTTTAATTATAAAATTAGTCATTTGAATAAGAGGATGTTTAAAGTCCTTTCCAGATCTAAAGTTTATTGAACTTATGATCCCCAAATCATACTTTTCTCCTTTGTTCCCATGACAACAAGGAACACATTCTCTATTTCATTGTCCCCCAGGTTGTATTTTATTTTTCAAGTGGCCCTGTCTGACTCTGACTGGCTTGAGACTTTCAACTTGCTCCATTTCTTACTTGAGCTAGTTTGCCTCTCCTCAGGCAGCCTACTGCCCTCCACTCTAGAGGGATCAGCATATTAAAGCTAAACTTCATATGGATACCCAATCAGCATTAGTCCTATAGTTAAGAATTCCTCTGCTCAGGTAATTCACCAACTTCAATTTCCTCAGTATAAGAAATAATAGGCATAACAACTGCATATACATTTTTTCCCAAAGAAAATATAAGTGAAAGAACTTATGTTCCAATGAACTTTAATTAAGCCAGTCAGAGAATCAGCATTATGGGGGCTTAGAACAGAATACATGAGTCTAGGAAAGGTTGTTTCTCTGAACATTTTCCCCATAGGATCTCTATCCAATGAACTGTCAAGGGAGGAGGGTTGCCTTGAAAAAGGAAGAATGAAAAAGAATAGAAAGCAATTAAAAATGGCACATCATTTTATCTGATTTTTGCTCATTTTTCTAAGATTTGGGAGGGGATGGGAGATTTTCTGGCCTTGCTGAAGACATGCATTACAAAGACCAGCATGACACTAATCATAAAGCAGTGTCTGTAGGCTATCCAGGCACTGAAGAGGGACTTTCAGTTCATATGTACCCACGTATTTTCCAAGCAGGGGGCATGGATTTTACCACAAACTTTCTTTATTATTCTGGGGGCACAGATATCATGATATAGATTGCAGGGAAAAGTTTCAACTTTTAAGTTACATCATATCCCACTCCAAAAGGCAAGTACTTCTAAGTTGTTTTTTATTCTATTTGTTTGGGGGTGGGTGGGGTTAGGTATCATTTGTTTATTCTTTTGTTCCACAAGAGTTTAAATTTTTTTTTTGGACTGTGCCATTCACAGAAAGGGTGCTATAAAATTATGATGATGGTGTTTTCAGATATTTCTTGATTTAATAGGTAGGAAGAGTTCCCATGTGAGTAAACTCCTTCTACCAAATCAAATTAGCAACACATTTTATTTATAATCATAAAAGCTTGCCTGGAAGCATAAAAAGGCTGTAAATGCTCATAGTTACATGCCTACTATTTCTTAGAGGCTATTTGAACTCAAGAGGTAACATTTCCTTTCACTTGATGTTTTCTAAATGGAAGTTTTCTAAATGGAAGCTGAATATTGAAGGAATTCTTGGACATGTGGAGTTAGACTAAGAAGCCCCTGAGTTACTTTGCATTTCTGATATTCTGGCACACTGGGCTATAAAATATGCCTTTTCTATATTGAAATAACTGCATAAATTTTTTCAGTCAATAAACATTTTTTAAATACTCTGTACTAGAAATTGTGTTAAGCTGGGAATATAAAGAAAAAAATAAAACAAAAAAACCACCTAGGTGTGCCTTCAAGACATTCACATTCTTTTTTGTTTGTTTGTTTTATCTATACATACATATATATATATATCATATAATACACAATTCCACATTTGTCATGTTGTAAAAAAGACACATATTGCATATCCTAGAGAAAAAAATCTTAGAGGAAATATGGTATGTTTCAATTTACATTTGTACCATAACTATAATTTTAAAGCAAAAAAAAAAAAAGTAAAGTAAATGATCATAGTCATCAGATGTTAAATGTGGGGAAAACAGAGATTATACTCAGGAGGAAACAAAAAAAATTATACAAATAGCATTATGCAAAATATCTAAAACATGAGGATTGAACTAATTCTGACCATACTGCAATTGAGCTCCATGAATGGCTAGCAGGTCTGAAAAGTTCTATTATCATTAAGTAATGTCAAGACTGTTCAATGAGGGTAGAATACTTGTATCATTTGCAATCATTGTCTGCCTACTTGGCAAAACAACATGTAGAATATCAAAAGCTCGAGTTGGCCATGCCATGACAAAAATGCCTCTAATCTACTAAATAGACTGATAAATCAAGAAGAGGCAGAACAGATCCTAAGTATGAATTAAAAAATTTTAAATGGCTGATCTCTCACCCTTTTTATTTTCTGTTGGCTTTTAAATAAGAATTGCTTTGGTGGTAGGGGGTGGTGGGGGTGGTGTGTGTGTGTGTGTGTGTGTGTGTGTGTGTGTGTGTGTGTGTGTGTGTGTGTATTCAAGGAGGTAGGACTGGTGGCACTTCTGTTTCTTTTGAATTCTTTCCTGAACTTAGGTAAATAAGCATTCGGAAAAGAAGTGTTCAGGCTATTGATGACATTAGAGGATTCATAAGAGCCATGAAAAAGTTTCCACTGTCAAGCAGAACTTGTTTCATAGTCTGCCAGAGAGATGTTGGTCAATGACAGAGGAAGAGGTGCTAGTAGAGGTAGAAAAACAGTCTTCTGAGGATGGCAAATATTCCTCCCTTTTGCTGGAGAGAAATGCTAGATATGAACCCTAAAAAGCCAGTGGAGAGCTACTTTTAAGGGAAATTTCATGAGCAATCTACAAAGCAAGAAAATGATTTCTGGGGCCAATAGTCAGGAGGTGCCCTTTGCCCACACCTGCTCTGTGTATGTGCATCTTACTTCCATTGCATTTTGATCCCTCTTACCCAAGGGACCTTATGTTTGTGAAAGGGGAGAGTATGCCTCTGAATTGGGGAAGACTTCTGCAAATAACATTCTTGCTATATATCTTGTCAGTAAAGACCTTTTTTTCTGAAAGCTAAATTTTCACTAAGTGATATTAAAGATAACACCAGATATGGACTTATGCTGAAGATCTATGGTTTACCTCCCAAAAACTTGTGTGGAGAAGTAGTATTCTGTACTATAGCAAACAAATTTTCCTGCTCAATATTTGCTAGAAGAATGAGCCTTGAGAGGTGCTAATGTTATGTTAACCCCTCTATGTGCCTATTTGTTCAACTGACCCTTATCCATTTTTTTCGAGAGATATTTGTCAAGCTCTTCTGTATAAAGCCAATGTCTACAAGATGGAGCAGAGAACAAGATAAATTAGACATGAAATATGTCTTTGGAGGGTCTCTGTTCCTACAATATGGTCAAAGAGAACTCAGAATGGACATTGCTAGAATGTGAGTGGCAATGGTTAGAAGTAGAAATGAGGATGGTTTAAATTTAGAGGGCTAGTATAAAAGCTATAGTCAGGAGAAATTTTGGAGAGTAAATGATGTTGGAAATAAATTTCTTATCCTATCAGTTATCACTTGCCAAGTTTTGTCAACATTACCTCTACATCATCTCTCACATCTGTTCCCTTTTATCTACTTTCACGGATACAATTCTAGTTCAATCCTTTAACACCTCTCCCTAGGACTAGTCTAATTGCCCTTTAATTGGTCTCTCTGCTTCCATTCTCTTTCCTTTTCAATCCACAGAGCTGCCAAAATGGTCTTCCTAAGGCATAAATCTAATCATGTCACAACTCTACTCAAAAACCTTTAGTTGATTCCCCATTGCCTCTCGGATAAACTACAAACTCCTTAGTCTAGCATTTTAAGCTGTCTATGAGCTAGCTCCTATCTGTTTTTGAGCTTTATTTCATACTATTCGTCTTCCAAAACTATGATTCATTTTAGCCAATGGGATTATTATTTTTTCCCATACTGGACACAATTTCTCCTGTTCTGTTTATTAATAATACTTCAAAATATATACATATATAGGCATTGCTATATGCCAAAATCCATGATATAGTCCTGGCCCTCAGAGGGCTTATGTTACTAAAAGGATGACTCAGGTGTAAAATGTTCAATGCAGCTGTTTTTGTTTTCTTCCTTCTAGTTAGTGATTTCTCATCATCCTTTATATTGTAGCTTGTACTATACTTATTTAGATGTATCTCTAGGTTCCTGCCTCTGCCACAAGACTGCAAGATCCTTGAGGACTGTAACTGTTCCTCCCTTGTATTTCCAGTATTCAGAACATTTTTCCAGGATCTTTTTGCATTTTTAATTTAATTTAATAAGTGTTTGCTGAACAGGACTGAATTCCAACTCTGACAAGCAATAAGTTTACTGATAGCCAAACTTAGTGGCAAATTCAGAAGGTGGTCCCTGTATTTTATATAACACTGGAGTTTTTCACTACTCTAGACTCATAACTTTACTCCCTGGATAGTATATTAAGTGTATAGTATATTGGTGTCATGGACCATTTTGACCATCTGGTGATGTCTATGAACTCCTCAGAATAAGAATATTTTAAATTCATAAAATAAAATACATAGAATTACAAAGGAAACTTTATTGAAATCTAGATGCAAAATCTCCCCACTATGTTCTCAGAACAACTACTCTGTGCACACCAGGTTAAGAATCTCTGTTTAGTGGCTGCCTCATCTTTCACTTCACGCTACCTTCAACTTAATTATCAAAATGTTATTCTTAAAGTGCAACTCTCATAATGTTCCAATCCCACTCAATCACATGAGTGGGTCTGTGTTATCCTCCTATGATCAAGTATAAAATCCTTTCTGGCTCTAAAACCCTTTTTAACCTAGTCCTATTCTACCATTTCAGTCTTTTAACCCTTACTTTTCACTGCATCTGGCCTCCTTGCAAAAGACACTTCATCTAAGTTTCTACATTTTCATTGACTCTCCTCCATCCCTAAAATTCCTTTCTTTCTCATTTCTGCCTTCTCACTTCCATGGAAACTCAGAATAAAATTCACCTTTTGTAAGCCCTTCCCAGCCTTTCTTAATAGTAGTGTCTTCACTGTGAGAGTATCTCCAAATCATTTTGAATATTTCATTTGTATGTTATTGTACATTGTTTCCCTTGCCCCTTAGATTGAATACTCTTTGAAAGGACTATTTGTTCTTTTTGTTTTATTTTTTTTAATCCCTATTATTTAGTCTCACACATAATTGCTTAATAAAAACTTGTTGCCTTGACTTTGATCTGTACTTGAAAGAAATTCTAAAACCAAACTATCATCCAGTCCCTATTTGAAAATTTCCAATATTAGGTGACTTATCATTTCTTGAGGCAACACTTTCCACTTTTTGATTTTTTTCCATCACATCAAATCTAATGTTTCCTTGCTAATTCATGCAAAATTTGTCATCTACTGAAAACTTCATTTTTTTTTCAGACCAATTCCTACCTAACCAAGCCTTGTGGCTTTTGAACTCCAGCATAATACTTTACAACTACTTATCCTGATTGAATTTTGCCTTTGTAGACTCAGACCAATGTTCTTGCCTGTCAAGACCATTTTGGATCCTGCCTCTGCCATTTAGTGTGTTGACTGTTTCCCATAGCCTTAGGTAAAAAAAGGTAAGATCCATGAATCACTTCTCTAAGGTACTTGTACTCTCTATGACTTTGTCTACATATGGTCAAAATTTTAGTGGTTCTAGAAGCTTATAACTTGTAATAGTAGGTATGGGGGGATAGTACCTCCAAACCCTAGCCACCCTATTTATTATTATTATTGATTATGCAATATACAGCTAGTCTTTTTGTCAAGTTCAGCCTTATTTAGTCTGCCAACTCCCCATCCTGGCACCTCTGGAACATAGCCCAAATTTAGGTGCCCCTATAAACATGGCAAGTAGTCAGGTTCCTGATAGGTAGCCTCACATAGCAGCTGCATTTCCAGATTTGCAAGGTCTGGAAAATCTTGGTTGACCTAGAGATTTTTCTGTTGTCCAGAAGGTCTGTGGGCTATAGATGAAATTAGCATATTTGTCAATGGACTAAATCTAGATGCTTCTCCAATGATCTGTACCAGGAGATGGTTCAGTGAAATAAAGGAAATAAAGAGTCCTGGTCAAAGTTGGATTCCTAGACCATCTTGAGGCCTAAGCTGGATGCTGACTGGGTGCTATGAAGCAGCTATGTGGTTCAGGAGACAGAATGCTGGACCTGAAATCAGGAAAATCTAAATTTAAATCTAGCTTTAAATAATTATGTGCTATGTAACCCTGGAAAGTCACCTAACCACTCTTGGCCTTCATTTTCTTATCTGTTAAATGGGGCTAATCAAATGAGATAATAATTGTTAAACAATTTGCAAATGTTAAAGAGTTCTGCACATCCCAGCTAGTTCCATGAAATGGTCTATAAAGTATTTCAAAATATCTATTATGTTTCTCTCTAAGCCTTCTACTCCCCAGGGCAAAAGCACAGAGTTCCTTTAATTCTCATATAACATGAACTTGAAGTCCTTCTTCATTCTGGTTCTCTACCTCTGGATATTCTCTATCTTATCCCTGCCCTTCCTAAAACATGGTGCCTATAACTGATTATAATATTTATAAATGGTCTAATCAGGGCAGAGAACAGTAGGAGGATTCTCCCAAATTTATAGATTAACCTCAAAGTTAAATCAAAAAGAACAAAAAAATAATAGAGTATGAAAAGATGGAAGATTGGCACAGTGCCAGAAGAAATCTCATGGCACTTCTTTCTTTATGACATAGGACCATATTTAGCATTTTATACAACTGTACTAGGTGCCAAAGAAAATCATTTTAATGCAGAATTATGTACCACAGGTACAAATCAAGGTTGCTGTGGAAACCCTGAATCTGAAGAACCTGAGATTTCAAAATGAACATGGCACAGACCTTTGTATGGTATTCAGCAGACTATTCATCATATTAGAAAGTAAAGAAGAGTGGGCAGCTACCTGATTGGCACACATCACATCTAATGATATTCTTAATTGAGGCTGCTTTATAAATCATGACACATACTTTTAAAGGATTCAAGGAACCATAAGGTAAAATAATATTTTTAAAATACAGGATTTTTAGAATGGTCTGAAGGATATTTGGACAAAACTTCCATGAGACCCTCTGGAAAGTACCCACCATTTGAATACAAGAGATTTCAAAGCACAAGTATGGTTTGTTCTGGTTAGGTTAGAATAGGTAGAGATAATTCCCCTTTGAAAGTTAGTTTCAAAATCCCATGCCAATGTTAGAGTTCTAAGCAATTTGATTTGATTCCTAATCTAAGACAACCTGGGTTCTCAGCCAGAGATCTTTCAAGTGTCATTAAACTCAGGCTTTCCTATTTTCTTCAACTCTGTTCTTTTTTATTTGAGGCTGTCAGGGTCTCTATGATTTCTTAGTAAAACCTTAACTGTGTCTCTCTGAAGCTTCATCTCAGCCCCACTATCCTCTCCATAACTGGTGTTTTCTGGGCACACTGTCTTTTGTTTTTCATGAATGTTCTGAAGGTAAGGAATTTGGCCCAATTAATTTCAATAAAATTTGAAATGATCACACCTACTGTGCTCGGGGCACAGTGAAAAGTGTTATTGTGGATCCAAAAGTGGCTAAGAACGTATTGCCTCAGAAAGAATCAACAGTCTGATTTAGTTCTGTCATTCAGTCTTATCCAACTCTTCATGATCCTATGGACTAAAGCACATTGATACTCTCCATAGAGTTTTCTTGGTAAATATACTGGAGTAAGGGGCTTTTTTTTTTTTTAGTACATTAAGGTGAAAAGAATTTAAGTGAATGCCCAGATTGTAAGCAAAGCTTGTAAGCAAGCCCAGATTAGAACTGATGTCTTTCTGACTAGGCTCAATGGTCTATCTCCTGGGTCACCTAGTTGCCTCCTTGATAGTTTAATGGGATGAATCAAAATTGTCCACAAATGCTTAATGGCACAAGGTACAGTTTTAAAATATATAAGTATACAGCATGATAAGAATTTGGACTAGGTACTTTAGCTCACTTCTGGCTCCAATATCTTATTATCCTATCATCCTAGAATGGTTTTGAGGGAATGCCCACATCTAGAAAAAGTCATCAAAAAAAGGCTTGAAGAAGAAAAGGCATAAATCTGGACCTTGATTAGTGGATGGAATTTCAGAATCAAGAAAGGGCATTCCAAGCAGAGGCAGAACTTTGGGCAATAGTATGGGGTAAGTGAAGGATAGCATGGGTTTAGGGACTAATATAAACTAAGTTGTCAGGTATTTATGGTGAATATTAAAGGAACCTGTGACACAACGTTGTAGAGACAAAATAGCTTTGAAAAATAGGGACTCTGATGACAAGCTAAAGAATTTATGAACTAGCAGTCATAGGGAGTCACTGAAGGCTTTTAAAATAGAGTGGCAGCAAGATTTGTTCACTAAGTAAGTTAATCTGGCTGCTTTGTGAAGGACAGAGGAGAGAAGAGAAAAGCATGAAGGAAGGAATTCATTTAGGAAATAAAAGATTTTGGTCATATTAATACAGAGGCAGAGTGTTATAAAAGATAGAACCCCAGCCTCTGAGTCAATAGGACCTGGGTTCAAGTTCTGCCTGTGCCACATAATAACTGCATAATCCTAGGCAAATCAATTAATCTCTCAGTGCCCTTTGGCAACTCTAAGATTATATAATTGTAAAGAAGTATTCATCTCAAACTGGAGGAATTCCATGTGAACTGGAATGACCTTCAGGAATTGATGCAGAGTGAGATGTGCAGAACCAGGAGAACATTATACATATAGATGGATACACTGTGGTACAATTAAATGTAATGAACTTCTCTACTAGCAGCAATGCAATGATCCAGGGCAATTCAGAGGAATTTATGAGAAAGAACATTATCCACATCCAGAGAAAGAACTGTGGCAGTAGAAAGGCAGAAGAAAAAAATATGATCGATCCTGGGGTTCAATGGGGATATGATTTGGGTTTTGGTGTTAAAAGATCACTCTATTGCAAATATGAATAATATGGAATAGGTTTTGAACAATGATTCATGTATAACCCAGTCGAATTGCTTGTCAGTTCCAGGAGAGGGGAGAGAAGAGCGGAAGGAGAGATCATAAATCATGTAACTATGGAAAAATATTCTAAATACATAAATTAATTTAAAAAAAAGAAGTACTTATCTGTATTGGTAAAGAAAGTTCCTCACTGGGAGCTTCCTTTAATGATAAAATCATAAACAGTTCAAAAACAATAAGTATTCCCTCTGCCAACTACTTTTCTTTTTAAAAATACCTGATGATTAATATGAAAGTGTGGTTTGCATCATAATATATGAATCACACAGAAAAAAATTAAATTTAAAAAATACATGTTGATAGATATTTGTTTATAAATTGCTGAAATGTTCCCCTCATTCTTTCCTTCACTCCCCTCCCAGACAGTCCAGTCACTTTTTTTTAATGGAATTTATACAATGTCCTTCATTCTGTATCTCCCTATAATGATACCCCT
This sequence comes from Monodelphis domestica, assembly GCF_027887165.1. NCBI lineage: Eukaryota > Metazoa > Chordata > Mammalia > Didelphimorphia > Didelphidae > Monodelphis > Monodelphis domestica. The sequence goes on along the minus strand of NC_077227.1, from coordinate 556,875,993 downwards.
GGGAATGTAAACTTTTCTTAATCTGTCCCCCTTCTCAACTACTAGATAAAAGAAAAGAGAGTGGAAGGGTTATTATTTAACATGTCTGCTACTACCATATTACTCAATATCCTTTACTTAGAAAGGGATCATATTGCTCAACTGCTGAAACCTCTCAATCTGGATAAAAAAAAAAAAGACTATAGCTCCCTTGAGTACTCTTAGTGCCTTAAATTTTGTTCTAAATTCCCTGCCTTTCAAGTGTCCCAGAGACCATTCCTTTAATGAGTTCATTTGGTCTTCACTTACCTCCTTCAAAATGCATCTGGCTATAATCCCAAACCCTTTATGACCTCGCTGTTTATATAATAAAAGATGAACTCCTAGTAATGTATTCAAGAATATCTACAGCATTGATCCTATCTGCCTTTCCAGCCTTGTTTCACTCTTCTCTCCTTCTTGAATGCTATGTTCAATTCATTCTCCTAGTCTCTTGCATTCATACTTTTGAAAAGGCTGAGTCCTCAGCTGGGAATATACTCCCTTTTCCTCTCTGCTTATTAAAATCCTTTCCTTTTCTTTCCTTTTTTCTTTTCTTTCCTTTCCTTTCCTTTCCTTTCCTTTTCTTTTCTTTTCTTTTCTTTTCTTTTCTTTTCTTTTCTTTTCTTTTCTTTTCTTTTCTTTTCTTTTCTTTTCTTTTCTTTTCTTTTCTTTTCTTTTCTTCCTTTTGAGGTATAGCACATATTGGCTGTTCCATGAACAGCTCTTCTGCTTCTACCATCTATGCAGAAAGTTCTCTTTCTTCAAATAATCTCAGAAAAGAATTATTTGGATCTCTACTTTGTCTATGCTATACATGTATATATGCCCTAGCTCTTCTCCCACCCTACCACTCTAAGGCTGAAAATTCCTTGAGGCCTATAACTATTTTAATTATCATCTTTGTATAAACATTATCTACTGCAGGGATCTGCCAGTGTTTGAAATAATAAGTGTGTATTGAATTCAATCCAAACAGCTGTGTTATTTAATGGACAAATCACTGGACTTTGAGTCAAGAAAACTTGAGTTCAAGGTTGCTAAACAAGCACTATGATTTTGGATAAATCATTCTTCCTCTTGAACTTTTATTGCCTCCTTTGTATAATTTGGATAAGGTGAGCTACTTCAAAGAGATGTGAGGAAGAGCCAAGTGCATTGCAAATCAAAAGATACCATATAACTGTAAGGTGGAATTATTCATTATGCAATTTAAAATACCACTTTTTTCTTTTAAAAAAATGTAGAACGATTGTTCTAATAAGACAAATCTAACTTTAAAATGGTCCACTGTTTTGTAAAGGGAATAAGAATCCAGTATGTTCTTGGTACTCTGTGAATGCCCTTTATTAAAAACAGTAGTAAGCCAGATTGCGTATTTTCAGCAAGGTTAAGCATTTTTGAGTACTGTTCACACACACACACACAGAGCAAAGGTTGGCCTAAGGACAAAAAAATTATTTCAGTCCTTCTTTTCCTTCCTTCCTTCTTCCTTCCTTCCTTCCTTCCTTCCTTCCTTCCTTCCTTCCTTCCTTCCTTCCTTCCTTCCTTCCTTCCTTCTTTCTGTATCTACATTCAGTTCTAAAATTAACCAAGACAGTTGAGATAATAAAATGGCACAATTCTTTAGAGCAAAAGTGTTTTTTGATCTAAAATTCTTTCTGAAAGCTAGTCTTAATAGGTAATAAGTTGGTCTTCATTGAATTGCTACTTAATACATTTTGAGATGTCTTGGGTGTCAAGGATATCTTGCTTTTGATTCTATAGGACATGTAAAACCTCATCCTTATTTTTTTATAAAAGCAGCTAGTTGCACTCTTTGTGGTGGCCAAAAATTGGAAAATGAGGGGATGCCCTTCAATTGGGGAATGGCTGAACAAATTGTGGTATATGTTGGTGATGGAATACTATTGTGCTAAAAGGAATAATAAAGTGGAGGAATTCCATGGAGACTGGAACAACCTCCAGGAAGTGATGCAGAGCAAAAGGAGCAGAACCAGGAAAACATTGTACACAGAGACTGATACACTGTGGTACAATCGAACATAATGGACTTCTCCATTAGTGTCAGTGCAATGTCCCTGAACAATCTGCAGGGATCTAGGAGAAAAAAAAACACTATCCACAAGCAGAGGACAAACTGTGGGAGTAAAAACACCGAGGAAAAGCAACTGCTTGACTACAGGAGTTAAGGGGACATGTCTGAGGAGAGACTCTAAATGAACACTCTAATGCAAATACCAATAACATGGAAATGGGTTCAAATCAAGAACACATGTGATACACAGTGGAATCGGCTATGGGAGAGGCGGGGATGGGGGAGGAAAAGAAAATGATCTTTGTCTCCAATGAATAATGTTTTGAAATGACCAAATAAAATATTGTTTAAAAAAAAAAAGACAGGTAGCTTAGGGAAGTTGTAGCTGAGCTTAGAGAAATAAACCAATCTTCTGTTCTTAAAAAAAAAATAAAATCAGCTAGTAAATTTATGCCATTACTACTTCTGTTAACCCCTGCTCCCAATATGTTTTTGGAAAAGTAAAACAACTCCTAATTTCAGGTTTACGTTTTGTAGATTCTGTGATATTTTAAGTTGCTTCCTTCCCCTTTTTATTATGGGGGCTGGTTTATTTTTTGGCCGGATTAATAAATGGTGATTTATTTTGGAAAGCTCTGTGCTTGCAAAAGTGAGTTTTGAATACGGAGTACCATGGAAAATCCAGGTGATTCCTGTCGCATGATACTACTAGTTTTAAAAATACCCATATTTATAGGCCTTATGGAAATTGTATCCTGATTGCTCAGCTTCTCTATTTTCTGTAAACAGGACCTGTTCAGCCAAAATGCCCTCCAGGACTCAGAAACATGCCCTCCCCAACACAGCATGCTTGTAATACCCTGTCACCCACTTCTATTTGTTTATATCCCTAGGGAAGTAATGAAATGCAGCAGAAGGAGCCATGGAGTGAAAATCAGCACACATAGGTGCTAATCCAAATTCTGTTATCTATCACCTGTGTGACCTTGAAATCCTCTGCTTCCCTCTCTGTACCTCCAATTGTTCTGTTAAAGTAAGGTCGAACTACATGACTCTAAAGGTCCTTTTTGAGTTTGAAATCACTTGGGTCTTTCATTCCATCATGTGCCTCTCTGGATGCTCATTGCTCCACCAATTTATTAACATCTTTCTGGAACTCCGTGTCCAGAAATGTCAGAAATATTCTCTTTTATGTAGTCTTTAAATCAAAACTTTCCTAGCTTTTCCCCATCTTCTTCAGAGATTCTATTAGCATTGCAGACTGGTTTATTCTGTTAGGATAATATATCTTGTGTAAAGAGCCTTGAGATGTCTTAGCTTGATAAGGTGCTAAATAAGTTACAGTTGTCTCTCTTTGGATTTTATGACTTCAGCATTTCTCTGTCACCCTGACTCTCCTGTATACTAGAGGGTAAATTCTAAACTCCCAAGAGTTTTCCTTTTTGGGATAAATAAGTAAGAGAACTGAGATAATACTATATAGAGTAGACAAGTAGATTAATAAAGCAGGAAAATCATTAATTCATGAAGCATTTATTAAAGGCAAAGTCAATCTAATTCTTGACCTTGGCAAACTTATTCTTTTGGGTGAGTAGTAATGTGTATGTAGATAAGTAAACATAATAAAGTATATGTATATATATATATATATAGTATAAAATATATATATACACTTATATATGTATATATGTAAATATATGTACACCAAGAGAAAGATATATGCATATATATACACTAATACATGAAATAAACATAGGAGTTAGTACTAGAACTAATCATTTGAATGACCATGGGTTCAAGAGGTGGAAATAAAAAATATATATGTATGTATGTATATATGCATGTGTATATATATATATTTCTGGCAAAGGGTAGAAGGCAAATTTTCAATATATATCATATATGTAGAGCTAGGAGTGAACTTAAGGATCGTCTAATCCATTCTCTCCACTTGACAGAAAAGGAATGTGAGTCCAATAAGGTTAAATAACCATCCTCTGTCCCAGCACACAGGAAATAAGTAAGAGAACTGAGATTAGAATTCATTTCAAATGCCCTAGTTCTTTCCATCTTTACTGATCTGCTCCCCATATTAGGGAATGAGTAAGTCAGTCAGTTTAGTCAGAAAGCAGGATGAATGAGCAATTTGGAAGCTCTCCAGTACTTCCCCAGCAGGTCATAGAAGTGAACTGGATAGTTGCCTGGGTCTCTTCCAATTCTGGAATTCTATGATTATGAATATGGGCCTGATTGCTATCCAGGGTCCTGAGTTGTTACTGGATGCATCCAGCTTTCCTCTTGGAATAGCAGTCCATTAAAGCATCCTGCATATTTCATCATTTGTAGTGAGAGCACAGGAAAGAAAAAAACAAAACACAACCAAAAAAAAAATCAACATGCAATCCAATTTTAAACTGACCCCACAATAAACCCGGGAAAAGAATGCAAGGGAAAATTGCAGCCTTTCTCATCTAGTAATTAGCTCTTCTAGTGATCATCCTATTGACAGAGGAAACAATGTTGCTCAAACCTTTATGCTCCTTGAATGCTCCTAGACTAAGAAACATTGAAGGTGAAGTATATTAATGTGTCAGGGAAATAATTAAAGCTCTCATTAAGAACACCACCTGTATAGCTGGCACTGTGCTCCTGATAAGTCACTGTTGACTTATAACTCTGTAAGGCTCAGCTTTTCAACATGAACAGCAGTCCTCTGCAATTAACAGAGCACCACTGGATATCAGATATGACCCAAACACTTCCTCCTCACTAAGGACTTTGATGCAGCCATGGTATTAGCTGTCAGCAGATTTGGCAACCAGCTGGATCAGATGTTCCCCCTCATCCCCTGAGGCAGAGGAGAAATCCAGGGGGTCTTCAAAAAGCATCAGCAGGGAATTCACTTTCTCATTTAATTGGCAGGTATTTTCTAGAAACATAAAACACCAATGTAGTAACAAATCTTTTCCACCATGCCTTTCCTAGTCACCCTCTCCTTTCGTACTTTCTTTTGTATGTTGTCATCCCTCATTAGAAGGTAAGCTTCTTGAGGGCAGGAACTGCCTTTTTAAAAGTTGGGATTCCCCCCCCCCCCCCCCGTGCTTAGCACAATGTCTGATATATAATGGATATTTAATAAATACTTCTTGACTACTTATTGGTTATTGATAGGAATTGCAGGAAACTAAGATTTCCAACATTATTTTCCTGTGATATACATTTATATAGGATATCTACATAAAATATCATATATGTTATATAATGTATATTATATTTCTTATGCTTCCACAAAATATATTATGTATGCTATAATAATATAACATAATTCTTATAATATATTCTTTTAAATAATTTCTTACCTTCTGTTTTAGTATCAATTCTAAGATAGAATAGAGGCAAAGGAATTAGGCAGTCAAGTTTAAGTATCTTGCCCAGAGTCATACAGCTAGGAGGATTTGAACCCAAATCTTCCTATCTCTGACCCTGGAGTTCTATCCACTGCACTATATAGCTGCCCTTATAATATATTCTTATAATAACCAGATAAGGTAAGTTTCATGAGTACTGCTATCCTTATTTTAAAGATGAGGAAACTCAGAATAATGAAATATGTACACAAAATATCATAGTCAGAATTTTACACCAGGCCTCTTTTTATCATAAGAATCAAGGATGAAGAGAGAAAAATTTAGTCATATATGAAAATACTCCAAACCTTATCTTCCTCAGTCCAAGGAATAAAGAAGACTTATTTGTAGAGCTTGAAGGAATATTGGAGACCATCAAATCAATCCCATTTTACAGATGAGTTAGATTCAGGCACAAAATTAAGACACAAAGAAGTTAAGTGATGTGTCCAGAATCACATAACTAGTGTTTATGTTGGATTTGAACCTAGGTCTTATAGGACTTAGAAGTCCAAAATGCTTTTACTGTACCATTTTGCCTCTTTTGCAAGTATTCACTAAACTTTCTATTATTCTTTCGGTCTCTAGAACATTCACTGATTCTAAAAGTTTTAACTGTCACTTCTACATTGATAAGACCTCAAATCCTTCTCCTGAGCCTTCCATCTTTAATTTAATATCTGATACCATGTCTTTAGTGGTCTTTTAGACAACTTTACTTGAGTTTCCTGCCATTTCCTCAAACTCAACATGTCCTATCCAGAATTCTTCATCTTTGCTCCAAACTGGCTCCATTTCTTGATTTCTTTGTTTCAGGAGTTTTCTGAGGATAGTTTGTGCCTATTTATTTTTCCTTTCTCTTCTTTTTTTCCTTTCTTTTCCCTCTTCTGTCAGTGGTACTGTCATTTTTCAAGTTAATTCATGCTTTAACACATGGATACCTCTGTCTCTTTTGTCTCTTGTAAATCATTGACCCCCTGAATTCACTTGCTTCTTTCCTCTTGTCTTTTCCTTGTTAATTTGTCTTTTGTAGTGCTCAGATATTCATCTTCCTTAAATTCTACACAAAAATCTATCATGCTATATCTCTCCCTTTACTATAGGATGAGATCTAAAACTCTCAGTCACATTCAAAACTGATTCCAATCTATCTTTCCAAATTTATCTTCCACTATTTTCCAATAGCTCTTCTTGTTTATTTTTAAATTAATAAAATGTAAAAATTTTAAATTAATAACATAAAATCTTGATTATTCTAAAAATTTCAGTATTAAAGTATTACACATATTACAGAAAGCAATATGGTACAGTAGACCAAGGAGTAGGTATAGCATCAGGGAAATATAGTTCAAATCTTAGCTAGACTATTAATTACTTGTGTGACCATGAATAATCCAAGTAATTTCTAATAGCACTCAGATTCCCTTTTTATAAACTTAGACTTTTAGAGTAGATGACTTTTGAGTTTTATTTTAGCTCTAAATCTCTCATCTGAATTAGGAAAACAATTACAACTCTCCAAATTTATATCTTTTCTCTTTCTTAAAAATATTTGATATTTTTCTCATTGATAATTCAATTTGCTATAATATTACTATGACTTCTTTGCCTTGAAGCATTCTTTGAATGGCCTCAACCTTCTAGAAATAGGCACATCTTTTAAACTCCAATATGCTAGTAGGGTTGCTGTATGACTGCAAACTATACGTGTAACATGACAGTACCACCTTCCCTATACTCACCACCAAATTAAACATAACTATCATTTACTGAGCAATGGAGAGGCATATAGTGTATATATGTGAGCAGACTGCCACATATAATACATGAAGCCCTTCAGAAAAACAAATATGAGTCAGAAAATTGTACAATAGGAAAAATAAGGTAGTCTTGTCAAAGGAAAAGGAAGGGAAAAGAAATAAAGCTTGCATTCTCTACTGATGCCCTTGTGGTATCAGGAGATGAAAGCCTTCTCACACTGAATGGACACACTGTTGGAAACATAAGAAGATAGACAAGATTGACTTTGGATGTATAGTTATGGATGGGGTGGAATCTTCACTGTTGGGGGGAACACCTTCATTGATAAGATCACATTCATTTGAGTACAATCATGATTAAATTTTATTATATAAATAAGCTTTATATAATAAAGATCTGCTATTATTATTATTAGAATACAAATTCACACTGGGATAGAACACTAAAAGCCCTTGTTTTGCTTCCTATTCTCTTATTGTGCATTAGTGCATGTGTAGGCTCATAAATATAAACAGTCTTTCCATCAATGCAGGTTGGAGTCTGCATACCTTTTTATCCTGGACAATTCTTTGTACATGTCCTTTGATAAATATGACCCTGAGGATTCTACCATCATGAAGACTTTTTTTAGTCAATTTCTCAATCTTTTTAAAGTCATGAGTCTCTTTGGCAGTTTGGTGAATCGTAACACATTTAAATAATGGAAGGAAAAGTTAAATTTCATTTAGCGGGTACTGAAAATAATTTTTGCTTATTCAAGTTCATGAACTCTCTGTTATCTATCCATAGACCTCTTAGGAGTCCACAGGTCAGATTAAAAATTTCTGTCCTATATCTTTTAACATTTCTATAGAGTTATTTGTTATCTCTCATATAATAAATGACTAGTTCTTTTGTCATTTATACATTTCCAGAGTAGTTTATTTGCCACATTTTTTAAGTCATTGCTATGATGCTTCAGGTTTCTTCTGCCAACCATACATCTCCCTGTTGCCCACTGATTTACTCACACCTTTAATTCTTCTGAGATTGTGCTATAATTCACAGATAAAATATGCATTGGAAAAATATTAATGCTAAGAGGATATATTATTACATCAAGGAACAGTAGGCAACCATTATAAGCATTTCAGAAATTCCCCAGAGAAGTTCAGTCTGATGTCTTCTTCAGGTTTAATTCCGGACCCAGCTCACTATGTCACCTATTTAATTGCATGAGGTAAGGGGACTTCCAAATGTCATTTATGTTTCATTCAAGGTTTTCTCTGAAAACCTCAGAAAATTACTCATTTTTCTCTCTGGTGGGATCTCTCTAGGAACTTCAGCATAGAGCTTGTGTTTTACCTAAAATGTAGTCAAAACACAAGCTGATCAGATGTCCATAAAACATCAAGACAACATGCTCAGGTGCCCATAAGTAGTCAAGACAATTCTCCTTCCTTTTCCAGTATATCTTGCTGTTCTTTCCCAGGGATATACTATAGTTGGCCAGACTTATAGTGTCACCCTCAGGTTAAGACTTATCCAGAATACAGAAAAACAACTCAAGTCAAATGAGTCCAGAATTACACTGCCAATTATAGGGGAGGAAATGGAAGGAACAAATCTTAAAGGTTAACTAACCTAAAAATAATCAATATAAACATAATCTTTTTAGACAAGAAATATATTATAGTGTTTATCTTTTACAAACTATTAAATAATTGTCTTAAAACTTTTCTGCCTATTGTGGTATTGGAAAAATTACTTAATCTCTCAGGACTCTAGCTTCTTCTATAAAATAAGAGCTTCAGACTAGATGATTTCCAAATTCCCTTCCAGCTATAAAGCTGGAAATATAAATCCACTGACTTTAAATCTATGATCCTATGCACCTAGAGAGATGCTTGTTGTCAAATTATGGATCTCACTTCTGATGCTTACTAATTCTTTGTGACCTTAGGCAAGTCATTTAGTTTCTAAGAGCCTCAGTTTACTTATCTGCAAAATGAGGGAACTGAACTAAATTGCCCCTGAGGTCTCTTCTATTTAACCTTACATTCCTATGAAATTGGTGATGGAGATTGATAGAGATAGGTCAAGTTTGTTTGTCCTTCAATCTAGTTACATTCTACTTTATATCATAATGGAATGAGAAATCAAGGTAATTACCTGAGGATATCTTTTCCTTCCTCACTCATAACCCCTTAAAAAAGACCAAATCTGAAAATGGTTTTCCTTTCCATGAAAAGATTACAATGCCCATTAAGGAAAATGAGTTTCAAGAAAAAAGGTCCATACAGTTATTCCTATGCTGGTGCAGCTTGACCTTATTGAGTTGTCTTCCACTTCCTGTTAAGTATACATTAGCAGGCACACAATTCCTGAGTGCTCAAATTATTTGCCAACACAAACTGTGAGTAATACCTACATCTGAAAGCTACCTTAAACCTGTTATGTGTCTCTGTTTGACTCTGTCCCAGCAGGCCAACAAACTATTGAATTCTGTGCTCCCCAGTTAATATTCATGGTCTGTAAAAAGAAGACTTGCAATAGTGAATGGCTTTTAAATTGCTTATGTCCTTAAAGATGAAAGTTGTGAGCAGGAAAACGTTAGAAGGAAGAACCACTGAGAAAATGAATGCATTTTGATCATTTCACATTGTTTAAGCACTAGGAATAATACTGTGGGAGTCAAATGCATCCTTAGGATAGACTACTGTCCCTTTGTGAGGAAAGAAAATGTCTTTCCTAAAATATGGCACCCAGAACTGAACATAATGCCCCAGACATGTTCTGACTAGGACAGAGCACAGTAGGATGACCAACCTCCCTTGGTAACACAGAAAGTTTAGAGCCACTAAAACCCCCTCATCTCTCTGTCTCTATCTCTGTCTCTGTCTGTCTGTCTGTCTGTCTGTCTGTCTGTCTGTCTCTCTCTCTCTCTCTCTCTCTCTTTCTCTCTCTCTCAGAAACTATTGCCAACCAACAGGTTCTCATCGGATTTTTAAACCCAATTAGAAGACTTCACATTTGCCACTATTCAATTTAATCCTATGAGGACCTATCCTTACAAACAATATGATGTGGGAAAATTATCCTAGAATTCTGGAATCTTGAAATTGTAAGGAAGTTCAGGGGCTACCAAGGTCAATCCAAGTTTAAGTAAGAATCCCCTTTAAATAGTCCCAAGAAGTAGCCATCTATCTTTAGTTTAAAGACCTCCAGTAAAGAGAATGATACTGCCTCCAAAGGCAGCTCATTTCATTTTGGGATAGTCTTAACTGATAGGAAGCTTCATTATATTGAGCTTATATTGGCTGTTCTGTTACTTCCATCCATTGCTTCTGGTTCTAATATATAGGATCAGGAAAAACAAATTGAATTCCCTTTTACATGACTTGAATAAAGAAAGCTATCATGCCTCATCCTAACTTTCTATTTAGAATGCTAAACACTGATCAATCAATAAAACTTTTTAAGCACCTATCATATGCCAGATGAGGCAGCTAGAGGGTTCAGTAGATATAATGTGAAATATGGAGTCAAGGAAGACCTGAGTTCAAATATAGCCTGATATTTACAAGCTGTGTGATCTCAAGCAAATCACATAACCTCTGTTTTCCATAATCTACTGAAGAAGAAAATGGTAAACCACTCCTGTTTTGTTTTGTTTTGTTTTTGTCAAAAAGACCCAATGGACTATATATTATCTGTAGGGTCTATGGGGTCACAATGAGTTCACATGACTGAATTACTGAGTAACACCATCATATGCCAGACACTGAGTTAAATGCTGGGGTTACAAAAATAGTAAAAGACCATCAATGCCCTTAAGGAACTTAAAATATAAAGGGGAGACAACATGCTAACAAATATATACAAATACATTACAGATAGGATAAGTAGGAAATAATTAACAGAGGGAAAACTCTAGTATTAGAATCTCTCCAATTCCATCAATAGGGTGGCTAGATTGCACAATGGAGAGAGTGCTGGACCTGGAGTGGAAGATTCATTTTTGTGAGTTCAAATCTGGCCTCAGACACTTACTAGCTGTTTGACCCTGTTCAATTCAGTTTTCTCATCTGTAAAATGTGATGGAGAAAAAAAATGGCAAAACTGCTCTCGTATTTTTTTTTAATCACCCTTACTTTCTTAGTAATTCTAAGTATTCAGAAGAGCAAGGGCTAGACTGCAGGCCTGATGTTCTATCCACTGAATATCCACTAGCTGCCTTTTACTCTAGTATCTTTTCCAAGAAAATACCAAATGTGGGGTCATGGAGAGTCAGACACAATTGAAATGACTGAACATCAATGGTTCTTTCAATTGATCTTATTATGAAATACTCTTGAGGTCTTTCACCATCATCATCACAGTGTGCTGGTGCCATATCAATTACCAATCTCTTTCCTAGGCTGTGTTGCTAACCTCAGTAACCCTGAGTTTATCTTCAAAGGGAGAGTTGGAATGATGGGATTTAAAAAATGAAATGCTTAGACAGTAGTATAAGGTAGTATCATGCAATCAAGAGATAAGTAGCATAGTCTAAATTAGCTATACTAAACTTAAAATACATTAAAAAATGAATATCACTCATCATTATCACTTCCTACTTCTTTGTTTCTCATAATCACTAGGTCTAAATGGACAAACAAACAACTGAATTTTTTTGGGGGGTGTTTTCTTTTATTCTTCTGTTAATAATAACAATACCATGTTCTGTGCTTGTGGGGTGAATTCTAAGGGTTAGCAAGTTGGACAGGCTCATCAGTAAATCTCAAATGAAATAACATGTAAAGTACTTTATAAATTTTAAAGTGATATGTACATTTATGATAATATAACTTGCATATTAATAGAGCACTATAATCATCATTATAAATATTATGATAATGATCATGATTATTACGGTGACTCATTTTGGTTTAGAATTGACCTGAAACTATGTCTGCAGGGTGTTGTCAGATATTAACAAGGTGGTAAGGCTGTGAGTATCAGTCTAGTAAGGTATGAGATGGGTTGGTCTAGACAGCCACTTCGAATTTTCAAATTCTTTTGGTCTATAATGCTATGGCTGAAGATAACAGGGGTTTCCCCTCAAACAGATAATAAGAAAATCAATTTGAAAAGACAGTGAGTTGGAATCCTGAATCTAAAACAAAAAAAAAAATCTTTAACCAAGAAACTTTAATTTACTGGGAAGATTTGTAAAATGGAGTAGTGTGTGTGATTAATTTCATTCCCTATGGTTCTCAGAACCACAGACTGTATCTCTAAGTTTGAGCCTAGATAAATTTGGAGAGCTTACCACCAGGATGGTCAAGTAATCAATAACTTTTTGGCTACAGTCTGCACATGTGGAGGTAGTACTCACAAAGACTAAATCATAGACACTTGAACCATAACACTGTCTTGTGTTTTATTCTCTAAAATTCCTTGATGACAAAGACCCTCTATTACTCACTTTTTGTATCTTCCCCAAGGCATCCAAAGATAAGATCTAGTCAAGCTCTTCAACATACTCAACCAATGCTTTTAAATACCTAATATGCACAGAGGGCAGTAACTGGAGCTAGAAGGGATTCATGGTTTAGGTAAAACTAGGTAAGACTCCATAGGGTCTTTATCTATTATAATTAAACCTATGGAAATAATTATAAGCATTTAAATAACCTAAAAATTAAGATGTAAAATAATATATGATTATAAGATACAGGTTGAGAATGATATCAGGGCACCAAGAATTATGGTTTATTTGTAAACCATGCTCTGCAACCATTAACTTTTCCTTGAAATAAAATAGACTTCTTAAAAAACTGTTTTTATCTGTCCCAATTAGAGATTGCTTTATTAGACTGAGTGAAACACTGGTCTTTCTACCAATGAATGCTAACCTTGTTTTTATGTTATAAAGACTCATATAATCTTAGAATTGCAGTGGGCCATAGAAATCCTATAATCAATAACCAAAGCTGAAGAAGGAATCTTTTTAACAAAATCTCTCACATCTGGTCACCCAATGTCTCCTTGAACATATCAAGTGACACCATTTTCCAAGGTAACTACTTGCAATTAATGAATCTCTTTAATTTTTAAGGAATTATTTTCTTCTTGTTAAGCCAAAATTGGATTCCTTGTAAATTACTCCTATCTACTCCAAGTTATATTCTCTAGAGATGTTTTTGTTTAGTTGTTTTTCAGTTGGATCTGACTCTTTGTGAACCTAATTGGGGTTTTCTTGGCAGAGTTACTGAAGTAGCTTGCCATTTCCTTCTCCAGCTCATTTTAAGATAAGGGAACAGAAAAAAAGAGGATTAGCATAGGTAATAAGCATATGAAGTCAGATTTGAACTCAGAAAGATGAGTAATTCCTAACTTCAGGCCTGGTGAACTTAGCTTCATTAACTGAACTGAATTTATTGAACCACCTAGCTGTCATAGTTTAACAAACTTAATCTTTCTTCCACATTATCAACTCCTCTTTTATTTTAGCATTGGCTGTGTTCCTTTTAAGCTTTATTTTTTCTAAGCTAAACATTCTATTTAGTCAATAAATATTAATTCCTTTAGACAATACACTCTATTTTAGGGGCCTCTGCACACATTGGTTACCATCCTCTGAAAATAATGATCAGGGAACATTTTAAAATGTTTATTTCTTAGGTCCCATGGTTACAATAATAAAATGAAATGGTTTCTGCCCTAAATGAACTTAACATTGTATAAAGTACTTCTCTCCACATTTTCTGTCTTCCCTCATCTAAAGCATTATTTTAAATAATTGAACAAAATTCTTTTTAAAAGTTAACTTTTTATCATAGTATAATCCACAATATTTTTATGAGCTCTCAATGATGTTGTGATAGTTTCTGAATGATGGGAACTACTATCATAGATTTACTGACTATAACACTATCTAAGTATTCCCTCCTAAAATATGTAAACAATTCATGATAAGACAGCAAATTTATAAAGATTTTGAATCACAATCTTGACTCTAAAACAAAATTTAAGTAACTTCCATTATTTTGGATGTTTATAGAATGGAAGATTAGAGTTAATTTCATTCCTATAGTGAGCTCACGGGAAAATCTTATCTATATCATAGTTGTTTTAGAAGATTTTTAGCAACAGCTCCTTATATCAGAAAATTGGTTGTTTTCAAATAGCAAACACAAAACAAATTCTTAAGCCTATATGAGAAGTTTAGAAAGAAGTGATTGAATTATTCAAGAAACTTTGAAAATTTATGAAACACTGAGAGGTGGGAAAGTAACAATAGATTTTGGAGAATGGTATCTTTAACTTTATTGATTTAATCATGAACAAAGAAGGAATGTTAATACATTTATCTTTGAGGTTTTATGTGAATCAATAAAGCTATCTTTCCATTCTCCTTAACATTCAATTTCCATTAAATTCTGTGATGCTAATCTGGAAGACTTGAAAGGATAGTAAGTATGAATTAGTAAAACTTCTGGGTTTGGGATATTTTCTAAATAGTTTTATTAAAGTATATGCATTCAATTAAATTAGAAAAATGTTACCTAGTAGTGTCCCTACTTTAATTACTTGTAATTGGCATAGGAGCAAACATTTCAACATTACTGGCTTCTGTTTATATTACAATGACATAATATGAAGATAGTCCTAAAATGCATGAAAATAGTATGTTTTTAAAAATAGGTAGTAGTTCTTCATGTAGTTTTCTTTATACATTATGCTTGAGGTTCTATTGACCAATAGGGAGAAAAAAACATTTTTTTGTCATTTACTTTTTAAAAAGTTCATTTTAGGAATTCTTCTTTAGAAATAGCATAATGACAGATAAATCTATGAGACTAGAAATGAAGAAGCATAATAAGAATAGAAAAAATCTTATTAATTATCAGATAGAATGCTCATCCATAATACATTCACTCCCTTTCCCATATCTACCAACTGCTCTCTTCTTGCAAGATGCAAGAATCAATTCACATACTTGTGCTTTGAGAATTTGCTATTTCCTCTGGATCCCATCCCTGCCTTTCTTCTAGCAGCCCATGGCAATGGACTTTAACTCTGCCCAAGTTCCTGAGGAGGATGGGAAGTTATAGAGGAGAAGCACCTATTTTAAAGAATGTCAAGGTGGTAGAAAATCTATCTGAATACACCTATCCATCTTGCTTCAACTCTGGAAAGAGCAGAGGTGATTCTGCCCAGCAAGAGAATTTAGAATGGAGAGAATTAAAACAAGGGCTAGAAGGTAAGGGAATTGAAATTCAGCAAGAGCCAATCCTATCCTTCTAGAAGCTGGGATCAAGCAAGCCCAGTGAATAATATATACATCAAGAAGAGAAGATAATAGCCTTTACCACTCTTTTGCCCTAGAACCAATACTTAGTATTGACTCTAAGATAGAGGGTGAGAGTTAAAACAACAAACATGACCAAAGTAAAAACAACACAAACACAAAACAAAAGAAAACAACAACAACAAAAAAAAAGAGAGAAGATAATGAGAACCTTATACTTCAAGGTAGGGTGAAGAAAGGAAAGGCTATAAATCCACCATGAAGAATGAAGAAGTCAGAAAGTAAGTGATCAGAATATAAGGAAAAAAAAGTTAAAAAGCACCAAGATTTCAAGAGGAAGAAAATCCAGTAAAAAACAACAAAATGAAAAATATTTTATCATACAAGTACACAAATCCAGAGAATATATTTAAATTAGGACATAAAATGAGTACCAAAGATCCAAATCCAAAACTTTCTAAATAAATATTGAAACACCAAGGAAATTGAATACATACTTGATAAAACAGAACTGTATTACCAGGAAAGATTCAAAACAGAGAGATCTGAGCTCAAATCTTCCTGACTGCATTTAGCACTCTATCCATGGTTCCATTCTTGTAGTCTTTTAAAGTTTTACCACTTACTTTGGCTATTTCAATAATACCCATATATTAACAAAATTATTTTAAAAATTGACAACATATTTAAAATAATCTGTATTTAATGTATTTTTGGTGGTAGGATGAGGTACTCAGTTGTTACTTCATTAGTGGAAGAATTTTTTGAAAAGGAAATCTTTTTGAGCACCTGCTTCACAAACTTAGTCTTAGAGTTCAGATAATTGAATTACATAAGGTAAAATCTCATGATTCCCAGAACAAGCCAGATATATTTGCTGAATAGCCAAAACTACATAAAGTGAAAACAACCTCTAGGATGTTCCAGAATGGAAAATGACATCTTGATATTTTCCCAATACAGATCTTCAATCCAGGAATCAACTACTAAAACTGAAGTTAACTGGAAGAGAGCAGTTATATGATAATGCTAGTTAAGCATTGCTAAGAGGGTTGTTATTTACTCTTCTTGCTAAGAAAAACATATTTGCTTTCTCTCTCACAGAGCTTTCATGAGCAATCATTTTTTTAAGTGTATGAGTCACTGCCCTTCCATTCAGAGATATATAAGGAGAGACTTTGAGAAAAAAAGATGCAAATAGGGACTTAATGTAATGCTGAGGTTATAGCAGAATCATAAAATCACAATTTCAGTTTCAGAGGTAGAAGGTCCTCAGTGTCCATTTACTCTAAAATATATACCATTTTAAGATATCTCTCCTGAAATCAAAACTAAATTTGTCAGTTTTCATCTTCCATCTATTGTTTCTTTGTTCTGGACTCTATGGTCAAAGAAAATAAGTCTAGTCACTCTTTCCTTTAGCAGGCTTTAATATATCAACAAGATAACACAATCACTCCTACTCTGAATCTTCAATCCTCTATGTCATGCTCATATAGAATGGACTGAAAGACCACCATCATTCTGACTGACTGCCCTCTTTGGGTGCCTTCCACTATATCAAGAATTGTTTCCCAAGAACTGTGGGAATAAAAACACAGAAGAAAAACAACTTTTAGATCACATGGGTTGATGGGGATATGACTGGGGATGTAGACTCTAAATGATCACCCTAGTGCAAATATCAATAATATAGAAATAGGTCTTGATTAATGGCACATTTAAAACCCAGTGGAATTGCACATCGGCTACAGGAGGGAGTTTGCGGGGAGGGCAGGGCAATAATATGAATCATTCAACCATGGAAAAATATGCTAAATTAATTAATTAAATAAAAGTTTCCAAATTAAAAAAAAAAAAGAATTGTTTCCTAAAATATGTTATCTAGAACTAAACACAACATTTCAGATGTGTTCTGGCCAGGACAGAATGCCTAAGGATTATCATTCCCTTATTCCTAAAAGCCAAACTTCTCTCAGTGTAGTCCAAGTTCGCATTCATGTTTTTCACACCTTATCACACCACTGCCCAGTACTGAACTTGGAGTTAACCAAAATGTGGTATTGTTTTCTTTGATCATACTAGGTATAAGCAGTTCTTTTTTACACTTAGCTCTTTCAGTGGATCTATAATCATTCATTTGATCACTTCCCCCAACCAGACAAATGAACCATCTTTCTTGCCTACCCACCTGCAATTACTATTGTCCTTTTCTTGCTATAAAACTTTTACTCAAAGATCCTATTCAATGTCCTCAGAGACTATGTGACATTTTGCAAAAACCAATGAAGCACACTCCTGACCCTCTTCTCCCTCATAATTACCATAAAATTGGGTCACTCCCTTTTCTGGTCATTCATCTCAGCAATATAATAATTTTTCTAGCTTGCTCTGTGATCCAGGGGCCACTGGACTCTATGCTATTCTTTCTTATACATGCGACCATCTCCAACTTCAGGTCTTCTTTATTGGCCATCTCCCCCATGATTCTCTCCTTCCTCATCTCCACTTCTTGGCTTTCCTGAATTCCTTCAAGTCTTAGCTAGAATCTAACTTTCTGTTTGACCTTTCCTGATCTCCCTTAATCTTAGTGCCTTCCCTCTAAAGATATTTCCATTCTCTGTGTAAATTATGTGTATATGTGTACACACTAAAGAGACTTTCCAAGCCTTAAACAAAATCACTAGGCAGCATATTTATACAACAAAGATGGATCTATACAATTAGTAAAGATGTGCTTAATTTTTTTAAACCCTTATCTTCTGTCTTAGAATCAATATGAGGTATCCAATCCAAAGCAAAAGAGTGTTAAGAACTTAGACATTGGGTTAAGTGATTTGGCCCAGGGTCACACAGCTAGGAAGTATCTGAGGCTATATTTCAATCTACTCCAGATTTGACTCTCTTCCACTGAGCCACCTAGCTGCACCCTGATATATTTATAAGTGGGAGTTAACTTTTAATTAACCGGATCTGGCATCCTCTTGCTTCCCCTAAACTTTTAGATATAATTTTCTTTATTCAATTGCTATCTATTCTTCAAATCCTAATCAAATGCTTATAGTACCCTGAATTTCCAATCAGTCACAATCTTCTCTCTCAGATTTCACATGACACATTTTTTTGGTAGTGATGTAATGCATTTAAGTAGTGCTCTTTTATATTGTTTGGGATGGTGTCTTATCCTAAGATAATGGTGGAAGGTCTTTTTCTAGGGTCTTAGGGGGAAAAAATGACACTTAGGTAATTACTCCTGGATCTCATTCCCAGGATACAGAAATTTTATCTGAATCCCTCTCCAGCTCCTTTAAGATATTATCTCTCTTGTTTTATAAATAGGAAATCATTGACTGAGCTGCAAGCCCATTCTTTTATGGGCTGAATTCTGACTGGTCTTTCTCTACTATGTCACTGAAACCTCTTTTTCCTGAAAACTTATTTCTACTCTTTTTTCAAACTAGAAATACCCTCCATTCCTGAGGCCTCTCCCTCTGATTGGCTAGTTCCTCATAGAATCTTCATTTGAAGGAGGCTTCCCAAGCTCAACTTGCCTTCATCCTCTCTAGGCTGCATTTGTGACTCTGGAATTTCTCCCGCATACCTGCTACCAGTCCATCCTTATTCAGCTCCCTGCATAATGTAAGCCCCTTGAGAACAGGAGCTATCTTTATGATTAAATATGTACTTTTAGCACAGTGCCTGGCATATTATAATCACTTATTAAATGTTTGTTGATTCGCAAATTCTAACCTTCATAAAAGCAGCAGCCATGTCTTAGCTAAATTTTATGTTACCCCAAGAAGCTTGCAGACTACTCTCCTTAAGTACTCAAATCTTAATACAAATTTACAGATTTAGATAAAAGATTCATGAATGAATTGAAAAGTTTCTTCTTAATTGTACATCTAGCTGGAATATGAAATCACAAAAGAGTAACTTGCTTACTGGTAAAAATTATTTTGTATTTGATTCTGACAATTCTGTGAGGAGGCAGTATAAACAAGACCACTGTATTTTATAAGTGAGCAATGTGAAACTCAAAAAAGTTTATTGACTTTCCAAAAGTCAACATTTTGTAAGCAACACTGCTGGGACTTAGATTTTCAATTTTTTTGGCTCTTTTGGTGTAATATCTTAAAAAATAAGAAAAAATTGTATTTTTATAGAGCTTTAAGATTTGAAAAAAATTCTATATCTTTGTTATGAGCCTGTGAGGGGGTTTTATGGTAATTGTTATTTCCATTTTATGGATGAAGAAACCAAATCTTCAGGAAGTTCTAGATGGCTTACAGAAGGATCATAGAGTTAGCATGTGAGGTAAGATTTGAACCCAAATCTTCTTTGTTCCAAGTTTTCTTCATTCCAAATCTGCATCTCTGTCTGCTATGTATTATATTTTGTATATTCCTTTGCATGCTGCATTAGTTATCAGCAGTTGCTTCTGACATTCTAATCTATCTTTTTGGAAGCTGTACCAGAAGGGCTATTGGGGAGGATTCTGGACAGAGACCATTCATTGGCTCTGGTCATTCTGGATGGAAAGGAGCCCAGGCTGACTCACATTCAAGGAGAGAGAGTTTCTGAACTTGGGTAGAGATGCCTCATTGAATGGTGTGGAGAGACAACTTAAGCAAGTAGTGACAAATCTGCTTTCTGAACACCCTGTCCCTGTATAAGAAGACAGCACTGAGAAGGATGATATGACTATTTTATTCATGACAACAGTTTTTTCCTACTCTATGAAATTCCAGGCTTCACATCCAGCTCATCAGCCACAACCATCTTCAAAGTAAAATCAACTCTTATGGGAATGTAATCTAGGAACTACTTTTACAAATGAATAACCCCTGTCTCCTCAGGAGTGTCACAGCTACTGAGAACTGGACAAGAATGTTCTTAAAACAAAAGTCCCTGGCATATTAAAATGGTTCAACATCAGAAATGGATATGGTTTTATCAGTGGAAATAAAATTAATGAAGTATTACTATCGCCTTTTCTTCTAAACCCTAAGGACCTTAGGGATTTACTTTTTATCTTGAACCTAAAGCCTCCTATATGTTTTGTCTTTCCCACTAGAATGTGAACTTCTTGAGTGCAGGGACTATCTCCACTTTTCTACATATATCCCTAGCACAAAATACAATGCCTCATACACAGTAAGATCTATATGATTTTCATTCATTCATTCATTTTCTAATGGTTACATAAAATGCTTTTTTATTTTAAAATGCCAAATGAATAATTCATTAAACAAATATTTTCATTTTTATAAAGGCAATAGCAGCAATAAATTACCCATCTTTCTAAAAAATAATTCTACAAAGCTCTAGGATTAACCATTGTTCAAAATAGCCAGGAAATATAATATGAATGTGGTTGTCTAAGCCCAAATTCCTTATAGTTCATCTTGAATGGTCCTATCAAATTATACAACATTGATCTGTAGTTATTAGATACACACAGAATAGCTTGTCCCATTTGGGAAAGGTTAAATGATATTCAAAATGCACTAGAACAGTGAACACAATTTGCTGTCTAAATTCATGTAAAGAAAAGAAAAACTTCATTTGTTGTATAGTCCTGTTTTTCTGTCTGTCTGACTCTTTATGACCTCTTTTGGGGTTGTTTTTGGCAAAGATACTGGACTGGTCTGCTATTTCCTTCTCCAGCTCATTTTATAGATGAAGTAACTAAGGCAAATAGTATTAAAGTGACTTGGCTGGGGTCCCACAGGTAGTATCTGAGACCAGATTTGAATTCAGGTCCTTCTGACATCAGACCTGCCACTCTATACACTGAGCCATCTAGTTGCCATTTAATATAGTCTCCTAAATTAACACACTTTTTACTTAACTCAAGGATACCAGTGAATTAGGAGGCTTGTAAATACTTCCTGCACAATATTGATGACAATAATATTTTAGTAGCAAGATAAAACCAATCTCATCAAGTATAAAGATTTATACCATTGCCTTCTTCACAATTTCATAGCCCCACATAAAGAAGCTAAATAACAAACATGAAATGATCTGTGAAACAGTGTTTTAAGAATGCAAGAAAATTGCCACAGCTTTATTCTCAAAAGGATATGGATTTCTTAAAAAAAAATGGCATGGGTTAAAAATAAGCCCTATTAAAAAAATCCCTTAATGAGTGTTCCACATAGCTATGTCTTGGTTTTCTCAGAGAGCTCATCTTCTTATTCATCTTCTAGAGGGCATTGGTCCTCACTTTTATGTCTTTGCATGTACTGGACCCTGTGTCTTACATGTTCTTTCCCCACATTTCCTTGCCTTGTAATCTCTATATACCTTCAAGGCTTTGGTCAAGTGGCACCCATCACAAGAAGACTTTCCTGATTCCCAGGGCTGTCACTGACACTGAAGAAATGGGTACTTAAATATTGTATGCCAATTTTATGCCAGTATGATGACAGTTTCTTGAGGTCGTAGAAAGGAAACTAGACTAAAGGTGGGGGAAGGGGCAAGTGGGAGTGGCAGTTGAGTCTTGGGACTAGCACTTCCTTCCTGCCAGGGGTCGGAGCTCCTTCCTGGTGTTGGAGGAGAGAGGGGCTTGTTCAGCCCAGTGTGGAGTGGCATACTCTCTTTTGGTTCAGCCTGAAGATTCAGGCCCAATCACTTCTGAAGATTAGACCTGTTCTTGTTTGCTTTCTATCTACTGCTAAGATTCTGAATTAGACTAAGCAGGACTGATATAGAGTAGACAGGAGTGGGAGAATTCCTACGCCAGCCTCTGGGCCTGGCCTCAACTCTGAAGCTGAGGAAAAACTCCAATCCCAACTGGTTATTAAACTTTATATTATTTGAATTCACAGTCAGATAAGTGGACTATCTTTTCTGGACCTAGAAGGAGTTGAACTTCAGTTCAGACATTCCAGGACAAACAGTCCTTTTTGGATCCCTGCTGCTTCCTCTCAGCAGGGGGCATCTCTCTCCTTTGCTTCACCAAGCCATATTCCCTCTCTCCCCTTAAACTCCTCCATACCCCATACATACCTCCCAATATCCCCCTGTTTTCCAATTATCTATTTCCTTTCCCAAATAAATATTACAAGGTCCAGGACTATTTTGTTTTTATTAATGTATATCCTTTCCCATGCTGCCACATAATAGGTCCTTGATAATTGCTCATTATATTATAATGCGATAAATTCAATTGACCTGCATGGAATGAGTTTTAATGTAATTGCAGAATATAGTGATAAAGAAATGTAAAAATGGAGACATAAATATTATTGCAGCACCTACAGTAGGTCTCTCTGTTTATTATTGGTAATAAATACTCAGATATATAATTAAAGGTCACGAAAAAATCAGATGGATCTGTGATTTTAGCATTTCAGGAATTTACTCTAACAATTTAGATTGGAACTGTTCTATGCCTGCTCATGTTTTGGAACTCTGGTTCATTTTGTCCAGAAGCTTACCATGTGGTTGGGTGAGGACATAGTAAATGTGTTTTCCTTCATTGAAGGGTACCAATGAAGGACTCTAAATGATTACACAACATCCTTCCTCTCAAATACCAGCCAATCTTCCCTCTCTATCATACAATTCAATTCCAAATGATAGTCTAATTTTATTTCAGAATGACATTTGGTGGAACATTTTTTTTTTCACTGTAGATGTTTACAAAATCAGGAAATTCTCTTAAATTTTTATTGATCTTATAAATAATACTGTGTTGTTTTATACACATAAATATATGTATATATGTAAATATTTATATGGTATATATGTATATATAAAACAACATATATGTATTCAAGTTTTCTAGCTAGAGGTAGCTATGTTATAGAATTACTAGAGCACTAAGCTTGAAGTCAAAAAGATTTGAATACATATCCCATCTCAGACAGTTATTTGTTACAGGACCCTGGGAAAATCTCAAACCTGTTTCCCACAGTTTCCTCAGCTGTAAAATGGCAATATTAATAGCACCTACATCAAAGGCCTGTTGTGAAAATCAAATGAGATAACATTTGTAAAAACATTAGCAAAATGAGAAGGCACAGAAAGCACTTAATAAGTGTTTGTTTTCTCCCTTTCATAAAAAAATGGATCAAATGAAATGTACTCATAATCATAGGAAGTATAGATAAATGTACATATGCATGCAGGGAATAAGTAAGGTAGTTAGGCAGGGAAGTGAAATAAAAATGTATTTTTGTTGGTAGAAACTATCTTTTGAAAATTATTTTCCTTGACTTTAATATTTACTATTTTGTTATTATTTTTAAATAATAAATGACAAAAATTGGCTTAGCATCAATTTCAATGATTTCCCAAAATATATAAATTTTTATCTCACAATATTAAAGTTGTTTTGTTTCAAGTACCTATAATATTTTTAGTATGTCTACCTGAATCAAAATAAAATTGAATAGGGAAAGTTAAAGTGAAAATTTTCATGGTTTCTTTGATGCCTTGAAGGGACCCAGATAATTGGAAAATACTGTCTAACTAGAAGGAACATATGTAAATTATATTTCAATATACTCACAAATACTATAATTATTACAATGTCTCAGAGCTTATGCCAGATTTTATACTCTGAAATATGATTATACACCTTCCATTTGCCACAATTGCTTAGTTGTTTTAGAATCTGTTGAACAATTATAAGAGAATTCATTTCACTAATGCTAGTTTAGGAGCCTTTCATTAATCTGGAACCCAAACAACTGAATAGCTAACATAATCACAATTTCACATATCACTTAAAAACCATATTATTTTTAGGCTAGAGGAAAGTATTAAAGTTAAGACCGACTCCTGTTCCCTACCCTGATGTATACAGAGGAAGAAATTCACACCCAAAGGAGCCACTGTTTCAAAGTTGGTCACATATCTAATTAGTGACAAAATCCAAGGTCTCTTTGATCACAAAATGAAAATAACAATTCATGACTGCAGTTCTCAAAAACTGTGAACTTGAATGGTCAAAGAAAGGTCAACATTCTATTTTTCATGTTAGGTTAATTAGATTCCACTCCTAAAATTAGGCAATCCATATATTGAAGATAAAACAATTTTGGAAACCAGTACTTAATTAACATAAGCATCCAATGTAACAACTAGCCAGGATAAAAAGAGATTCATTTTAAATAGGACCACTATTTATTATTATCCAAAATCACATCATGGTCCATATCCTTAATTTGAGGCCCTTAAAATGCATTCTTGGTGTACATCTCTTCATCCTAATGAGCAAACTTGATCAGAGAATGAAATGAAAAAGGGAAAAGAGCTATAACAAGAGAACACATAAGAATAAAGGTGAATTTATATCTTTTTTGAATTTCTAAAATGCTTACTTTAGAGAAAATTGCATGGAGCTAACTACTGTCTCTCAGCTACACATACATTTTCTAAGTCTTCTGAAATTATACATGCAGTAGTCCAGCTGTGATCCACATTTCCAAGATTGCCAAAGCTCTTTGCTCAGAGTTTGAGTGGGAATTTTTAATAAATTTCAATAAATGCTGAAGATAATCTCTTCATTATTTGTAACTGAGTATAATCTCTACCTGGTAATATCCCTTTCTCCCCTCTTTTTCTTCTTACTCCTTCCCCAATAAGTATAACTTTTGAAAAGTCTCTAAGGATTAGAGATTTAGAGGTAGAAAAGACTCTGACATCAACTCTTGGTTTTATAAATGAATCTACAGAATTCCAGAGAAGTTAAATGACTTGACCAATGATAGGAAGGTTGATAAGGATATCTACATACTCCTAATTCAATTGTTTTTGCATTGCACCAAAGAAATTAGTAGGATTTCCTTAGTAGAATATAAATTCAATGAGGATAAATATTGTTTTAGTTTTGTTGTTGTATACTAGGCTACTAAAATATGCCTCATGCATAGTATATAACTAATATATGATTATTGAATGAATACTCTCTGGGAATAGGAAGAATTGAATCTTGCCAATGTGATGGACTCAGAAAAGCAAGGGAAATATAGTCAGAAGACATGGCTTTGAGATACTTTTTAGCTGTATTATCCTGGATCACTCAGTTTTCAATTACTTTCAGGGTATCAATTCCAGCATTTCTAAAAAGAAGAATGAGAATATCTTTTTTTTTCAAATTGTTATTTTATTATTTATAAACAGAAACAATTTTTAATATTCATGTTCTAACATTTTGTGATCTATTATCTCCCTTCTTTTCCTACCTCCTCCCTAAGGCAGTGAGCAATATGATACATTATATGTGGGTTATATGGCAATATATACATTTCCATATTCATCATGTTGTGATATATCAGACATTTTAAAAACTCATGAAGGAAATAAGATGAAAAATATAATGCTTTGATGTCTATTTGGACTCCATCAGTTCCTTCTTTGGCAATGGGTAGACTTTTTCATCATGAGTTTTTGGGGGTTATCTTGGATCCCTGAATAGGTTATATTTAAGTTAATGGTTAAGTCAAAAATGATAATTGTACAATATTACTGTCACTGTGTACAATGGTTTTTGGTTCTTCTCATTTCACTTCATCTCATTTCATATAAGCTTTCCAGGTTTTTCTGAAATCATTCATCATTTCTCATGGCACAACAGTATTCCATTACAATCATTTACCACAACTTATTCAGCCATTCCCCAATTGATGGACATTTCTTCATTTCCAATTTTTACCACCACAAATAGAGCTTCTATAAATATTTTAGTACAAATAGAAATGAAAATATTTTTATTAAGTTTTCAAAAGATATTTTGGAAACTTAAAAGTAATTAAAAATAATAACTCATTATTTTATATGGGCTTTGAGGACAGAACTACTTTATAAAACTACTTTTTTTTATAAAGTTTCCATCCTGTCCCTATCTAGAGTGAGCATGACACTCTGTAAACAGAAGGGGTGAAATAAATGTTAAATCAAATGGTATTGCTGTGAAAAGAAAATTCATCTTTTATTTAGGCCTTTCCAGGAACTCTTCAGTGACAGTAACAAGCATTTGGTATAGACAGATCTCTGTCAGTAGATTATTGTACAAAATAATCTCTGTAGTTGAATCTGACATGGAGCCCTGTAAAATTCTGATGTGCTTGTGAGAACTTTATCTGAGGAGAGCCTTCAAGATTGCATTTTGCTCTCCGAAGTCAAAAGCTTTCTGGAGAACAACAAGCAACAAGCACAGCATGTCATATTCTTTAAAAATTCTGTCAATTGTGTGACTGCACAGATATGCTGACTGTAGAAAATTACTTGCTAAATCATATCTATCCCCTTCTTGTTTTAATCTAAGATCTAGGAGGTCGGGCTTGTTTCTCTCCTTTCCCCCCATTTTTCTAAAAACACACCACAAGTGATTATTCCCTGTTTGCAGAATTTTCCCCTTTAAATTCACATTGCCTTTATCAGATATATCATTTGGGCATACTCAGTCAGGCCTACCTTTCTACTCATGATAGAGTTCAAAAGTGAAGGTTACTCTGAAACCCACTTCTTCCACATCATTAAACCATCATACCAACCTCATCATGTTAGGATTATCTCACAGAACAACATAGCCTCAGGAAGATTAAGATGACCTATAATCCAAAAGGCAATGTCTGGAAAAATGCTAGGTTGGTGTGACTAAGATATAGTTAGTATGTGTTTAAAGAGTTGTACTAAAGATATAATCAAAGATACATTGTACAATTGTACAATATTGATTGGAGAGGAATTCGGGAATTCTGGGCTTTTAATTGAATGAATCACTGGTGATCTGTTCCTGAATTTCTAAGAATTCTGAAGATGATTCTAGATCAAGACAAAAGAGAACAAGAAGGATACATGGCCAACTCTAGATCATCTCTCTAAAGAAACTACAAGAAACAAAGTAGGATTTAAGCTACATTAGGTTTAAACTAGAATAACAGAACTGCCCTGTGTGCTGATGTCATCTTCTTTCAGAGTATGATTTTAATATTAGGTGAAGATAAACATAATTAGAAACATAAATATGCCTTTACAATATGCATAATTAATTTTCTAGGACAGATGACTTTTGCATTATTTATTGCTTTGGATTATCTGGACCACTGTTTCTCCATACTAGCACAGATAACTGAGAGATTACTGCATATGTTCTTTGTAATTACAGCAGCTATGAATAAATCACACTTACTTGCTCTTGGCTCTAAAATGTATTTCTTCTACTCATTGCTGGGACAAATTAACAAGCTAATTACTATTGTCTAAATTACTACTTAAAATCATTTTTTCTGATGAAATTAAAAAAATGTTTTGGATATTCATTTGACATAGCTCAGAATGAAGGCTATGACAGCTATGTCCCAAAAGAGTATATCAGTAGATTTAAATGGCATACACACAAGGACATCTAAGAAAGGGGAAGAGTAAAAGGCATCAAATGATGCTTTCATTCTCAAGATTCATTTGTCACTGGTGATTTTTTTTGTACTCAGGATAGAAAATAGTGACATTTTAAAATATCCTGGAAAAAAACCATTATATCCTTTTGCATAACACATGCTGAAGTGTAGGGAATTTTTCGTATTCAGAATGAAATACATGATTCTGTATAAGCCATTGGTTTTTCTCTCTAGTTAACTTTCAAATAATTCTACTGATTAATCCTTCTCCTGAACAGATGTGATCATGTCACCTCCCTGGTCATCCCCTGAATAAACAGTACTCAATGGGTCCCCATTGCCTGCAAGATAAATATCAAACCCCTTAGCCTGGCATTCAAAGTGCTCCACAATATGGTGAAAACATACCCTTTTTACTCTTATACTATTTGCCTTCATACACTTTATCTTTAAATTTAAATATATATATATATGTGTATATATATATATATATATATATATATATATATATATATATATGAAATAATTGCTGGTTGCCGAAAGTGCCTACATTGAAGCTTTTATTCAGTTTCCTCTGTTGTGAATGTCCTTTTATATCTTTCCTCTTCACCCATTCAAATCTAATCCATGCTTTCATGCCTAGTTCAA
Organism: Monodelphis domestica; assembly: GCF_027887165.1. Taxonomy (NCBI): domain Eukaryota; kingdom Metazoa; phylum Chordata; class Mammalia; order Didelphimorphia; family Didelphidae; genus Monodelphis; species Monodelphis domestica. The sequence goes on along the minus strand of NC_077227.1, from coordinate 556,847,484 downwards.
ATATGACCTCTGTCATGATGCCTTGCCCATCCTACCACCTCTGTCCTAAACTTGACTTTATTTTTATTTATCACTGTATCCTCCATGATGCCCAACACATAGTAGCATACTATATATTTTTCATATATGTGCATATACATACATATACACAAATACATATATGTATGTCCATATAAATATACTTGTTGAATGATTTAATGAGAGAATGAACACTGTTATCTATTAGGTCTTATGTTATAAATGACAGTCTTCCTGAGGTGTTGAAGATGGACTGGTTAATGGTTACAAAGTAATGGGAATAGAATAAAATTTTTCATTTTCAGGAACCTATGCTCTTAGTACTTCTGGAGCTTACATGATTACTAAAATTCTATTTACTGATGTAGTGCTGTCATTTCCCCCAGCTTTCTAGATAATGTTTCAATGAAAATTTAAAGCAATTTTGCATATAGTTGGAGTTATCTCTCATTTTACCAAGGTTCTTTACAGGGGTCCTGTGTTTAATCCTCTCTTCTTGTACTTACAATGTATAATGTAATGAAATACAAATAATAAAACAATTATAAAGTAGATAATTTGAAAAAAAACAATCTAAAGCCTCTCTTCATATCTTTTAACCACATATCAAAGAGAAAATGTCTCATATTCTTATAAATTTGACAGTGATCTCTACATATTTTAGACAAAAGACCACATATTATTGTGATGGAATACTACTGTGTAGCAATACATGAGCAATATGATTAAATTTTTAAATGGAAAGACCTAAATAAAAGTGTGAAAAGTAAAATGAGCATAGCCAAGAGAACACTGGATTCAGAGTCAGAGTCATTGTTCTACAATCTCATGTCTGCTACTTGATCCCCATGTGACTTTGAGGAAGTCATCACTTCTCTGGCCATTATTGTCTTCATCTAGAAAGAGAAAGGGTTGACTTAAATGATCTCAAATGTCTTTTCTAGGTTTAAGTGCTATGATCCTGGGATCATCCTGGGAGCCTTTAACTGGTATAAAACAGAGCAGGAACTCACAGGCTAAGACCACATATATGTCTTCAAAGTTTTCAAATAGGGTACATGATAGAAGAAAAGTAAAATGGAAGAGGTACAAGGGAACAATGTAATTGTACCTGTCAACAACCTATCAATTTACTATAGGTCATAGCATGCTGAGTCTTGAATAACCTAGAGGGACAGAAAGAAAGACAGAGGAAATTGAATGTTTTGCCCAATCTGTGAGGACACACAAAAATATTCATTTAAGGAACAAAAGGAGATCTATTCTTTGGGCCCAGTTTTCTGTATGTATCTTTAGAGGAGTTTGAAAAAGACATTTTCTAAGTTTGCTAGCAGTTCTGTCAAAGAGAGAGGGATAGGGACTAGACCTGTGATGTCCTTAGGATAAGGATCTCTTAGAAAGTGACTTCATTTATCAATGCAGGTTTGCATCTACTGTGCAACTATTAATATTCTTAGAGAGTTGCCTAAAACACTGAGAAGTTTGCCAAGGGTAACATAGTCAGTATATGGTGAGGGAGAAGGAGGGATTTCATATCAGATTTTCTTGGCTCTGAAGCCAGCTGTTGAATGTTTTAACCACATTACCTCTCATAGTCAAAGTTCTAAAGTCCCTTCTTTTCTACAATTCAGTTTTGTTTTCTAAGGTCTCTTACAACTTTGACATTTGATGAGTCAATGACTATTGTGTGCATAATTGAGTGCATAGAGCCTTGGGCCTGGAGTCAGGAAGACTTGAGTTTATATCCAACCTTAGACACATTTTAGCTGTGTGATCCTAAGCAAGTCACTTAACCCTATTTGCCTCAGTTTCCTCATCTATAAAAATGAGCTATAGAAGGAAATGGAAAACCACTCCAGTGTCTTGGCCAAGAAAACTACAAATGGGATAACAAGGAGATGGACATGATTGAAAAACAACCAAAAATGCATAATTGTAAGATTAGAACTTAAAAATAGCATAATTTTTTTAAAAATCCTTAGTACCAACTCTAAGACAGAAGAGTGGCAAGGGCTAGGCAATTAAGTGATTTGCCAAGGTCACACAACTAGGACATGTCTGAGACCAAATCTGAACCCAGGTACACCTCACTCCAGGCCTGGCACTCTATCCATTGTGTTACCAAATTTCCCAAATAAGAATTTGTAGAAGGAAAGATTATTGTGGATTGGGCTGATGAGAAAAGACGTACAGAGTAGATGACACCTCAGCGTGGCGTGGCAGAACAGAAAGAAAAAGGTCAATTTATGTTGTTGTCTGCCAGCATGAGCAAAATCAAGTTCAGGGTGAAGAGACCTGTCACATATGGCATACGATAAGAAGGCAACCCCAGAGTGATTTATGTGAGAGAACAGTGGAATAAAGAGGAATAACTATGGTAGGCTTAGATTATGGAGAATCTTGAAGGCTAAACTGAAATTTACATCAATTGAATATTTGTCTACTTTGTTGATGTCTTATACAGAAAGCTTAAGCCATCAATACACAGAGAAAAAAATTTTTAAGAAGTTTGTAATGGAAGTTAGTTGTAATTGGGGTGGATACAGTTGATGAAAGCAACCTTGAAGCCAGGAAGATATGAGTTCAAGCGCTGCCTCTGATCTAAACTTGGTGTCTGATCTCAAGCAAAATAAGTCTCTCAGTGCCTCAGGAAATTCTTAGGATCGTAAGTGCTATTAAAAAAATTACCAATATATATTGATGTAAGGAGTTTCTTCATTAAGAATTCCCTATAATAATGAAATCACAGACCTGGTAAAAATGTTTGTGACACATACAAACATATATATCCCTATATATCCATAGATACTGAGTACAAAGAAAGTATTGAGTGACCTTTAATTGTACTGGTACAATATATGTGCTATAACTTTCTCCCAGGAAAAAGTTTCATGTTATATTCATTTTAAATAGTTACAAAACAAACTTGAATGTCAGTTCTAAGTAGTTCTCAGACCTCTATTTTTTTCTGGGTTATTGATTAATAATAAGTCACATGAATGATAAATTACTTTAAATTGAACATCAATTACTTAACCAAATTAAATTCAAAATGTAGAATTGAAAACCTTTTGCTATGATTAGAAAGTAATATAAATTAAATATATTATTTCTAGACTAAAGTTTCATTATATATGTGTATATATATATATATATATATATATATAAAGATTCTTTTACTCCCTCATCTTATTTAGACCATACTAGAAAAAGTAGTATATTCCTTGATAGTATCCACAATTCAAATCCAACAGGCATTATTAACCACATCCTATGTGCAAGCCATTGTATGGAGAGCTATGTATACAAAGAGGAAAATAAAAAAGTTCCAACATTCAAGGAGCTTTCATTCTACTAGAAGCACAGAGGTTTTCTGTTTTAGTAGAAAATATGAATTTGTCATTCTAGGATAAAGGTTTAAATCTTGGCTCTATTTCTACCTTTTTATGTAACTTTGAATAAATCTGGGCAAATGTCTTCATTTGTAAAATTGAGAATATGCTTACATTCCTTATGTCACAGAGTTGTGTTTTGCAACCCTTAAAATGAACTGTTATGTTTGTGAAAAAGATTTGACTTAGGGTACAAGTATTTTTTTTTCAGAAAGAAGCTGTTTGACAAGTAAGTTAAAAATGGACTTATATTAACAGTTTAAATTAACCTATATTAATTAATTTAATGCTATTTTGCAAGGCAATCATCATCATCATTGACCCTCCATGAGGCAATAGGATCAATTTAGCTACACCCTGGGTATTTAAAGAACTAGTCATTTGTGTGTCTGGTCATTATATAACTAAGAATCATCATCCATATCTAAAAGTATAGGACCACAAAAGCCATCTTCAAATGTTTGAAGGCTATGGAGTAAAAAAGTGGATAGACTTACTGTGCTTCACTAATAATTGACAAACTGGGAGGAATTAGTTGTAAATGAAGAAATTTAAATTCAAAATTAAGATTTTTTTCTAATAATTGGGGCTGTCCAAAAGTAAAAGGACTCCCTTCAGAGATAATAACTTGTCACTTAGTAGAAGCTGAATGTACATTGGCAAGAATATCATGGAGAAGATTCTTATTCAAGGAGGGGGTGAGATGAGATGTTGTTGAAGGATGTTTCCAACTCTTTTTTTCTGATTCCTCTTACCAGCCTCTTTGTTTTTTGACCAGAGTTAGAGGAAAGATTTTTTAAAAAGAAAAAGCACACTGTAGCATATTTCACCAACTTCTTCATAGCTGAAGTTAAAGATTTCATGGGAAACAAGGCAGAAAACATGGGCTAACATACAGAATTCAGAGAAGCTTAGACTTGCATGAACTCATGTAGAGCAGAACAAGGAAAACAATTTACATTGTGAAGACAATAATGTAAAAGAAAACACTGAAATCTGATCAATACAGTGATCAACTGTGAATTCCTAGACCTAACTATGGGTGAAGCATGTCTCTTTTCTCTTGGCAGAGGTGTGGTATAAGGAATTTATTTTTAGAAATGAACATTATTAATTTATTTGACTTGCTTGTACTTAATTGCTACACAGAGAAGTTTTATGTGGCAGAGTTCATTGGAAAATGGAAAGACAAATAAAGAAAAGAGTATAAATAAACATTTAAATAAAATAATGTGAACCTTAAAATCTCTCAGACTTGTGAATATTAAAAATTTCCCCATCGGGGAATTCTTAATTGGAACAAATTCCCTACTGAGAAAGAAACATTCCCCATTTTGCTGTGAGAACTCACCAGGATCAGAAATGGGAGGACCTCTACTCCACCCATGTACTTAAGACTGCTTTAGGGGAGAAAACTCATTGCTAAACAAAGAAAGTACTTGGATCCATGCTTATGGTGGGGCAAGGAGTTCTTTGAGCCAGGCCTGTTTTTAGAATTGATACAATGAGATGCTAAGTACCTAAAAGGGTCGGGCAAGTTTTGTCTTAATGAGATTAGTTGACTCAGCTGTGTTTTCACTGGTTCAGACTTACTGAGGACATTTGTCAACTTAGCAGGAATTCAGATGGGCAGTCCTTTGGAAAGCATCTACAGTGATTGGTAGATGTAGGGACTTAGGGGAGGTAACATGAGAGAAAAACCCCTATATAAGAAAAAGCAGAATCTCTTGAGGATAGATATCCTTTTGGAGAAAGCCCTTTGGAGGATCTCTGATGAGGACCACTTGGGAAGAATATCTTGAGAGAGGCCTTTTGGAACAGTCTCTGGCTGGAAGGCTCTCTGGTAAAGTCAGCTGAGATGGAGCTGGCCTGATGTCACTAGAATCCTCGTTTAGTCAGACCTTGTGGTGAGTGTTAAAAAACTGACTGATTTCTCTCTTAAGACTCCGGTCTAGGCCATATTGGCTTGAGGCCCTTCATAATTATTCCTTTCCTACTCTTTCTCTCTTTCTCTAATTCCTCATTATATTATTAATTAAAAATCTCTATAAAACCCAGTTGACTTGGGTATTTGAATAATTGGGAATATTTCCCTGGCGACCACCTTATATTTGATTTAAAAACCAAGACACTGTAGTGAAACATATTTTCTGTGGTCAAATTTACTCACCCTCTCTTATATCTATCACAATTTATATCTTCCACCATTTTAACTCACTACAGTTTAAGACCTCAACCATTTTAAATCTCACAATAATTTGTCAAAATGAGTTTTCTTAGGGCCAGTTTCATTGTCTTCCATTTCCTACATGACTATGATGAGTTAATGATCTCTCTAGCTCCCTTCATGAAGTAAAGACAAGGCTCTTAAGGTATATAATCATATTCACTGACATATTAAACAGTATATCTTATTTCAATAAGCAGTCTCAACTAACCACTGTAGATTCTTATCACATAAGTTGTCTTGTCAGAATATGTCTATAACTTTTCTCTTGATGGCAATTAAGGAAATTAAAGTAATGTAATAAAATACTCACCTTTCCAAACCAAACAGTAAACAAACATAACCAATGATTTTGCAAAACACTATAGACATTTTTATGGTCTTTGGTAAGGATAATAATCATCAGTTTAAAAAGACAACACTTTTTTAAAGAACAAAATATAAACTTAGATATCTTCTCCTTAGTTTAGCAACTTTAGTAATGACATACTCTTATGTTTAATATAGAATTTTCTTTAAATTTTATATACTCAAAATTGTGCTAGGCACTGTAAGGTAAATAAACAAAAAGGATATGATAGAAAGCCTACTATAATAGGACTTCCACTATTACTTGGGAAAGGAGTCACAAAGTAGTAGAGATTGTCAGGACTTGTAGTAGCAGACTCCTAGGTTTGCAGCCTATGAAACATGCCAACTGAATGAATAGTGATAAGTAACTTGGTCCTCAGTGCATCAGCAACTCTCTGAGACTATTAGTTGCAAATAACTTTCCAATCTTCTTTGCTGAAAGGAGTTTCCACACTGGAAATCTCCCATATTGTGAAAAAAAATGGGGTGGATAAAGGGAAGAGAGATAAAATACTGAATAATTAAAACTATTTAGTAAAATATATTACTAATAAACATCAAAATAATTTATTATACATATTTATACTTAATTTAATAAAACAATGTGATTAATAAGCAATTTTAAAATTCCCAATCAAAATTATGTTAGGGTGCTTTTGAATCATCATGTAACAAAACTGGTAATATACCCCAAATAAAGGGACCTTACCAGATCCTTAAGTTCATGTGGTTATAAGGAGCCTGGAAAAGTATTCTTATCTAAATTCTTTAGGTCAATATTCTAGAAATGAGCAAAAGTGCCATGTTTAATTATTCATCTGATATTTGTACCATTATCTTCTTGCTTCTAAAGCACTACTTAAGACAATGAATGCCACAATTCTTCTTCTTTTGTGTTTGCTCTGCATGTATCTGTCTTGTTTCAGCTATGTCATGCAGATGATTATATTCTTGTTATCTATGCCTGAATAAATGGCATCTGCTTTCATGAAATAAGGTCCCAGAGAACAAGATCTGTGCCTTTTGACTTATTCTGTGTAGTGCCCGAGGGTGTTTAATATATATTAATTGATGCTAATGATGAGCTACAAAATACTGACAGCCAGGTACAGTTCTTCAAAGGGTTCCTGAAAGAAGTGTTATTTAGCCGCTGGATAAATTAGATCCAATGCTTTTGCATAACATCTCAATTCATAATCTACCCTGAAGGTCCATGAGAAATGTTTATTTAATTCATTTACTTTGAGGAATAGCCTACAAAACTTACTTGGGGTCTTTGGATAAAAAAGCAACTATCATTTACTTTTTTCTTCTGCCCAACAAAGAAAAAAAGGGCAGCTAGGGGGCACAGTGGATAGAGTGTGGATCTAAAGTCAAGAAGACTCATGTTCTTGAGTCCAAATCAAACCTCAGACCCTTACTAGTTGTGTGACCCTGAGCAAGTCACTTAGCCCTGTTTGCCTCAGTTTTATCATTTGTAATATGAGCTGGAGACAGAAATGATAAACCACTCCAATATCTCTACTAAGAAAACCCCAAATAGAATCATGAAGAGTCAGACATGACTTTAAAACAAAAATAAGGGAAAATCACAAAACCAAAGGTTCCTTCCATATTAAAAAAAAAAGTCACAATGCTGTTCACCTTAATAGTCTATATTAAGATTCTTGAGGGCAGGGACCCTGTACTCTTTATATTTACAACTTCAGTGTGGAGAACAGTGCCTCAGACATAGAAATATTAAGTTAAATATGTAGCATCACTATTAGTATTATGTGCTCAAGATACAGTATCCAAAATTGTTTTTGTACATTAGACAGAGCTTGAAAATGACCATCTTATTTGGATCCTCATCACTTAGAGATTCAAATTTTAAAGGAGATTTGTAGTTGGTTCCCTTATTTCTAGTCTCTTCCTATCTAATATCTACAATCCAAACACATAGCTGCCAAACTGATTTTCTAAGACATAGGTCTGACCCTGTTATTTCCCTACTCATATACCATCAGTGACTCCCTATTGCTTCTAGAATAAAATTCAAAATCATTAGTCTCATATTTAAAGTTCTCCATAATTTCATTCTACTATACCATCTTTATATATATATTAGCTAGAATAATATACGATGTTTGAGCCATATTGATCTGCTAAACTATTCTTTTAACTTGGTATGTCATCACCTTTTCAGTACCTTTGTAGCAGCAATTCTCTTAGTCTGTAATTCCTTTTCTTTTCACTTCTACTTTTAGAATCCCTTTTCCTCCAAGGCACAAAATCAAGTGTTATCACCATCAGTCCAGATTCACCCAATAGTTGATGTTTTCTCCCTCTTCAAACTACCTCATAGTCAGTTATCTACATATATGTATCTTTCTAGCATAATGCTTGAGGGTAGGAATTGTCATTTATATCTTCTTATTCCTTGTGCTTGAATGGTGCCTTGTAATAGCAGTCTGCTTAATATATATTGAATACACCCAAAATGTTCAAATTACTTCTCTAAGTGTACAAAAATAATTAGCAAATCCAGGATTCAAATTCAGGTCTTCTGACTCTTGAACTAATGTTTTAGTTGCTTATGAATAAGATCTCATTTTTCCTTTGTTTGTATTCTTTTCTACTGTGTCACCCTGATATGGATCAAAATTAAAACTCAAAACAAGAAAATTTGGCCAAAATATGACAAACCAGTAAGATTATACCTTGCTGTGTTAAAATACCAGTCATGTCAGTCACATACTACCTAACTCACAACTCTATTAAATTTGAGGCTTTTGCTTTATCTTGGTCAAGGTCACATTAGTAAATGGACCATTCCCTATGACGTGTTGCCATTTTTTCTTACATCCACATGCTATAATCACACTGGGTTCTGGATTTGATGTTAGCCAAGCCTTTCAATCCCTTGAAATCCTCCTGTATAACTATAGTACTAAATTAAAATGTACCAAAATCTTTACTTATTCTAATTGCTCTGAGAGAAGGAAACAAATCTCAACTCACTGCTGTCACTGATTTAATGTCCTAAACTCTCGGTTCATGAATATTCAATACAAAGTTCAAACTATGATGTCTTCCAAGGAATGATCAACTCTGAAACCCCTACTTCCATTTGAAGGTGGAAAACTAGACTATTTAGAAAACTAGTTCTTCATTCTTTCTTTTCAGCTTTCTCTTACAAAAGAGGAGGAGAGAGAGAGAGAGAGAGAGAGAGAGAGAGAGAGAGAGAGAGAGAAAGAGAGAGAGAGAGAGCGCGCCTTGAAACCTGATGAATATGGGTTCATTTTCTAGTACTTTAACATCATTTTATTTGTGCCACTGGGTATTAGTGGTCTTCAATGTATGGGACAAATATCCATATGGGACTACAAAAACTGAAAAGTTTCCTCAGTGTTTTAGATATAAAAAGCTATTATACTTTTTGAAGACTAAATGAAGAGTTAAAAATGTCTCAAATATATATATATAACTACTTTTCGAATAGACTTTATATAATCAATAAATTTCAAATATTTCAGTATTACTGAATTCATGTTAGCTTTTTGTCATTACATCTTTTCTAAATTTGTAGAAACTATAAGTGTGCAATTAGAAGCATATGGAATTCATGAACTATTTTGAGGTCCTTTGACTTGAGTTATTATACTTCAAAAGATTGAGACCCAATGTTCTGTACCTTATTTCAGTACACCAAAGAAACTATGATTTCATTAGTTTGAGTACTCTATATATGTATTACAATTCCTAAAAATTCAACAATCACTGATTAAGTGCCTATTGTTTACCAGGTGCTATGCATCCTTATGAGGAAAAGTTAAATTTATGATACTTTGTTACCCTAGAAAAGCAAGTGCTTAGAAAACTTTACCAAATTTTCAACAATGACATAAAATGCAAATGATATCACATCACTACTTTATGTCTCTTCTGAAGACAAAATGGAAATTGAATAACTGAAGGAACGGTTCAAGTTAAGGAACAGAAAGAGCTTTTACCTTGTAAAACCACACAATCTTTCTCATAGATGATATAATCCAATTTTACATGGGCATTTTAAAAGAAAATGTTTTCTTTTTATTACTAGAATCTCTTGAGCACCATGCTTCCTAAGGATAGAATGATGGACTTGATAGACACTCTTGACCCTTTTAAGCAATCCAGTTGTGTCTTTTTGAAAAAGAGGGCAGGTACTATCCTTATTTTATACATTGGAGTCGTAGCAGATGGACATGATCATTGTTTTCTCTGCTGAATTTCTATGCCTTTTTCAAATTCAACATTCTGTGATTGCATTTAGAGAAAGGCTAACTCATCTACCCCAGAATCATATAAGATCATAGATGCAAGAATAGAAAATACTGCAAAGACCAGCTAATCTGGCTCCCTCATTTTATAGATAGTGAAAGTGAGGCCCATAGAGGTTAGTTGTCTTACCTATAGTCACCCAGGAAATAAGGATCAGAATAAGGATTTGAACTTGGGGTCTCTGACCTTAGAATCAGAGTCCATTTCACTCTACTCTGCTTCCTCAATGGGCCAGTTCTATTCATATAATATTAGGTAGTAGTTTAGGCTGTGAAATTCAGTTGAGTATGCCTTCTAATATTACTTACAGTAAGCCATTTTTAAGACAAAGTTGACCTATTTTACAATTAGAGTCCAGTGGGAATTCTTGATGACAATAATTAGGATGTCTTGAAATTTTAGAGGTCTTTTTTTCTTCCTATGAAACTCACAGCAAAGAATTTTTTCTAGGTTAAAGAAATATTATGAAGTGAATTATGATCTCCTCTGTAGATAATGCACAACTGAATATAGTGGGCAAAAGTGAATTCCCTAGCATAGCATCATCTGTTGGTTATGGATTTGGAGCTAGATTACAACTATCCAATTCCTAAAATGAGATTCTTGTGATTATATGATATTATATTTTAGATACTTATTCTATTCAATCCATTCTTCTGCTCATCATCATATCATTTGCAACTTTACATAAACCAGTTATAGCAATATGGCTAAATTATAGCAGAATCCATTTCTGAAAGTGGCCACTTACGGAAAAGAATGCAAACCTGATTTCCACATCATATGACATTAATAATTAATTAGGGTTATCTTGTGAAGACAAGAACAAACACCAGAATGGCTTATTGCCTAAGGAATGGCAACTAAGTCAACCTGAAATGGCTCATTGTGGTATATTTAGGTGATGTCTAATTCATAGAGGCTGTCCCAGTTGGATACAAGCTCTGATTCCTATCAAATGGATTTTTAAAAATATTTGTCCAGTAATAGATGATATACTTTTATCATCCAAGGATGATCCCAATCTATTTGAAAAAAAATTTATCAGAGGCTAGCAGCAGGATCATAATAACTTATAAAGTTGATCTACTGAGATATAGAAAGGGATTCAACCCTTCATTATCAGGCAGCATCACTGCACTGAAAAAAATCATGGATCCATTGTGCCTGGAGTTATAAACTATCACCAGAAATACTATATTGCTTCTGACCCACGATCAGTCTCTAGCACAACATCCTGCCTCTGGCAGAAGAACATACATTGGTAGAGAATGATTTCACCTATTGTAAATGTAAAAACTGTGTTAAATTTCAACATTCCCCCAAATAGTTCTTTCTTATTAATCTATTAGAGTTAACTAAAATTTGAGTGTACTCTCTTGATTCTTCTCCTCCTCTTGTTAGATGACTCTTTCTCAATATCCTGTGATGCTTAGGGTCCCTTTCCTTTAACTCTTGGTATTTCCCAAGACTATCTGCCCTCTTTTCTCTCACCTCTCTTACTCTCTTGATTAGTTCCTGAAGTCTTGAGTTTAATTATTGTTTTCATGAAGATTACTCATAAATATATATATATATATATATATATATATATATATATTTCCCATTTCTGTTCCATTTCCCTCACTGCCTACTACACATTTTTAAAAGATACCTCTTACCTTTCATCTTTGAATTAATATTGTATATTGGTTCCAGAAGAAAAGTAAGGGCTTGTCAATGGGGGTTAAGTAACTTGCCCAGAGTTACACAGATAAGAAGTATCTGAGGCTAGATTTGAATCCAGCACCTCCCATTTCTAGAGCTAGCTCTCAATGTACTGAGCCACCTAAATGCTCCACACTATAGATATTTACCTAAATACCTCAAAAAATTCTCATATTTAACAAATCCAAAATGGAATGCATCATTCTATTGAGCTTTGCTATTTAACTTGAGGTCACCTGGGTGAAGGAAAGAATGATTCAGTGAAGAAAGAAAGGAAGGAAGGGAGGAAGGGAGGAAGGGAGGAAGGGAGGAAGGGAGGAAGGAGGGAGGGAGGGAGGGAGGGAAGGAAGGAAGGAAGGACTTCTCAAAGGTCCGTCACACAGTGCTAAATGCTATACAAATATCAAAGTATTTCAATATCAATGCTAGGAGATAAGTCCTATTATGATTCCTATTTTACTTGAGGAAACTGAAGCAAGCAGAAGTTAAGTGATTTTCTCAGGGTCACATAGCTACTAAAGGTCTGAATATTTAAATTCAAGTTCTCCTGACTCAGTGTTTGATCCACAGTGCTAGCTAGCTGCCTTTATAGTGGTTAAGAACCATTGAGTCATCTTTAATTTTTAACTATCTCTCAATCCTGACGTCCAATCATTTCCACCTCTTAAGAATCATTTAATTCTTTTAATATTCAGTTATCATTCTACACAAAACCTTTCTTGATTTCCCAAAGTGATAGTATTTCCTTCCCCAAACTGCCTTGTGTTTATTTTGTATAAATTCCTTACATACTTATATGTTCACATGATATTTCTCTTTAAAGATTGATAGCCTTTTGAGGATAAGGATTATTTTATTTGTTGACTCTATATTCCTCGCATCTATCAAAATATTTGGTATATAATAGATGACTAAAATTCTATTGATTGTCACTTGTACTATAACATTTCTCTCATCTGTCCCTGTTAGCCCACTTATTTGATCATTGTCCTAATTCCTGCCTTCATTACTTTTCACCTGGAACATCTCAATGGACCTCTAATTGGCCCCGATGCCTCCAATCACATCCTGTCTTCATTTCAGTTTCCATAAATACACCAAAATAATTGTCCTGAAGCACAGATCTGGCCATGTCACTCTACTTCTTGAGAACCTTCAGTGGCTTCCTATTGCTTCTAGGATAAAATGGACACTCTTCAGTTAGGCATTTGATGTTTATCAAAATTAGACTTCCAATTGTCTATTTCAGATCTTTTTTCACATTTCCTCTATTCACCCAGCCTACCAGCTGTTCATGGACATTGCCATTTCAATTCCTGACTGTGATTTTCCATAGATTATCTTAAATGCCTAGAGCACATGTCTTCTAATCTTAGTGTCCTTGGACTTTAGTTTTCCTCAAAGTTCAGTGCAGATGTCCCTAAGGTAATCTTTTCCTTGTCTTTCTGGTTGTTAGTTTTCTCTGGCTACTCCAGTTATATTGCATTCACTTTTTTACATAAATAGTCCATTCTCCAGTAGATCATGGCTTCTAGAGGGCAGAACAGGTTTCCTTTTTTTTGTTGTTTTTAAATCCTCAGCATCAATCACAATATCTTGCATATATCAGGTGCTTAATAAATCCTTGAGGGAATAAATTGAATTGAATTGCTTATTAAGCAAGAAAAAAATCAGATTTTCTTCTTCATTGGATTCAAGAAAATCCATAATTCAATAAGATTTTGCACAAGTTTATGAAACTGACTTTCATTTCTCTCCAGACTGATGTTTATTTATGTAGTCTCAAAAAACATTTTATGCAAAACATGTTCTATGTGCAGGTCATGGTAGAAGTTCATATATGTTCTGTTGCTGTTCTTCTTGAGACAGACAAAAATTTTAGCCATTGGAATAAAAAATTATGACATTTCCCTTTACATTTAAATGTTATCCTACAACATAAAAAACTTTTTACCTCGAGAATCATCATGGCTTGCTGTAATTTTTTAAAAATAAAATCTGCGTGAAATGAATTTTTTTTTTTTGCAGAATTTGCAGGGTGACACAGTGTTTGTCAATTCCCCTTCCTGGATATACATTTTCTGACCAATAAATTGAAAGGAATTGTTGTACTAGATGACCACTAATGATTCTTCCATATGGAACATTCTATAGTTTTGTGGAAGAGCTCTGAGAAAATATTCAATATTGAGTCAAAAAGACTAAAGTTCCAGTCTTGTCTCTATAGTATGCCAGCTACACAGTCTTCAGCAAAGACTCAGTTCCATAGTCTGGAAAATAAGATGATTGAACCATATATTACCCAAAATTCCTTTTACCTCCAACATTCATTTATTTGAAACTCTAACATTAGAGTTTAAAATAATTTACAATTTAGTTGTGTAAATGAATTTAGTCTAATCTAGTGCCACTTACATAGAAGACACTCAATCCATATTTCTGAATGAAATCTAGCTAGTTTCATAATTGTGGAATCTGGTCCATTGTGCTTGTGTGTGTGCATGCATGTCTTTGTGTGTTTTGAGGAATTCTAGCCCCTAGTAAAAACTCAGCATTTGACCCATGAACTAGAAATAAATGAAATATTCTCACTTAAGGGCCCCTCATGGAAAACTATACCTTAGTAGGACAGTTTGAAAACTACTCCTTTAGTAGCAGGGATAGAAATTAGTTGTTCCAGTATATATTCATGGGGATTTCATTAACTTGTCAAGTGACCTTCAAAAAGTTGTTTTAACCTCCCCCAGGGTTTGGCCTGCCTACCAGCAAAATTAGGATAATAATTCTTTTCTAGCCCACAGGCATGTTGGGATGCTTCATTAATTAAAGTTCCTAACATAATTTCAGACTTTCAGGTACAGGGGATTAGTGTAAAGGATTATTTTAGCTTTGATCATAATGGTACATCTCCCTTTTCTTTCTTGGAATAAAGGGATATCAAGCAGAAAAAGAATTTATTTTTCTCAATAAAATTCACTATATACCATGTGATGCATGTTCCAATATTAAATAATAGTAAACTATTGGGCTTTAGAGCATGAAAAAGGCTTTAGAGATAATATATTCCAACTTCTTGTCCCTACCTTTTTAATAGTGAAGGAAACTAAGGCCCAGAGAGGAAAGTAGCTTGCCTAGGTCATTCTGGTTGTAAAAAAAAAAAAAAAAGCAGAGTTGGTATTTGAACCATGAGGTTTATATTGAATTTTAATTCCTTAATTAAGGTTTCTTAATTCTAATATCAGTGTTTTATCCCTTTGGGTATCACACACCAGAAAGCAAAAATTGGTAGCTAGAGATAAGAAAAACTAAGTAGATATATGGGTCAGTTAATCTGGTGAGATTTGAGTAAAGATAGGCACCCCAAAATTAAGTACAGGTAAGTAGAGGAGCAGGTAGGGAAGTCCGGTCCACTGTTCCATATGTAATGAGGATGAAATACTTTCTAACTAAAACCTCAATTAAATATACAATGGCATCATTATTACTACCATCCATGATAAAATATAGGAAAATATTTCTCCTTCATAATACAAAACTGTAAAAATATTTTTATAACAAAATTTGCTAAGCACATAGTAGAAATTGAGTGGAAGGATAGAAGCCTAGGAGATGGTTTTGATAGTCTACTTCTTCCAACCTGTTTTTTTCTAAGTGGTTTAGAGTTTTTAGTAACTTTATATATAGAGACAGAAAAGAAAGTGGAGAGGAAGAAGGACATGGATAGGGATGAGAAGAAGGAGAGAATGACAGTCATTGCATAATGACTGGAGTGTTGATTGCAGAGTCAGTAAAATCTAAGTTCAAAACCTCTGATATATACAGCCTGGGAAAGTCACTTAACCTCTTTATGTTCTCTTAGACAATAAGCTGTGGAGAAAATGGCTGTCTTCTACGTGTTGGTGGATGGAGTTTCTTTACCAAAAATTCCCTAAAAATGCAAGATCACAGACTTGAATATAAATATTTGGTATGTTATATCAATGCTTTTGTTGTTCATCCATTTTTGAAGAGGATCAGTGAATAACTAAAATATATCAGCAGTCCAAAAAAAAAAGGCAATTTAGTCTAGTCTAGACTAGGTTTGAGAGGGTTGTTGTAGGGTTGAGAGATAAAGCTCCCAGGACAAGGGAGAAGATATTTTCATCGTATCCCTTTGTTATGCCACACCTGCAGAAACATGTTCATCTCTCAACAACAATTTAGCAAGGACATTGATAACCTGGAGAAAATACAGAGGATGGTATTCAAGATAGTAAAGGGCCTTGAATCCAAGACATAAGAGGATCACTTGAAGGAAATGGGCATGATTAGCCTAGAGAAGAAGAGATCATTCAAAAAAGGGCATGATAATTGTCAAATATTTGAAAGGCTGCCATGTGAAGGGAAAGATTATACTTCTGTGTAGCTCCAAGTGAAAGAACCATGAATAATTAGTGAAATTTACAAAGAAAATAAAAAGTTTGTTAGATGCCAGGAAAAAAACTTCTAAAAATTAAAACTGTGAAAAGTAGAATAAGATGCCTCAAGAGGTGGTGAATTCCCTTCTTTGGAGGTCTTCAAGCAGACTAGATGAAAACTTGTCTGAAGTATTACAGGGGTGAGGTGGGTAAAGGATTTCTTTTGTCTAGAGAATTGACTAGATGATATCCTTTGCAACTCTCAATCTGTGATTTTCTTGAATAGAATGATTTTTTCTTCCCTAAAGAATGGAGTAAAATATAAGAATTTGTTGTTAGAAATTGTTTTTAAAGTTTGTTTTGTTTTCAACTGTGCTTGTTAATGTTCTATAGAAAAGAGGTGTGAGAGCAGAAATGTCAATATGAGGATGATTTAAGGTACACTTTGCAATTTTGCTACCCAGGAAAAATTGCTTCTATTTCGACAGCATTTTTCTGTGCTTAAACAATTCATCATCTCTTACTTGACACTTTTTTTCAGAAGGATATGTGCTACTGTCCACCTAAAATGTCCCATTACTTTTTAAAGATACTAGATTCCAAGTAACATCACATAGCAAATAAAAAAGCATGTACTCTATCATCCATGAGACAATTTCCCCTTACCAGCACACTCCTTCTAAATATTCTCCACACTTAATCTAGATGCATAGAGTTACATGCATTTGTTAAGTGTCCTTTTTGAAATATGGTTCCACTTATTCAGGAAAATGAATTATAGAGTATTTTTAAGGAATGCCATGAAATATTATTTTAACAATGAACACCAAGGAAAATGATTCATATTCCAGATGTCAGAAAGTTTTAACTATACCTTTTTCATGTATTTATATTCTAATTCAACTATGGTAACCAATGAAAATATACTAGACTCTAAGGAGTAATGAAAAAGATATGATCCCAGGGGAACTCCTGGACAGTGAACTAGATTCAGGAAATACATTTGTAGGATGATATTATGCTAGCTATGTGAAGTAACCAAGGCAGCCTAAGTCCCAGCCCCAATCTCAAATTTTAATGCTGTTCTAAACAATGCAAAATGCAAAATTCAGTGAAAAGAAGACTGTTTTTGGTTGTTAGATTGCACAGTGAGTAGAGACCCAATCCTGGAGTCAGGAAGAATGGAGTTCAAATCTGGCCTCAGATACTTACTAGCAGTGTGACTCTAGGTAAGTTACCCTATTTACTTCCGTTTCCTCATCTATAAAAAGAGCTGGAGAAGGAAATGGCAAACCATTCCAGTATCTTTACCAAGAAAACCATACCTAGAGTCACAAAGAGTTGGTAATGACTAAAATAACTAAACATCAACAAAGTGACAATCAATGGGAAGAATACTTTAAATGCCAATTTGCAGGTTGGACACATAGGAGCATCATTGATGGCCAGGGTATATTATAACAGACTATCAAAGTGGCAAGATGAAGGTAAGTGTACTAGATCCCAAATGAAAAGAGCAAGGGAGATTTGCTCAATAACACAAAAGGTGCCAGAGACAACCAGAATGTAATCAATAGCTCTGAGGAAACTGTACAAAGGATAGTTATAGCTGATAAGCTGATAATTTCTTTATTTTTAATATCCAAATTGTCCTTTTGTCCTCCAGTAAATGTTTTTTTCTTCCTTATTGCTGCTGAAAGAATTAAGATAGTGATTAAGAGGCCCATTTTTAATTTTTTTTTTCATTTTGAGACTGAATTATGATAGGATTGGTCCAATGGGTTCCTTTGTAACAATTATTCAAAAACCTCTGCTGAAAACACAATCTCTCTCAATGACTATGACTACTCTAATAGTAAAAGGAATTGTATGGATTGAAGAAGTACAGGAGATAAGGAAAGTTTTGTAACAGGGAATGGAAGAGTAGAAGGGAAAGGGAGTGAGGAAAAGGAGAGAGATATCCCCTGTTGAGCAGCTATCTTTGAAAAATGGGGTTCCAAGAAATGGGCCAACTATGATAGCCTGAGGGGATGTCTTCTCGATTGATGTTGAAGATACCCCAGAACAGGTAAGCATGGAACCCCTGAGGGGACAAGCCTCCCCCCGACCTGGTAGGGGTCTGATAAGGACCATTTATGTTTGAATGGCTGTCCTTAGGTTTAGCTCTCTCTATATCCCCATGAAATGATAGTCGTCTCATCTGACTCTAGGTTATTTAACTCAGCATGAATTTAATAACAAGTTTGGATTGGGAAGATATCAGGGAAGAGGGAATTGGGATTTCCCTAGATAGGGTTTGAGTCTCTCTCAGCTTTTGAGCTAAGGCTAGGCCTCGCAGGCAGGTAGAAGGTTTCTTTTATTCCTGCCTATGCTAATCTATGCTAGCTTTCTTAAATTCAAAGTTTTTAGCAAAAGACAGAGGAAGAAAAGTTTCTGACTTTCAGAAGCCCCTAAAGATCAGCCTTAGAGTTTAAATCTCTCCCCTTAAATCCTTTTGTTTGATGACACTAACACAGAGCAAACAGTTGGGAAAATCCAGGAATAGAGGAACTTTTATCCAGAGACAGGGAGAGCATACTCCTTCCAGTCCAAGGGCCAGGAAAGAGAGCATCCTAGAGATTAACTGTCACTCTCCCAGTCCCCTCCCCCCACCAACTGTCATTGCTGCTCATTAATTTCACTCTAACTTTCCAACAGCTATTTGCTCCACCTCAGTGGCAGAAAGTCCAGAGCTTGATTCAGTTTTCCTTTCCACACTACTCATCAAGTCTATTTGTCCTAGAAACTGATGCCATCCTCCAACTTGGAATTGGATGAAAGGAAAAAGCAATTTTGGGGTGCATTGCCTCATGTTCTTCTCCTGCCTATCACCACTGATAGGATAATGCTGGTTAATGAGGGCTTTTCTTTTTAAAGAAGTTAATTTAAATTGCTATAAATTTAATTGTGAAATTATGATTAATAGATGCTTAAATAAATAATTTAAAATCCTCCTAGGATAAACACTACCTACCTACTTTTGCATTGGAGAAACCAAGATATAAACATTACCTATTTCTAGATGGGAAAAAGAAACCAAAAACACAGTAATAGGATTATGCAAAACAAGGTGGAGAGGGAGAATCCCTAGTAACCTCTTTGAGTTTTACTATTCTGGAAATTTTCCATTTTCTAGTTGATATAAGGAAAAGTGATTATTTTTTGTTTCAAAATAACTCATTTTCAATAAATTAAAACAAATTGTGATACCCAAAGTTCCATGCTTTCTTCTTTCTGTACACAAGTGATCATCATGTTACTGAAGGAAAGGGGGGACAACGATAAATCTCCCAGACAACAGATTTATATCACATTAAGATTCTTTAATGAAATATGCTTCAAGGCTGCAGTGTAGTCATTAATTAACAGTGATCCAAATCATTAGTATGACACTTTCTACAGTTCTAAGTGTTTCCTGAGAATAGATCAAAGAGAAGGCAGTGAAGTGCAGTGAAGGTTGTGTGGAAATTGCTCATTTCAAGAGTCATTACTCTGGCCCAGGTTTTGGATGACTGGCAAAGATTTTAAAATAATTTTTTAAAAATAAAAAATTAAAATGAAAGATTACTCAATAAAATTATTTATATCATTAATATGAATATAAAAATAATATTTAATATATAACTAAATTTAAAAAATTAAATTTGTTTTTAAAATGAAATAAATAAATTTTAAAGTAAATTTCTTCTCTCTTGACCACTTCTTACAAAGTGGGGGAATCTGCTATGATAAACACAAGCTGTGTATTTTGATAGCTATGCAAGCACAGATTGTGCAAAGGTAGTGTCATGGAAAGTACATAAGAATGGGAGCAAGAATTCATAGATTCTAGTTGCTAATGAATAGCTCCAAGATCTTAGATTTAATGAAATGCATTTGGTCTTATCAGTTTTGGAGTTTGAATGTATATCACAAATCATCCTTGCCTGCATGGCCTGTATAACTCTTGCCCATGACATTCCATAGGTAAACAATGTCTGGGTCCACTCAACACACTGGAAGCTTTTCTCTATTTCTCTTGACATTAGGTGTACCTGTCACCTGTCACTTTCATGATTTTCATGATCAGTTGGCCAAAGGAATGTATAGGAAAGCTAACTATAGCTGATAACAAATCACATAATCAACATATCTCTTCCAGTTACATTAATCCTATCATACTTGGGAAAGTCATTTTCCTTTTCTAGAAATCTGTTTTCTCCTGTGTACAATACTGGAAGAAGCCTAGATGATGTCTAAGGTCTCTTCCAGATGAAGCATTTTAATTGATATTCTTTTTTTTTTTTCATTTTCTTATGAATGAGTGTTTTATTGATGCTCTTTCTTTCCCATTAAGGTCATTTTCTTTTTTTTTCTTTTTTTTTTAATATATTTTATTTGATCATTTCCAAGCATTATTCGTTAAAGAAATAGATCATTTTCTTTTCCTCCCCACCACCCCCCATAGCCGACGCGTAAGTCCACTGGGCATTAGATGTTTTCTTGATTTGAACCCATTGCTTTGTTGATAGTATTTGCATTAGAGTGTTCATTTAAAGTCTATCCTCTGTCATGTCCCCTCAACCTCTGTATTCAGGCAGTTGCTTTTTCTCGGTGTTTCCACTCCCATAGTTTATCCTTTGCTTATGAATGGTGTTTTTTTTCTCCTGGATCCCTGAAAGTTGTTCAGGGACATTACACCGCCCCTAATGGAGAAGTCCATTACGTTCGATTATACCACAGTGTATTAGTCTCTGTGTACAATGTTCTCCTGGTTCTGCTCCTCTCGCTCTGCATCACTTCCTGGAGGTTGTTCCAGTCTCCATGGAACTTCTCCACTTTATTATTCCTTTGAGCACAATAGTATTCCATCACCAACATATACCACAGTTTGTTCAGCCATTCCCCAATTGATGGGCATCCCCTCGTTTTCCAGTTTTGGGCCACCACAAAGAGCGCAGCTATGAATATTTTTGTACAAGTATTTGTGTCCATTATCTCTTTGGGGTACAGACCCAGCAGTGCTATGGCTGGGTCAAAGGGTAGATATTCTTTTGTCGCCCTTTGGGCATAGTTCCAAATTGCCCTCCAGAATGGTTGGATTTAATTGATATTCTAAGGTCCTTTGCAGCTATTAGACTTTTCTCCTTTCCTTTTCCATTTTCTTTTTAGACTTTCCTATCAGACTTCTCTCCTTTCCTTTTCCTTTTCTCTTTCTATGTCTCTGTCAGTCTGTCTGTCTCACAATACTTGAGTGGATGAATGAAGATTTCTTAAAATGGATATGTAAGCTTTTTATCTAAACAAGGGAAAATGGCAGGGGCAGTTCTAAGAGTAAAGAGTAGTCATTTAATTAGCATTTTTTACTATGAAAATAACTGTGAAACTTGAAAGAGATGAACATGTGAGATGCAATAAATTCTAAAATCACAAGATCTTTTGGGGTCCTCTAATCTAATATATATCCAGAAAGCTTATGTATAACATCCCCCAAAAATAATTACCCAGGCTTGGTTTGAGGAGTAAGGAAATTTCATTAAATCTAGAGGCAATTCATTTCACTTTTTAATAGTTCTGATGATTACATTATAGTTATGGATTTTTGGTTTTTCAGTAATGTACAACTGAAACCCATTTGAGGTTTTCATGGTAAAGATACTGGAGTGGCTTGCCATTTCCTTCTCCAGGTGATTTTACAGATGAGGATACTAAGGCAAACAGGATTAAATGACTTGTATAGGGTCACACAGCTAATATTGTTCAAGGCCATATTTGAACTAAAAATGATGAGTCTTACTGACTCCAGGCCTGGCCTTCTATCCTCTGTACCACTTTGCTATCCAATGATTACATTGCTTTTCTTTATACTGAGCCTAAATCCACAGTATACTTCTAGCTTTTTCCTTGTAGAAAACTGATTTACTTCAGACTTGAACAAATAGAATGTAAGAATTGAAATAATATTTCTACCCAGAGATATGTTTTATAAAGTTTATTGGAAAGGGTAAACAACCATTCCTATAAGTAAGCTGACCATGTGGTCCCTAGCCTGCTAGTCTCTTCCTCTTTCCCTTTCACCTGCCTGCTCTATTCCTGACTTCCTTCTTCCTTCTCTTCTCAGTTCTCCTCCTATTCTCTGTCCCAAACCTTGACTTTTATTGACATATGGCACATAGAGGGACTCAAACCTGGTCAACTGTGTTATCTCAGGAATGTTTGATGGACAAGTCAAGCTACTCAGGAGGGGGAGGGGAGGATAATCCTTGACCAAAATTAACTGCCTTGGCAACTGTATTATCTCATTGAAAAGAACAATGAGATTCACAGACTTAAAGCCACTCTCCTCCAACTGTCAAGACCTACTATAAGTTGTTTGTTTGTTTATTTGTTTTCAAATTAGGAGGTATGGTAAAGAATGAACAAAGCAGAGATTTTTTTTTTTGAAATTTGATTTAAAGTACTAAAAATTTAATCACCAAGTAATGATTATTAGTTGCTTAAATAAACTAAAAAAATCAACATAGGTGTAACATAACCCACTTGACGGGGTCATTATGAGGAAAGCTTTTTGAAAACTGCAAACTACATGGATATAAATTATTATAATTGATCTTTTTTAATACACTAAAGAATTTCTGATATGACAACAAAATAGTGCCAATCAAATCATGATAAGGCCACTCACAACTACAAGTCTCTTTTTTTTCAGTTTTGTATTTCAAGATGTAGTCCAGTGCCTAAACTGAGATAGATGCTTTATATATGCTTGTTGATTATTTTCTTTGTGAGGGGCAAGGAAGTCTCGAATCATGACAAGAAGATAAATTTATAAATAAAAATTATGCTGTTGATGAATCTAATCCTGTGTCTGATAATTAAATGGGTATATCTGCTTTTATTCTTTAATGGCCAGACTTTGCAATTAGTATAACATCTGGGTTTGTTGAACCATTTGAGGATGCTCAACAATGTTAAATCCATAATTTTAAAAGATATAAAGCCTGACCTTCATGAGCATTACTGTGATTACAGATTAAGTCCTTATTAATTAACCCACTGCTCCTCAATATGCATCATACATAAACATAGGGAACAGGAGAAGGGAGTACCAAGTCACAACACTATTGCCCCCTATTCTGCCTACTCAGGAAGTAAAATAGCAAGGCTGCACAAAATAAAAATAAAATGGAAGACCCTGAGTCCTTGAGTTTGCCATTTCCTTCTTCAGCTCACTTGTACAGATGAGGAAACCAAGGCAAACAGGATTGTGATTTTCCTAGGGTCATAGAGCTAGTTAGTGTCTGAGGCCAGATTTGAACTCTGGAATATGACTCTTCCTGACACCAGGTCCAGCATTCTATTCACTGTACCAACCAAATGCCACACATGCACATTGTAAAGGGTGAAGTAAAGATTTAGAAAGAATGAGTGCACAAATGATTGAGTTGCAGCCTAATTTTAGCCCTTTGCCAACATTTTTCAAAGCACAACAGTGTGTTATCTCCAGCCATTGTACTAAGATTACTTGTACAGCAAAAGGTACTTTGGATGGATCTTTGAAATTCAAGTTGCAGTTAAGCTGTGATGTGTTTATCTAGCCCATCAAGTAATGGATTTATTGAAGAAGAAAAATCCCTGCTGTAGCTGATTGTACTTTGAAAAATGTTTTAGACTGTGCTAACTACTTAATCAGCAGTGAAATCATCCCATATTTATATTTTATGCATATGCAGTTATAAAATTTGATAAATGAATCATGTAATGAAGCTCCTCTGCCAATTAAAGATTTAAAACCATAAAAGTACAGCAGTATTACATTTGGTGGAAGCATTAACATTTTTCAGTTCTTCTAGTGGAGATGAGGGCTATATGGCTTTCTCACTAATTTAGGCATCAAGAAAAGTTTCTGCAGAACAATTTTATACTTTTATTAATCCCTGACCATTAACTAAATATGTGTTCTACTAGGTGAAATGGAGGGGAGAACAACACATTGAAAAATAACAACAATTAGGAAAACAAGTTCTCTTTATATAAATAGAAATAAATTCCCCCCTCTCTGTCATGTGATTATAACATAAACTTCTACTAGTTGGAATTAGGAGAATTAACCAAAACTTATATTGCTTGGGAGTCATTATCTAGTTGGTATAAATGATGAAGCCTGGGTTCTAGCAATATAGATTGATGAAGGATTATTTTTTGCTATGTCCTTCAAAAATTTCCTTTGTCTACTATTACTTTGTGTAGTTGAATAAATATATTTTTGTCCAACTAAAGAATAGATAATCTCTTTAACCTAATGTGACAGAACCAGAATAAATAAGTTAGAACAACTGATTAGATATCTAAGGCCTAATATTAATTTTTTTGATTTTTTTAATAATTAGGAAATTTCTTCCTATCACAGCTTTTGCTATTTTTGTGTATATGGTAATAATGTTAAACACATAGGTGGGCAATTATGTTTTAAAAGACTGGTTCAACAAGTTCCACTATTATTGAAAACCTATAGAGGTATACTATTGACTGACATTTATGTAGTGTTTAGTTTTACATGATAATTTAATACATTAGTTCATATGAGCCTCATGAAAATACAGAGAAGTACATAATAAATGTATTGTTCTACTCGTTTTACAAATGAGAAAACTGAAGCTTAAATAAATTAAATGATTTGACCATAGTAAGTTAGCTTATAAATTACAAAGGTAGGAATTGAACGCAGGTCTTCCTGTCTTCAACTCCAATACATTTTATTCTGGAAACAGTAAGCCATGAGAGGTAGATTGGAATCAGACTGGGGCTAATGTTAAAGCCTATAATCTTAGTTGAAATTTTACCCAGAAGGAAATAGGAGCCACTATGATTTTCTGAGGAGAAAAATCACATGATTTTAGCAGTATGTTAAAAATATTTCTGTAGATGAGGTTTAAACTGGTGGACGGAATAAAGAAAGGCTAGATTATTTTTTTTTTTACACTGCCTAAATTAAAATCATTTTCTGTGTTTTTTAGCCCAGCAACTATGTTGAGGTGCCTTGTGGAAATTTATCTGTGCTTCACAGTGTGCTTAGTTGCATTAATTAAAAGAGTGCACCTTACCTCCAATGGCTAATTACTAAGTTGGTCTGTCTGCTGCTGTGATTTCCTCAGAGTATATCACATAACAGTATTAACCCACCTCCAGGAGGCATGAGCTTTGAGTTGTTTTTCCAGGAGTGTTTATGGATTTGTCTTGATATATCCACATATTCTTACAGTTTTTTCACTTTGATCAACAATACTAGTATGATTAGAGGAACCCAGTAGAGTCACAGAAGCAAGGATATCAGATTATCAGTATTGAACACAATTATGTCTTCATCTGACTAAGCTGGTGAAGGGTACATTTAGTAAGAGAAGTGGAACAATGTGCCTGTTGCTGATGAATGTAAGACTGGCCACTACTCTCGATTTTGTCTGTAAAGCTGAAGAAGGGAATGGAAAATCACTCCAGTATCTTCACCAAGGAAACCTTAAATGGGATAATAAAGAGTCAAGACACAACTGAAAATGACTGAACAATCCC
This sequence comes from Monodelphis domestica, assembly GCF_027887165.1. NCBI lineage: Eukaryota > Metazoa > Chordata > Mammalia > Didelphimorphia > Didelphidae > Monodelphis > Monodelphis domestica. Next base: position 556,821,499 of record NC_077227.1, on the reverse strand, counting down.
AAGGACATACTGTGTACAAAGTATTAAAGCAAGTGTCCTAGGGAAACAAATATCCAATGTAGATTTTAAGATTCTTGTAGACAGGAATGCTGTCTGCATCTGTTCATAAAATTCTAGTATTGGATAACTAAAAAGAATCAGGAATAATTTTATTTCATTCCTTTATTTTACTATAAAATACAGGGAGAACAAAGAAAGAAAGAAAGTCATACAACTAGCTTTTGGCAGAACTGGAATAAGGATTTCAACCTTTTAACTCTCAATGTAAAGTTCATTAGACTATGCCAAATGTGTTTTTACACATTATTCTTGGACACAGTGTTAGGCACATAGTAGTTTCTCAATAAATATATTTGACCAATTAATAAGTATATTATATATATATATGCATATATATATATATACATATATATTTCTGTGTGTGTGTGTATGACTGAGATTTAATTCATCAATTTTTAGGTGTCCTTTCCAATGTCTTTTGAATTTCCCCCAATCATCTGAACCAGGCACAATATTTAAAAAACTAAGATGCAAGATGAAGGTTCTTCAGTAATGTACTTTTGTTAGATATGGCTTATATTTGATTAATTTTGTTTTTATAATACATAGTTAAGAATTTTGAATGTATCTTACTTTGCAAATAAAATTTTAGAACAAGATCATACTCAGTTGTCATGAATGTGCATGGGCATTCTCATTGGCATTAGTTAATCAAGATGGTCTTTTTGCTTGAACTTATTTCTTAAAAGGATTCTAAGTTTCCAAGAGGATAGAAGGCCTTAAAATTATGGAAGACTGTCAGTGAATGGACAGAGATAGGAGATGGCCTATTTTGTGAGATCAACAAGTAAGTCAGTATAACTCAATCATAAAGTGTGAGAATAGATGCTAGAAAGGCAAGTGGAGACCAGGCCTTAAAGAGCTTGAAATGATTTGATCCTAGAGGAAATAGGGAGTCATTTGAACTTCACTGAACAATGGGTTGGTTATGTAGACACTTTAGAAAAATCATTTTGACAACTGAGTGGAGGATCATACAGAACAAGAGCCATGAAACTGTTAGAAAGTTATTGCCTAGAGAGAAGATAATGAGGCCCTGAAGTAGAATTGTAGCTGCATGAGTGTAGAGAAGGGAACATATTTAAGAGATTCTGTGTGGTAGAAATGGCAAAATTTGACAATTGAAGGATGACATGGCATCTTACTTGCAAATAAATGTATTTTTGCTAGATATGGATAACATCTGATTAATTTGGTTTTTATAATACATAGTTAAGAATTTTGAATGCATTTCTCATTGTCTATTCATACCTGCTTTCTCATTTATAAAAATACTTCATGAAAATCATTTGTTCAAAATTTAAGTGAGTCCTTAATGAAAAAAAATGAAGGCAGCAGGACAACTTTGACATTCAATTAACAGTGATGGTTCATACTTTATTGTCATAGAAAGATAGGTGGTGCAGTTGAGAGGACTGTACTTGGATTCTGGGAGATTAGAGTTTAAATTCAGCTTTCATACCTTCTGTTTCTTCATTTGCAAAATGGAGGCATTAATAACACATAGCTCTCAAAGGTTGTGAGGATCAAATGTAATGAGATATTTAAAGTGCTTTTGTAAGCCTTAAAGTGCTATACAAAGATTAGTTATTATTTATTATACTTTTTAATCAGGTGAATAGAGATTATAAAACCTCATTATGTTTACTGTTCATGGATATTTAAAAAAACAATTGAGTCAATAGAATAAAATCAATTTTAAAGGTTTTCTATAATGCAAAGCATCTTCCATTCATATATTAAAATTAGTAATGACAAAGAACATGGACATGACTTGGTTCAATAATGACATTAAAAAGGGGTGAAACAAGAGGATATATGTTCACTTTAGGTGTTCTAAATCATAGAAGATGCCTTGGATAAATACTAAATAAAATAAGTATTTTTGAGGGTCAGAGTCTATAAAAGATTCCATTTCCATATGGTAAATACTAATTTCATTGATCTCTGGTATAAAATCCATATCAGGAAAGAGATTGGTCTAACTTTTCATAGTAGAAAATAAAAGTGAATAAAAATAGACATTATTTGTATTCTAACAATGATCAGCATCTATTTGAATTTATTTATATGTGCTTCATATGTAAATGTATATACATGTTTTCACATGCATTGTTCAATCATTTTTTGTCATGTCTGACTCTTAATGACCCCTTTTTTTTCTTTAGAAGGTTTGCCATTTCATTGTCCAGTACATTTTACATATGAAGAAACTGAGGCAAATAGGGTTATAATGTTCCCAGGATCACATCATTAGTAAGTGTTTGTGGGCAAATTTGCACAGCACTCTTTCCACTATGCCACTTAGTTGCCTCTGTGTGTGTGTGTGTGTGTGTGTGTGTGTGTGTGTGTGGCTACTGTATGTGTACCTGTATTGTAACAATTAAGCCATTTTTATTATGAAAATTTATGAACAAGAATTATGGAGGATGAAAAGACATGAAAATGTTCCAGTATCTATCATTGGAGAGTGTCTATAAATTGGGATAAAGAATTGAAATGACAAATTTGTTAAGCATACCCATAAGAAATAAAGGCTTATAAATGTTCTAAATATATATAAAATACGAAATTGATTTTTGGTGGGAAATTTTAAAAGGAAATATTTAAAGGGGTCAAATTATCAATATTTTTAAAGGTTTTGGAACACTTTAAAACAGTTATTAAATTTCCATGTTGGATATAAACAAATTATTTTGACATCCCCCTACCCCTTTACCAAGCACTCTAGGTGATATGGTATAAAAAGGAAGGTATCTTTGGCAGGTTATGAAATGATATATGTGAAAAGATTTCACAACCTCACTGGTAGCATTTTGAGTCTCTTAGGGAATTATTTTTTTACTCTTCAAAATGAGCAGACTTAACTGAGATTTCTAATATCCTTTTGTGGACTAAATTTCAATTCCCAATGAATGGGTTTTAACAATAGATGATAATTAAAAAAAAGAAACTAAGCAAAAGTATATTCCCTTTAGAGACTAAATATAAATCTGAATTTTTACTTATGCTAAAAATGTATACTCTCAATGGAACCACACAAATGACCTTTTATTTCCCTACTTTAAGTCTGAAAAATCTCCAATTTCCTCCTTTCATATTGTATTTCTACTCAGAGAAACATGGACTGTTTTAAAAGATTCCACTAGTTAAAATAAATTACAAAAGAAGAATAGTCTGAGGTTGTTTCATTCAAAACACTTTTTAAAAAGCAGTCTTATGAATATCTTTATTGAAGAGGGAATTTCGGGTTTGTCAATTACTGGTGACAAATGGACAGAGCCATTACCCGGAGACAATAGCACATTATTAATGATTTTTATCAGAGGTTATTACTTAAATTGACTTCACTTTTATTCATGAAAAATGATCTCTGAGTGACTCAGTCTTTGAATTAAGTTCAAAAATTAGTAAATGTGTTAAGATGTAACCACCAGCTAGCTACCTGCTGTCTGAATAGATCCTTAGCTATGTCCCAATGTATTCAATTCTGCCCAGTTCCTTTATGACTTCACATTTGTAATAATATGTCAGCCTATCCCCTCCTCAATCTTTGAAGTGAATCCGATTTATTTCAGTGGGAATTCTACACTGAGATTACGCTGATTTAATATGCAGTATATGTCCAAGTTTATTAAAAGCAGCTTCCAAGATGAAACACTCGGAGTGACTGGAGAATTTGGATTCAATTCAAATTCAGCTCAATACTTACATGCGGTAAACTCTGAGGACCCTCAGTTACTTGGAAAGCTCTGAGTAAAAATTTAAGTGATCTTTGGACATCATAAAGCCACAGTAGCACAAATATATAATGCAGATATATTCATGTTTCACAACTACACACACATTGTTGCTGGTGCTTCCTAATCTTAATTAATCAAGATTTTATGTTAGCCAAAGGTGCAAGTGATAAAAATTAGGGGAAGAAACAAGATTGGAAGTGAGTCAGCACCTCCCCTTGAATTTAGAGAAAATTCTATCTCAAGGCCAATAGTTTAGTTATAAAAATGAAAGAGACAGATTACTCAGTCTAACACAATATTTCAGAGTGGGTATTCAAATACTTCAATCAACCAGCATTTAAATATCTACTAGGTGCCAGGCACTGTGTAAGAGGCTAAGGAAAAAAAAAGTACAATATACAAAAACAAAAAGGAAAACAATTCCTATTCTCAAGGAACTAACTATTTTATCCTTATTGATTGGTTGTTTGGTTAATCTCTCAAGAGGAAGAGTACTTTAAAAAAAAAAGGCCCTTAAGGCTCAATCAGAAAACTGTCTGGCTTTTCCCAGAGCAATAACTCAGGATGGATGACCAGAGCTTTATCTGTGGACACTAAATTTAAAGAATGAGGAAAGCACTTAATTAGCAACTTAGAAATAACTGAACTTAGTTAGCATCTAGTTAGCAAGAATAATTAGTTAAAATAGAAACCTATCATATGGAAGTCTGGCTTGAACTCCTCACTCCCCTATCTCTTCCCTGGCCTCTAGCTCTCCCAGTATATTAACAGTGTCCAGGTTTTTCTGAATCTTCTCCCATAGGTCAGTGATCTCTAGACACTCAACAAAAAATATAAATGGTGGCCCTTAGCCTAGTCAAAAAAGAAATTCTTAATATTTTGGGTTTAAAACAAAAACTTACTAAAAAAAAAAAACACTGAAATGCTCTATACCTTAATTTCTTTTGTTGTAAATTGAGACTTAAAAAAAAAAACCCTCAACATTTCCTATAGATTCAAATTGCAAGACACCATGAGCTCAGAGAAAAAAAACAAACTGCTGGTGACCCAAGAGTCAACAGAAAAGATTCATGATGGTGAGTGTTCCATACTGAACAAGAAACAATGACTTATGTGCTGAAAGTGACATGAGAGATTACATTAAGGCCACAGAATGAGAGACCTGGAGTTGGAAGGAACTTTAGAGGTCATCTAGTTGATATGAGAAAATTGAGGTTCCTAGGGAGGTCAAGTGACTTTCCAAGACTTTTGTACCAACAGAGGGAGTTTTCACACCAATGAGATAAAGATTCTGGAGCCAAGCACCTAGCTAGACAGGTTTAGGCTGTAAATTCAGGAATTAAAAGCTATGAGATCACCAAAATGATGCAGGAAAGTTTTCTCCCATTTCTGTGCCCTGATTTCATTCAAATTTTGACTATAGGGATATTGTTGTTTATGACCCAGTTTTATCTCACAATTAGATAGCAACATACTGGAGCACAGATTTACTTTTTATTCATCTCTGCTTCTTGATTGGCTGTGTCAATGTGGAAATCTAGAAATCCCAAATTTATATAGTTGGGAGGTATAAACCCCAGGTTTTGACCTTGTCCCAGGAGAATTTTCTCCCTGAGGGAAGGTCCTACTTCACTGGTTTCAGGCTAACAATAGACATCCTGGTAGTTTGGGTGGAAATCCCTAATCCCATCAGAGGTTAAGTATCTCTTTTGTCCCAATGGTTTCTCCCCCTAGGCTAAAGTCCTTTACCAAGATGGCCCAGGGCTAGGCTAGGTCTTTTCCTTTTGTGTCCATTGTAAAGCATCTGCCCCTCACTGTTATTCCTGTGGGGAACTCCTCATTTTCCTTTCTTACCATTGTAAAGTCAATCAACTGTCTCTCTCATCCTAAATCCCCAGGTTTCACCTAGAAAGTTATTTAAGCTCCCCAACTTTAATGGTTCTTGGGAATTGTCATTCTCTTGCATTCCCAGAGATCAGTGACCAGAGGGGCCAAAGTTCAATCCTCAGACTGTGCAATCCTGTGTGGCATGCAGCTCTGTGTCAAGGCCTACTAGCACTGAACCCATTTTGCCCTTGATTAATGAGTGATTTTGACTATTTAATAGTTCTGTGTTTTTTCCCAGTCAACAGCTGACACAGGTGTTTAATGTATATTTCTTGCACTTATTTCAATCAACCATAAACATTTATTTTGAATAATTGTTTAAAAAAGGCAAAACTGCCCAGATGATCATTTTTCTTCAGAATACTTAAAGTACTAAAAGTCAAGCATTATGTATTAAAACAATACCACTGTTTAAACCATTATAGAAATGGCTATTAAGATAAAATGACTATACAATTGCTTCCCTCCAAATACAAGAGGGTTTTAAAAAATTTTATTTAGAATATTTTCCCATGGTTACATGATTCATGATTTGTCCTATCCCTCTTCCCTTCTCCCTCCCAAGCCTGACAAGCAATTCCACTGGGTTATACATGTATCATTGTTCAAAACCTATTTCCATGTTATTCATATTTGTAATAAAGTGATCTTTTAACCTAAAAACACTAATCATATCCCCATTGAATGACATGATTGATCATATGTTTTCCTTCTGCATTTTTGTTTTCACAGTTCCTTCTCTGGATTGTCCAAGAGGGTTTTCTTATGGATATTCAGTCTTCATAATTTAAAATACTATTATTAAAATAAATCACCATTTTAGAAATAAAATCATTGTGATTATTTCTTTAAGTCATGTTTAAATTTTTTTCTTCTTGGGGGAAGCTGGGTTGTTCAGTGGATTGAGAGTCAGGCTTAGAGACTGGAGGTCCTAGGTTCAAATCTGACCTCAGATACTTCCTAGCTGTGTAACCCTGGGCAAGTCACTTAGCCTCCATTGCCTAGCCCTTACCACTCTTCAGCCTTGAAACCAATACACAGTATTGATTCGAAGATGGAAGGTAAGGGTTTTAAAAAATGAATAAAATAAAAATAGTTTTTTCTTCTTGACAGTAAAGAAATTTAAAAAGAATCATTATCATTCAATTTTTTTGTTAATATAAAATTAATGTATTCTTGTTATATTTCCTTGAAATGTTTTTAGGTTATATTTTCTTAATCAAAGAAAAAAAATCATCCCTTAAAATAATTATTCATGCCTTTTTAAGAATAAAAGCTGGAGAAAAGGATTTGTTCTAACTCACCATAAATACTTTAACAAAATCTTGACTTTACATTTTCTCGTCAGTTTATTGGACAGATAAATTTCAGTTATATATTTTGAATTTTTAAAATAATAACAAGATTAAAAAATGCCAAAGTCTTCCCTAAAGTTCTTCAATTCAGGACAAATATGAAGATTGAATATAGAGCACCATAAGCTAGGAATCAGGACCATTATCATTTAGTTATGTAACCACGAAAATGTGGGTTTCAAGACTGTGAATTGCCAAAACTGTAAAGATAATTTTTAGTGTCTTGATTTAAATCAAAAATAAGTGGTCGCTATGGGAAAAATTCCCAAATATGAAAATACCCAAGTCAGCTGGGTTTTATGGAGATTTTAATTAATACAAATGAAGGAATTTAAGGGAAGGGAGAAAGAGAGAGAAAGAGGAAATAGTAGGAAAGGCCTAGGCCTGACCCTTAAGAGAGACTAGTCAGTTTTTTATAACTCAACACAAGATCATCCTAAAGCAAAACTCCAGTTCTTCACTGAAATCCTCAACTCCTGAACTCAGTTCAGAGCCCCAGCTCCTCCAAATTAACTCCAAACTGCAACTAAATTCAGAGAGCCAGCTCCTCCAAACTACAATTTCAAACTCCCCTTCCTTTTAAAGAAAATTTTCTCTTGTGTCACCTCCCCTAAATTTTCACATCTACCAATCAAAGTAGACACTTTTCCCAGGACTGCCCAGTCTTACTTCTCACCACTCTTTAGTTCTCACCTTCTCTGGGTAGACTAAAACTTCATGCCTCTTTTGTTAAGCTTGCCTTTTGTAAGTTGCTTGACCTTTTAGTGATTAATTTAACCTTTATAGGTACTTAACACCCTTTTGTATTAGATCTTAAAATAGACCACCTAGTTTAGGGTTTTTGTTTCACTATAAGTATGAGTTGGGGACTTTTCCTTGTTCAATCAGGAATTTTACAACTTTATCTTCCCCTAAGGCACTGTCTGAGCAGGGTGGAGTAATTTTAAAGTTCTCAATGCATTCCTGACCAAGTACCTCCATTGTAAAAAATGGGGAATAGCTTAACCAAATCTTCTAAGGTAGAGTCGGAGCAGTTTTAAGATTTACAGTTATCATGAAGTAATAGCAAAATGTAGAAGACAGAAGACTCATTATTTCAATAGAAAAAAAATTGTTAGGTGAACAAATGGGATCACAGTTATTAAAATTAAAGACTAAAAATTTGCATCTGATTTCTGTTTTCCTCCTCTGCTAGAAGAGCCTCTAAACAAAGAACATTCCCAAGAGTTATGTTTTGATCTAATGTTCCATGGACATATACAAATAGCAGTCTATTTCAAACAAGAGAATTTTCATACAGGATCTTTCACATCCTGTTCACAGAGATAAGTTGCTGTTATTCAGTTGTTTTTCAGTTGTGTCACACTCTTCAAGACCCTGTTAGAGATTTTCTTGGCAGAGATACTGGAGTGTTTTGCCATTTACAGATGAAGAAATTGAGGTAAATGAGATTAAATGACCTGCCTAGGGTCACACAGCTAGTAAGTGACTGAGACTGGATTTAAATTCAGGGAGATGAGTCTTCCTGACTTTAGATCTGGTATTTTATTCCACTATGCCATCTACCTATCCCTTTATAAACAGTCTCTTTGTTCAGGTCCTCATCTCCTCATATTCACATTACCTCAATAACCTGTAGATTGGTCTTCTTGCCTCAAGCCTTTCCCTCTCTACTTCATCTTTCACATAGCTGCCAAAATGATATTGCTAAATCAGAGGATTTAGTATGTTACTCTTGTGCTCAATGAGTTCCAAGGACTTTTTCTTACCTGTTAAAATTAATGACAGATTCCTATGTTTAGAATTTAAAGCCCTTTACAACCTGGCTCTAATGTACTATTTCATTCTTATTATACATTAGTACTTTCATTTGCTCACTTTTCAGCCTCCCCAAACTGTTCCTGCTACTCCTCACATATTATTTCATCTCCCATGCCTAGAGCTTACTTTCTCATCTTTACCCTTTAAGGGCTTCAGAGGTGAGAAGTGGATCCCACTGGCACTGCCACCCTGGGCAATGCTAGGCAACTTGGAAGCTGTGATTGGCTCCTCTGAAGAGGAGAAGGGATAAGAAGTTAATAAAAGCCCTGAACTTCTTCAGCTGGAAAGAGTCTTCTGTAAGCAGTCTTCTAGAGATAGTCTTCTGGTCTTCATCTTCAGTAGTCTCCTTCAACTGGTGACATGCCTCTTGGAGGTAACTTGGGACTTGGACTGTCTCTTGGGTGAGTGAGCCTCTGGCCTTCCTTTCCTGGTGCCTGAAGAGAGATTAGTATCAGAGAAGCCTTCCCTTCTTTAAGGAGGTCATATGGATGGAACTTCAGGTCCTCTGAGGGCTAACAAGCCCTGCCAAGCTGAGCCAAGCACTGGAGCAATATTTAGTGTGATAGGGTAGACATCTTCTCTATCCTTTTGTATTTCTCTACTTTCACTCTTTCCACTCTTTTGTAAATAAAAGCTATTAAAAGTCATCTTGACTTGAACTGTATTTTTAAATCAGCGACCACAGTATTAATTTAGAATTCTCACATCTTTAGTCAAACCCTTAATTTATTCCTTACAGTATATTGAGCAATTTAAGCAAAAGGATGGAATCAAGAAAGCATAAAGCATGCATGTCAATTGTAGGGGAAGTGGGTAGGAGCAGAGAGCAGCTTAATTTGACTTGATATCAGAATTCAAGTACTAGAGCAAAGAGGATCTGTATTTGTATAGTAGGTAAACTGATGTGAGGGAGCCTTGAAAGAGGTATTGGAGCCAGACTGGGAATGGGAGTGGAATGCTAGGCAAAGGAATCTAAACTGCTAAAATACATCTCAGAAAGGGCTTCTGTGTATATGTGCATTTACCTGGTTAATGACTATTATTTTCATTTGAGTATGATTTTTATAAGCATCAATTTATTGTTCTCTCTCTCTATGTATATGCATTATATAATAGGCTATAGAAGTGGAAAATAACATTGAATAATATCTAGGCAAGCACCTGAATTTTACAGAGCAGCAAACTAAGAGTCTTTAATAAGTTGTAACAAATAATAAAGCAAAATTAACATCTGATGTATCTTGTTTGGTTCTGATTTATGATTCTATTAGTATAGGAAAATTTCAGGCAACTCTTTCAACCAAGGAGACTGGCAACTTCAGAGCCATTAATAGACTTAGAGAGTTGCTGGAACACTGATACATCAAGTGGCTTGCACATGGTCACAAGGGCAGCATGTTTTAAATGAAGGCTTTGGACCAAACTCTACTAGACTTTGAGACTAACTTTATTTCCATTGAATCATTCTGACTCTCTACATTAAATTAACAGTTTCAAATTACTCGTAGAGGTAAGGGAAAAGAGGTTATTATATCCTGCCAATCATTCAACCTAAAAGCCTATCAACTAAAAACTCAGCCCAAATATCTCTTAAACAAGTTCCTGGTGAGTAGAGGAGGAAAGGGAAGTAGGGGAGTTTACTAGTCTAAGGCTTTTCAGATGCCAAAAATGTAGAGCTGTTTCTCTGGATGAACAAATCTCCTAGTATCAGGCTTTTGTTTGTTTACTTTCATTTCCTCTAGTGCCTGGAACTGACTTGTGCCTTGAACTGATTGACAGGTTTAGTAATGCCAATGTTATGTAAATTCAATGGAAAACACAATTTGGAGCTAAGGAGGATTGGACTTGAAGCTGGGTTCATAGATGTAATACTGGAAAAGGACCCTTAGAGTATCTGATTTGGCCCTTTCCTTTGACAGATTAGGAAACTGAAGCTGAGATGAAAGAATAGACTTGCCAGAGGTCACACAGTGAATAAGGAGAAAAGCAGAGATTCAAACTAAATATTTTTACCCCATCACACCATTGCAGAATAACAGAATTAAAGAAGTTGAGACTTGGAGGGAGTTCATTGGTCATCTAGTCCTACTTATACATGAAAGGAATCCCCATTATGACAATGTTTAAAGCCTCTCTTAGCTTTTGAGGCAGTCCTTCTACTCAATGACAGTTCTATTATGAAGTTTTTTCTAACATGGCCTAATATTATCTTATTCCAAGCACAACAAGTTTAATCCCTCCTTTACATTAATTGAGAAGGGATCCTCCAGACCCATCTTTATACCCACAATCCCTTTTCTACAACAATGAGTAAAGTACTACAAACATCAAGGTATCAATTTGTGGAAAATTCTAAGTGGAAAACTCCAAAACTCAAAAAAAGGCAGTGACTTAATCCAATAAATCAGGCGTCCCCAAACTTTTTACACAGGGGACCAATTTACTGTCCCTCAAACCATTGGGGGGCCAGAATATTAAAAAAAAACACAACAGCAACAAAAAACTATGAAGAAATCCCTATGCACACTACTGGAGGTGGTGTTGGGCCTGTAACACTGTATACCATTGTCTGGGATAGCAGAGGCTGCAGTGCTGGCTGTGATGAGCCTGTCACATCTTGCACAGGCTCATCACCACCACCACTATACTGAGCATCAGTATACACAGTGCGGAATCCCCTGCCCCAGATCACTGCTCACCATGCTGATGTCTGCCATTGTGCAGCCACATAATCCTTTGCGTGGTGCCTTGTTCTGAGAAGGATTGTGTCACCGGAAGTAGTACTGTACATGAGAGATGCCACGCTTTAAAGTGCCACCACATACTCCAGTATTCCAGGGTACACCACATACAGCATCCTGTGCTCCTCTCACTGACCACCAATGAAAGAGGTACCCCTTGTGGGCCAGATAAATGGCTTTAGGGGGCCCCATGTGGCCCATGGTCCATGGGGACCCCTGCACTAAATCTTACTCCCTCTAATAAAATAATCATGGAAAGCCTATAATACAGATAATGCCTTTGTCTCTCATTGGAGGCATTATTACCAGATTCCATTATATTGAAGTTTTAAACATACCCCCTAATTCCTTATTTAGGGAGGAGGGTTTACACACACATACACACACACACATGTATATATATATATATATATATTTATATTTATTTATAAGTGTATATATAAATATATATATATGCACAAACAATTCCTTACCTTCAACAACATTTTGGTTATTAGTCTATTAGATGATACCATAATGTATTTTAACTGATATTTTGTCTCCATGTCAATGTCTCTATAAAGATAAAGCTAAGATTAAAAATTTCAGGGGAACTGGATAAAATTTGGAATATTTTATTTTTAAAAAAAGGAAACTTTTAGGCTAAGATGGCTGGAGAGTAGAAGCTACCAAAGCACAAGTTGATCACCCCTCCCCCACTCCATCACAGTGCCAGAGTAAGAGCAAGCACAGGGCAAAATATAGGTTCTTGGGGATTGCATGAGCACAACACAGATTCAAACCTGAGAGCAATGAGACTTGGGATCCCAGGAGGCTGAGGAACTCGATGCTTGAGCACAGAGATAGGGCAGAGAGGGGTGCCCACAGCAGACATGGTGAAGACTGAAAAGTGCCCTCAGGGCAAATATTACTCTGGAGCTCCATAAAAAGACCTGCCTACACTCCTCACTCAGATTTCTGACTAGGAAGGGAAGAAATAAAAAACTAACATAGCAATGGCCACCAACACCCAAGAACTACAATCTACAAGCACAAAAAAAAAAGGAAAAAAACTTTGACTGTGGATAACTTCAATGATGAAAAACAACAAGGCAACAAAAACAAGCAAACACATCCAAACTTTCCTAAAAAATGAAAATTGGTCACAAACCCTCCATGAAATCAGAATGAAATTGGAGAACCAAGTAAGAAAGACAGAATGAACTTGCCAAGAAAACTGAGAAATAGTTCAAAAAAGAAAATAGCAGTTTAAAAGACAGAATCTCTCACTTGGGAAAAGAAGCCCAGAAATCAAATGAAATAATAAGCTTACTGAAGACCAGAATTGACCTGTTGGAAGCCGTGAAGAATAAGATAGGCCAAACCGAAAAGGAAAATCAAAAGATCATGGCTGAAAACCAGGCTTTAAAGACTGGAATTGGACAAATAGAAGCTAATGATCTCAGAAGACAGCAAGAATTAATAAAGCAAAGTCAAAAGAATGACAAATTAGAAGGAAACATGAAATATCTCATTGAGAAGATGACTGACTTGGAAAACAGGTCCAAGAGAGACAATGTGAGAATCATGGGTCTACCTAAAAATTTAGAAATAAACAAAAATCTTGACATCATATTACAAGACATCATCCAAGAAAACTGCCCTGATATTCTTAAACAAGAGGGCAAACTAGACATTGAAAGAGTCCATAGAACACCCTCTCTATTAAATTCTCAAAAAATAACCCCCAGGAATATAATTGCCAAATATAAGAGCTTCCAAGCTAAGGAGAAAATATTGTAAAGAGGTCAGAAAGAGACAATTCAGATATCAACAAGCACCAATCAGGATTACCCAGGATCTGGCAACCTCTACACTAGAGGAACACAAGGTTTAGAATATGATATTCAGAAAGGCAAGAGAATTGGGTCTACAATGAAGGATCACCTACCCATTCAAATGGACTAAATACTTTCAGGGGGAAAGTATGGGAATTTACCAAAATAGAAGACTTCCAAGTATTTTTAAAGAAAAGTTCAGAACTAAACAAAAAATTTAATCTCCAAATACAAAATTCAAGAGAAATATGAACAGGTAAACAAGAAAAAGAAGGAAAAGAAAGATTTCTTTTGAGGGCTTCAGTAAGGTCAATTGCTTATATTCCTATATGAAAAAATGTTATTTGTAACTCTCAAAAATTGTATTTGGTATCATAGTAGTTAGAAGAATTATTCATAAGTAGTGTTTGGGATACTAAGTCATTTAAGATATGTAAAAAAAAAGAAAGGGGGGATTAGAAGATGGCATCAAGAGAAACTTGAAGGAATAAGAAAAATAAATTATACCATATAAAGAGGTACTTGGGAGGGGGAAGGAGGAGGAGAGGAAGAATACTGTTATAAGAAGGAGAAGAAGGGAGTGCTAATAGGTAATATTTAAACCTTACTCTCAGTGGAATTGACTCTGAGAAGGAAGAGCATCTAGATCCATTGGGGTATCAAATTCTATCTTACCCTAAAGGGAAGGTGAGAGGGGAAAAACAAGGGGGGAGTGGGACAGGAAGTAACAAAAGGGAGAGAAAGAGAAGTAGGGAGGTAATTTAATAGACCCCAAAGAAAAATGAGAGGGGGCAATAAGAAGAGTGGTTGGAAGGGAAGCAATATAAGGGTAGAGATTAGGGGGACTGATTAAAAAAGCAAAACACTGGTGTAGAAGTAAATAAAGAAGAAAGGGCCAATCAAAATGATCAGGAGTACATAGGTGATAATCATAACTCTGAATGTGAATGGGATGAACTTCATAAAATGGAAGGAAATAGCAGAGTGGATTAGAAACCAAAATCTTACCATATGTTGTCTACAACAGACACACATGAGGTAGGTAGACAAAGGCAGGGTAAAGGTAAAAGGTTGGAGCAAAATCTATTTGGCATCAACTGAGAAAAAGAAGGTAGGAGTCTCAATCACATGATATCTGATAAAGTCAAAGTAAAAATAGATCTGATTAAACCAGATAGGGAAGGTAATTACATCCTGATAAAAGGCAGTATAGACAATGAAGAAACATCAGTACTCAACACGTGTGCACTGAATGGTAAAGCATCCAGATTTTTAAAGGAGAAACTATTAGAGCTTAAGGTGGAAATAGATAGTAAAACTATACTAGTGGGAAACGTGTATCTTCCTCTATCAGATCTAGATAAATCAAACCAAAAACAAATAAGAGAGAGGTAAGAGATGTGAGTGAAATCTTGGAAAAATTAAAGTTAATAGATATATAGAGACAACTAAAAAGGGACAAAAAGGAATACATCTTCTTTTCATTAGCATATGGTACATTCACAAACACTGACCATGTATGAGGGCATAAAAACATGAGAAGCAAATGCAAAAAAGTAGAAATAATAAATGCAAACTTTTCAGATCATAATGCAATAAAAATAATAATTGGTAAGGGCACATGGAGAGGCAAATCAAAAATTAATTAGAAATTAAATAATATGATTCTCCAAAATTGGTTGGTTAAAGAACAAATCAGAGAAATAATTAAAATTGCACTGAAGATAATGACAATGATGAGACAACCTATCAAAATCTGTGGGATGCAGCCAAAGCAGTACTCAGGGGGGAATTTATATCCTTGGAGTGCATACACTAACAAATCAGAGAAGAAAGAGGTCAATGAATTGGGCATGCAAATTAAAAAAACTAGAAAGAAAACAAATGAAAAATCCACAGATAAAAACTATAGACCAATTTCCTTAATGTACAAAGAAGCAAAATTCTTAACAGAATATTAGCAAAAAGACTACAGTGAGTAATCACAAGGATTATTCACTATGATCAAATGGAATTAATATCAGGAATACAAGGATGGTTTAATATTACAAAAACCATACACATACAAAACCACATGAACCAAAAAACACATACAAAACATACAAAAACCACATGAACAACAAAACAACAGAAATCAGATGACTATATCAATAGATGCAAAAAAAGTCTTTGACAAAACACAACACTCATTCCTATTGAAAACACTAGAAAATATAGGAATAGAAGGGCCTTTCCTAAAAATAATGAATGGTATGTATCTAAAACCATCAACAAGAATCATTTGTAATGGGGATAAACTAGAAATCTTCTCAATAGGATCAGGAGTGAAACAAAGATGCTCATTATCATATCTGTTATTTAACATTGTACTAGAAACACTAAAAGTAGCAATTAAAGAAGAAAAAGAATTTGAAGGTATTAAAATAGGTAATGAGGAGACCAAGCTATCACTCTTTGCAGATGATATTATTGTCTACTTAAAGAATTCTAGAGAATCAACAAAAATCTAGTGGAAATAATCAACAACTCTATCAAAGTTGCAGGATACAAAATAAAACCACACAAATCATCAGCATTTCTATATACTTCCAACTCATCCCAGCAGCAAGTTAGAAAGAGGAATTCCCTTTAAAATCAACCTAGACAATATAAAATACTTAGGAATCTATCTGCCAAGACAAAGACAGGAACTACAACAATCTCCACACAATTAAAACTAGATCTAAACAATTGGAAAAACATTAATTGCTCTATGGTAGGATGAGCTAACATAATAAAAATGATAATCCTACCCAAACTAATTTACTTATTTAGTGCCATACCCATCAAACTACCAAAAAACTTTTTTACTGAACTAGAAAAAACAGTAACAAAGTTTATTTGGAAGAACAAAAGATCAATATCACCGGGAATAATGAAAAAAAATGTGAAGGAAGATGGTCTAGCAGTACCAGATCTTAAATGGTACTATAAAGCAGGGATCATCAAAACCATATGGTACTGGCTAAGAGACAGAAGGGAGGATCATTGGAATAGACTTGGGGTAAATGATTTCAGCAAGACAGTGTATGATAAATCCAAAGAGTTCAGCTTTGGGGGCAAAAATCCACTAGTTGTCAAAAACTGTTGGAAAAGTTGGAAAACAGTATGGTAGAGATTAGGTTTAGATCACTATCTCTCACCCTACACCAAGATGAACTCAGAATGGGTTAATGACTTGAATATAAAGAAGGAAACTCTAAGTAAATAAGGTGAACATAGAATAGTTTACCTGTCAGATATATTGGAAAGAGTTTAAGACCAAGCAAGAGATAGAGAATATTGTAAAATATAAAATAAATAATTTTGATTACATTCAATTAAAAAGGTTTTGTATAAACAAAACCAGTGCAACCAAAATTAGAAGGGAAGCAGCACATTAGGAAAAATTCTTTATAAAAAAAACCTCTGACAAAGGTCTAATTACTCAAATTTATAAGGAGCTAAATCAATTGTAAAAAAAAAAAAGGAAAACATTCCCCAATTGATAAATGGGCAAGGGAAATGAAGAGGCAGTTTCCATATAAAGAAATCGAAACTCTCAATAAGCACATGAAAAAGTGCTCTAAATTTCTCATAGTTAGAGAAATGCAAATCAAAACCACTCTGAGTTACCACCTCACACTTATCATATTGGCTAATATGACAACAAATGAAAATAATAAATGTTGGAGGGGATGTGGCAAAATTGGGACATTAAAGTATTGCTGGTGGAGTTGTGAATTGATCGTACCATTCTGGAAGGCAATTTGGAACTATGTCCAAAGGGCTTTAAAAGACTGTCTGCCCTTTGATCCAGCCATACCACTGCTTGGTTTATACCCCAAAGAGATCATAACGAAAAAGACTTGTACAAACAATATTTATAGCCGCACTCTGTGGTGGCAAAAAATTGGAAAATGAAGAGATGCCCTTTGATTGAGGAATGGCTGAACAAATTGTGGTATCTGTTGTTGATGGAATACTATTGTGCTAAAAGGAATAAT
Organism: Monodelphis domestica; assembly: GCF_027887165.1. NCBI lineage: Eukaryota > Metazoa > Chordata > Mammalia > Didelphimorphia > Didelphidae > Monodelphis > Monodelphis domestica. The sequence continues at coordinate 556,804,050 of NC_077227.1, read as the reverse complement.
GAACTGGAGGAATTCCATGTGAACTGGAATGATCTCCAGGAACTCATGCAGAATCAAAGGAGCAGAACCAGGAGAACATTGTACACAGAGACTGATACACTGTGGTACAATCAACTGTAATGGACTTCTCCATTAGTGGCAATGCAGTGATCCAGGACAATTCTGAGGAACTTATGAGAAAGAACACTAACCACATCCAGAGAAAGAACTATGGGAGTAGAAACACAGAAGAAAAACAACTGCTTGATCACATGGTTCAATGGGGATATGATTAGGGATATAGTCTCTAAAGATCACTCTAGTGCAAATGCTAATAACATGGTAATAGGTCTGGATCAATGACACATGTAAAACTGTGAACTTTAGATTACTCTACCCTAAGTAGGGTAGACTAAGTAGTCTAACAAAATCAGGAATGTCAACACCCATACTTAAGGATTAAGGATTTAGGAGGATGGCCTATAATAGACATGTGCTAGCAAATGACAAATCAGAAACAACTGACAGACCCCTGGGCTGTCCTAAGTCAAGTCTAAGATATCACTGGTACATGTGAGACAAATGAAAGTGATGTATGTAAACCTTAAAATTTCTTAGACTTATAAATGTTGGAAATTTCACCATTGGGAAATTTCATACTTGAAAAATTTCCTACTGATAGTCTATTGGAATGTGAACCCCATTGGCATGGGAGGGTCATTCTCCTCCCTACTTAAGATTACTTTAGGACAGAAACCTTTTGCTGAACAATGGAAAGGGCTTTGACCTATGCTTAAGCACAGAACAGGAATTTCTTTGAGTCATGATTGATTTTAGAATTGATACAATAGAGATACTTGGAATGACAGAACCAGGTCTTGGAAAATAAAATTTCCACCCTACTCAGTCCTAACAGGATTTAGGAAGGGCTGCAGCATAGATCAAGATTTAATTATTTGAGAATATGACCTTCAACAGACATGTGCAAAGCCACAGACCTCTGGGCAGTCCTGGGTTAAGCTAGAGCCACCATTGGCACAGGGAAGACATGGACAGTGATTGGTAGATGTGAGAACTGAGGGGAGGGAACTTGGATGGTTTCCTTAAAGATAGAGGGTCTGAGGACTGGAGGGGGGTTGGAGAGCTTTTGCTCTGAGAGGTTGTGCTCTGAGAAGTTTGCTCTGAAGGAAGCTGGAGGTGGAGGCCCGTGAGACTGTTTCTCCATTTTGGTCACGTGAGTGATAGGGACTGATCTCTTTCCTTTGCCTCAGCTATCTAAGGGCTTGGGCCTTTTGGCCCAGCCTAAACAGAGGGGGTATTTAAGCCCTATTCCCTTCTCTCTCTCTCTCTCACTCTCTCTCTCTCTCTCTCTCTCTCTCTCTCTCTCTCTCTCTCTCTCTCTCTCTCTCTCTCTCTAATACTTTTCTTCCTCCTGTTTGTAATTAAACTCCATAAAAGGTTGACTGCTGACTTGAGTTTTCATTAAGGAATTACATAGCTGAATTCCTTGGCGACCTTAAATTAATATATATCAGTCTTTTAAAGTGATTTCCTTGTCACAGTAACACCATCTATATATTTCGAGTCACTTCCTCTCTCTGTGTTCTTTGACGGCAGAGAGGTGGGTGGCAGCAGCTTGCTGAATGTGTTGCCATCTTGGCATGGCGGCTGCTATTGTTCAGGTTTAGCTGTGAGTTTTCCTTGATACTATACTGGAGGAAGCCTAGTAACCTACTTCGGTGAGGCTCTTCTCTGATATCTCTGAGTTTAGGATGAGTTTTCTCTCCTTTACCTTCCAAACACTATCCTCTTAGAGAAAGTCTCTAATCTTCAAGGACCTCATGGTGAAGGACTTTGAACTCGCTTGTCACAGGTCGGGTGGGAGAAATCCTATATCTTTTCCCTCTCTCTTCTCCTTGATTTCTTCCCCATATATTGATTAAACCACCGTATATTTCCAAACTGACTTAGGTATTTTATTTGGGATATCTCCTGGTGACCAAAATTCAAATTTAGATTAGGTCACAACCCTAAATTATCCTTACAAAACCCAATGGAATTTCTCCTTGGTTATGGGAGGGGGTTGGGTATAGGGGAGGGAAACAACATGAATTATGTAACCATGGAAAATATTCTAAATTAATTAATTCAATAAATAAAATAAAATAATTAAGATAATAAAATAAAAAGGACTATTTGTTACCCATGCCATTATAAAGGGATTTTTTTTTATCTCCTAGATCATAGTTATTATTTAGAAACAAACACATCATCTCTGCATCACCTATTCTTAAACTTTTCTCTGATATTTCTTTTACCTGACACATCTGTCTATCTTATGAAGGATCTGGGCATTGAGAATGCTATGTATTAGCACCGATAACTATGTTTAAAATGATTCTAATTTAGACTTTCCTGAAAAAAGAATATTGAACTTTTGAAACTCAAGAAATGGCCACAACCATGACATGAATATTGTTTGTCTGATACTGCTTTTCCAACCAAGTAACATGGAAACATTACACCTGACATTTAAATCCCTAGAGACAGAACAATAAAATATTTATTTATTCTTTGAGGAAACTATTCCAACATTAGTAAACATATAAATCTTAACAACAATAACAATTATATAATCTTTTAGTATTTGTAAAATGTTTTACAAATATTGTCTCATTTTATTTTTACCACAGCCTATTAAATAGTTGGGATTATTGTTCCTATTTTACATAGGAGGAATCCTTGACAGGGAAAGATTAGGGCTTTCCCAGGGTCAAACAGCTTTAAGTGTCTAAAGCAGAATTTAAACTGAAGCCTTCCAGTCATCCTTAGATTCTGTTCCCTGTCTATTGTACCACTTAATTGCCTCTACTAAATATATCAAAATTAATGATTTTTTGTTGTTGCATATAATCAATTTTTTAAAATGTAAAAAACCTCAAAACAGACCTCTGATATGTACATTACAGAGTCAAAATTAATTATCATTTACAAAGAAAGTTTGGCATTAAGCAATTTATATTATTCTCTGAATAAATATAGTCACTGGTCTCTGGATACCATGTATCATAGGCAGAAGAGGTGTTCTCTTCCTAGGTCAGTTTTTGACAGCTTCATGACTTTTTATTCCAAGTACAGATTATTATATTATTACATTTGTTATTGTCAATAACATGTGGCCAGATGGCCAACATTGTATATTTAATTTCAAGAACATTGAAATTGCCCTTGTAATTCAGTTAACTATACCATAAACTAGCCTTCCTCCCAAGATATCATCACCTTCTTCAAATCATTTAAAAAACAAATACTTCAGTAGTTGATATCTGTAAACATGAATAAGGCAATATAATATTTCCACTCTATTCTTTTCAGAGAATTTTATTGTTTTATTGTTGCCCAATTCAGAGCCAGCACTTGAACTCATATCTTTGGATGCAAAAACCACTGAGCCATTTATTCTGTCAGAATTTCTATGCCTTTTTCTCTTTCTTTCTTTCCTTCTTTCTTTCTTTCTTTCTTTCTTTCTTTCTTTCTTTCTTTCTTTGGCTCACATCACAATATTGTTCTTCATTATAATTACACATAATATAGGACTAGTCCTGGAGTTGGGTGGACCTGGGTTCAAATTTGGCTTCTGTAACCTTGGGCAGGTCACAATCCTTATTTTGGAGCCTTTACTGCTCTTCTGGCTTAAAATTAATACTAAGACAGAGGGTAAGGGTTTAAAAAGAAAAGTAATCACAAGACATTAAAGAATAATTGGAAGTTTTGCATATATTCACCTAGTAGAAGTATAAATTCTATAAAATTTAAGCAATATCACAGCCTTGGAGAACCATTGCTTTACATTATGCTTGTCTTAGAATTGCATTATTTTTTTTTCTACTGTGATGTATACAGTGTCTCTTTCTCTAAATGTTACAAGCATCTTGACAGGATCTAGAGGATTGAGATCAACATCATTGTTTTTATCCTGTTCCAGTCTGACTACAAGAACAACTAGATGTCACAATTGATAGAGAGCTGGACCCAGAAGACTTATATTCATGAGTTCAAATTTGGCCTCAGACACTTACAAGCAAGCTACTTAACCCTGTTTGCCTTATTTTCCTTAACTGTAAAATGAGCTAGCAAACTACTCCAATATCTTTGTAAACTACTCTACTACCTTTGATAAAAAATACCTCAAATTCAGTCATGAAGAATGGGAAATGACTGACAATGACTGAGCCAGAGACTGACTACCAGAAAAAAGTCTTTTAAGCCAATCAGCAACACCTACCACCTAATTTAACACTTTGATGATGCTTAGATTGTCAATTTAAGAAGATAGAAGGAAGCACTGTTAGGATATGTGTCAAATGATGGAGTTGAAATGGATTATATGAGAAGTTTACAGCTGAAAGCAGATTTAGAGGTCTTCCAGGCAAACCCATCAAATGTGAAGTCTTACCCAGAATTTCACTGCAGTAGAACTAGGATTAGAATTCAGATTCTTTCACTTCAAATCTAATGTTCATTTTACTGAACCACGATGCATCCTTAAATGACACCCAAGATTACTTCTAGCTCTAAATTCTATAAAGTAAAATATACTCATGATATAACCTTATTGTTTTGCTTGAAGTATTATCAGTTCTTAAAAACTCAAGATTAACCTATTCAAGAAATCAATTGGTTAATAGTTATTAAGCACTTACAATGTGCCAGTCAAAAGAAAAGCCTTGCCCTCAGGAAATGTATAATCAAATGAAATATAAGGAACAAATATGAATTTTAAAGTCAATTGTGACTGTTGTGGGAACTAATCAATGTTTCAGACTAAATTTGCCATCTTGTTTTAACAAATTTGATTTATTATGTCAAGATCATTATGTTAAGAATTCAGTCTCAGTGAGCATATAGGTCATTGAAAAAGGATGCTTGAAGGGAATTCTCATTCTGCTTCTTAAAGAGAGAAATGCAGAGAACTGGTTACTTTTGTAGCTATTGAGAAAGGTAGATGATAGAGGATGGGAAAGTGTGTTAACTGACCCATCATAATCTAGGTAATATTTACATTCTAATTTTGGTTCTGCCACTAAATTATTTTACCTTGGACAAGTCACCTCCCTTGAATCTCAGTTTTTTTTTAAACTTGTAAACCAATAGAAATGGATCAGATAATTTCTGAGTTCCCACTTAGTTACAATAATGTATGCTCTATTGTCTTATATGGGATCATGGAATTTTAGAGTTCTCATATGTTACAGAAGGTAATGTAATATTAGAGCTGAAAAGGACCTTATAAATCATCGAAGACAGTTGCCTTATTTTATAGGAAGAAGAAACTGTATAAAAATGAAATGACTTGCCTAAGGAAACATGTCAAGTAATAAGACATCTGCTTATCAGGCCTATTAACTACCAATCCAGAGCTCTTCCCATCATGCCATGTTGCCTCCCTTGTAACTTGTATTTCTACATATAATAGGAGCTTAATAAATGTTTGATTGACGGACTGTAATTCCATTTTCAAATCAGACTTATCTAAAACTTGAATGTGGCTTAAAATTGATGTTCTTTTTCAGGGTATTGTTATAAGGAAAAGAAGGAGCAGCTGTTGCAAGGCAGAAGCATGAAGGTTCCAGAATTCTAGGAGAGTGACAGAGTTCCTCTTCCTTGGGGGACAAATGAAGCTGGAGGATGTTGGTCTAAGCTCCTTGGGTGAACCTCCTGATTTGGACTAGTCTCCCTCTGAATCCCTTACCCAATGACTGGTTCCTGTGTCCCTGTGTCTGTATATCTTGTGGCTGATAGAGTGATTTCCAACAGCTGCTCAAGACATCCAAGTGCCAACTGCTAGTGAGAACTCTTTCCTCTTGCCCTGGTCCTGCTACCTTCAATTCCTTACCATCTTTATATATCAACTAAGGGGGGGGGGGCTAATTTAGCTAGTTGTAGAAATTAGATTTGTATGTAGAGAAGTATTAAAAAGTGTAGACTTTATTTTTGAGGAAAGGTTATTTATAATCTAGAGAAATCATCCTAATTCCCTTCCCTTCCCTTCCTTCCCTTATCTTAAATAAAAAATTATTTTAGGTATACATTTATATACATACATATATATATATATTTATATATATGTATATAATTTCAGTATAATGTTTCAGTATTAAGGTAGGTTTTTAACAGAGTTCATTTTAGGGATGTAGCCAGTGTCTGGACCAATATGACATTTGTACCAACTCCCTCAAAAGGCTGTTGTGAAAATCTAGGAGATAGCTAATGTTGCATTTCCTAATGTAAAATTGTCAGCCTTTATGATTTTTATTATCATTATGCTGAGTGTTGCCCTGGTATCTGGAAAAAGGGCTAAAAGAAGATCTTTCCGTTTGGAACTCGTGTTTATATGGATGAATTAAACAGAATGCATTTCAGAGTTGTGATTTATACCAGTGGAAAAAATACTAACATTAGTGAGAGAGCAAATCAATGAACGTATATATTTTTTGTTTGTGCCCAGCCTTGTGATTTCACCAGTATAGAGAATTTTGGGTCTTGAAACTCCTTCCACCAAACAGATGAGCAATTTGTCTGGTTGTTAAAAGACTTAGAGATTTGCCAGGGACATTGAGAAGTTAAGTGATTTACTACTGACTGACAAACAGCTACCATATGTAGGAGGCAGGACTTGAATCCAAACATTCCTGAGAGAGAATTCAAAGATCTATCCTTATGCCCTATTGCCTTTTTACATTTATTTATCTATTTAAATTTCAATTACAACAAAATGCAAACAGCATTTTGCTATTTGACTAATTCACAGGCTAATAGAAACTTAAATATTTTCTATAATTTATCTTTAATCATTTATTCAAATCAGTAATAAATGAATAATCTACATATGTCTAGTAGGAATTACAGAAATCATGAGTAATAAATTAAGATTATGTAAAGTCTTCAACTTGTAAATATGGCCATCTAAATTTCTCTAAGAAAATGATATGTTAGAAAGTGCAAGAAATTTGCATTTAGAAATAGTGATCTATATTTTATACATTATTAAAATCCCAGCTCTCAGAAAAAATGGGATATATCACCTTAAAAAAAGAGGGAGAGAAAGGAGCGTTTAGTATGCATTTTCTCCCATCAACTGCAGAATTTTGAAGTCCCAAGATTCTTGTAAACTTGGCACCTCATCTCATTTGTTTGACAGATATTATCATCTGAGACAATGCTAATTATTCAATCTGTAGCCAAAGAACTAATCATTAAAATGTAAATGGATGTTCCCCACTTCAATGGCTCACCAGTGAAAAGCATTAACAGCTTTCTGACAAGAAAGGGAGAGGAGAGCTTTACTGTTGCTTTACCCTCCTGGAGGAGATTCACACTCAGCACAAAGAAGGGAGTTGGGGATCCTATCTGTTCCAGTCCACTTAGGCCAAGTTCTGCTGCTGCACAGAATAGGTTAACTCTTATTCAATCCTGGAGAGATTATCCAGCAGAGAAGACTTCTTTTAGATTCTGCACACTACAGAGAAAGCTGGTGCTCATTTCCACTAATTACTTAAATGATTTAAACGTGTATGAATATTCATGTAGCAGCCAGTTTCAAAAAATAAAGTGCAGCTGAGGCTAGGTTATCAAATCTTTGCCTTTCTCCTTTGATCTCAAAACGGTTTCATTTTTATTGCTCTGAAATACACTCAGAGAGGCACAGAATGCTAGAAATGGAGAGATAGTAAAGTTTTTCTAGGCACATTGTACCACTGTCAACCAAGGCAGGGCTAACATACTCTTTTATAGGTCATGCAACCTCTATTTGAACATTTGAAGGGAAGGGATCTGGCTACCTCCCAAGTCAGCTCTTCCTATGCTAAAACAGCTTTAATAGTTAAAAGTTTGGAATATTTAAACTCACCTCACCCAGAACTACCCCCCAACCCCAATCAGAATCCAGATTTTTTTCCCCAACCACTTGATGCTAGGCACATCTTACAGAGTACTCCCTCTTGTATAATCATCATAGACAGAATCGCAAATTTACACTTGAAAGAGGAATTAAAGCACATTTAGGGCAGCACCCTAGTTTTACAAAGAAACTGAGACCCAGAGGAGTTGAGTGACTTCTCCAGAACCAAACAGATGTAGAGTCAGGATTTGAATCCAGGTTAACTCCAAACTGATGTTATGTAGATGGTATTGATTTACAATTTTAAGTTTCCAGGCAAAAAATTAGGGTGGACTTAGGAAAATCATTCAGGCATAATGGTAATATATTAGGCTGATTGTAGCTGAGACATCTGAGAGCTAAAATTCCAGCCTGGTACTTAAAATAATCCCAGGGAAAATGGTTTATTCCTGGATTAACAAGTAGGTTTTTAATCTAGGTAATTATCTTTTGATATTAAAAGCAAAGAAAGGGGGAAAAAAGAAAATGTGACAAATCTCCTTTAGCATGTAAAAGTCTTGTGAATACATTAATGATCCAAATGCATATGCAGCTAGAATTATCTTTCAAACAGGTGGCCATCAACATCATTAAATATAAGAAATGTACTACTTTCATGCACAAAGAATATGTACAATTACCTTTGTATTACTTTTATTCACAGAGTATACACAATTACCTATAATCAGTGCAAATCGATTCATCTTTAAAGCTAATAGTTAAAAATGATCATAGAAAACAAAATACTGAGTATTTTTTCACAAAATGTATTATAGCAAAAACAATAAGTTCAGGGGAAAATTTCCTATGAATTTGTCCAGGGTGAAACATTTATATTATGTTCTATTTAACTCTTAACTTTGGACATAACACTCTTGATTATCATGTATGCCTTTGAGTTCACATGTTACTGAAAAACATCTTTTGCAGGTCAAAATTCAAACAGACAAAAATGAGGTTTAAAAGTTTTAAAAATCTTACAATTGTAAAGGATAATTTTAGCATCTTCATTGTTACAAATCAGGCGATAGCTAAATTCCATCTTTACACAATACACATTATCTTAGTAATTATCATTAATGGATCATCTCTTTGTCTTTATGGATCCTTGCTAAACAACATTTAAGAAATTTATAAATTTTAGCAATAATTCAATTAATCAGTATTATTCTAGAGTATTGTCTTTATAGTTTCTCATTAAGTCTCTGCTTACTATAAAAAAATTCAAGTACTACCACCTGTAATATACCTTTGTCATCCCACTTGTTAGAGCCTTTTCAAAGGTAACCTCATGTTTATCTGGTTTATATATTCATATGACCATGTTGCCTCCTCCATTATAATGTAAATTTATCAAGGATGGGAATCATTTTCAGTTTTATTTTTATTATCACAAGTGCTTAGCACAGTGCATATCATATAGAAAGCATATAATAAATGTTTGTTTGATCAAATCATTATTTTCCCACCAGACTCCCCAATCCTTTGTTTTTCAGTCTTTGTTGCTAAATTTTTTCCCAAATATACTAATTCTCAAATACAACACACTAAATTTAAATACATATTTCTTTGATAGTATATAGATTTTTAATTTAACTATGTTAGCATACAAGGTTAGATATCAGAGGCATTAAAAATAGGGTTTTCTCCCCATTGGTTTGAGCAGCCAGCTCTAAACTGAATTTTGCACCAGTATCAGTTTGCTTTGTAGTGCCTTCCCTCTGCCCCAAAATATGAAATCAATCATCAGAATAATATTTGTTGAGTTTTCTATTTGTTTGGGTTCCACTTAATCAGCACTAGACAATGTTTTCTTTTCCTTATCTGGTTCCAGAAGCATAAAGCTGCCATGCTGCACTGCTACCCAGGTTTCCCAGAGCCAGCTGAAAGCACTTACACATCCAGTAGAATTATCTCAATCTATATTTTTTATGGAATTAATGATTTTCTTTAGATGAAAAAGAAGAAGGCCTGACTGGAAATCAGGTATGGACTCTTTCTTTTATAACACCAATTACATTACAATAAATGAGATATTACAGTTCTTCCTTTATGTATCACTAATGAGGTACCTGAATTTGCAGAAAATCTTAGTGTGTAATTCATGACTTTCCAGTTAGCTTTCTCTTTTAAAGTCAATCAATTAATACTCTCAAAATATGGCCAATTTAAAAAATCTAGAAGACAGGACAATGGTCAAAATTGAGAATAAAGTAAATACCACATTCTCCCCCCCCCCCATTTTGATGGATATGCTTTACTTTAGAGAGGCAGCATCTGTAAGGCCAAAGTCCACATTATATCTTACTCTGATTTAATTTACTTTGCACACAAAACTCAAGAGGGGTTGTTCCCTCCCTCTTCCTACTCTCTTTTTATAACATTCTTGACATCAGCAAAAATGAACAAACAAAAGGAAATGATTATATGAGTTTACTCTGAGCGTCCCCAGCCCAGGGGATCCAGTAAGCATGGTAAAGCAGACTCACCTTCCGGTTCCCCACAGAGGGTACACTGTGACTCTGCAAACAAAGAAGAAACAAAAGAGATGTCATTACTTCCATTGATTTCCAGATTACAATGTAAGACATTAAATAAATAAAAATCACAGCTTGAAAAGAGATGCTCTACAATTCAGCTAGACAATCCCTGTCTGAGTCAAGTGTCATAAACAAAAGCAGCTCTCATCCTGGATTTGCTCAAGAGACATTCTCTCTGAATCTTTCATTTAATTTCTTATTTTATATAGACCTATATTAATTTTATTATGAAAACAGATACCAGCTGTGTTCTCAATATTGTCAAGGAAAATATCATCCTTCCATCCAGAAACTACCCCATACTTATTTGAATTTAATTTTCTTTATCCATGTTCTCCCTTCTCCCCTACACTCAGTAGAATGTAAGATTCTATTCTTGAATGCCAGAACTGTTTTGGTTTTGTTTCATTTATGTGACAAATATTATCTTTAGAGTCTAGCTCAAAAAGGTGCAATAATTGCTTATTTTACTCAATTAAATAAAATTTCTCTCCGGCTTCCTTTAAAATTCAGTTCAAATGTTGTCTCCTATAGGAGGCCTATCTTGAAGGCTTCATTCCCCAAATGATAGCACTGTCTCCAGAAATTCTCCTTGATATATTTTGCATTTAATTTTTGATGTATATTGTTGTTGCAACCTTCCTCTTTATCCCACCAAACCATTACTCTTGAAGGCAGAAACTGTTGCCTTTTTGTCAAAACTTCATTCTCCCAATTTGTACAATGCAGTCCTTTTCATAGAAATTCAGAACATTTTTTGGGGGTTGCCTGGATCCCTTCAGTAGTCTGGTAAAACTCATATCCTCCCTTAAATATAATGTTTTTAAAGACATATGATAAAACAGAGTCTTAGGAATAAAACCAATTATAGCAAATCTTTTTTAAAATGTCATGGACCTCAGGTTAAAAATCCCTTTAATGTTTTTAATATGTGTTGTTGGATTGGATTAATTTGAATTAAAAGTTAAAGGAGAGAGAGTAAAAAAAAAAAGACCAGAGTATAGAAGGTGACATTACTCTTGGTTGGCTATAGCTGAATTCTGCCTTGAATGATCAGAGTTGGATTTTTATTCTTTTGATGGACAGTATGAACAAAGGCAACATTCAAAAAGTTTAGTGCATGTTCAGGGATTAAGAAATACTTTACAATATAAATTGTGGCTAATAAAAATGGGTAAGTAGTCTGGGGATTAAGATTGTGGAAAGCCTTGAATGACATGATAAGAAATGTAAATTTTGTTTGTTGAGTAAAATTAAATTGGTAACAAACAGGAGTCACTGAAGTTTCTGAGCAGGGAAGGGACATAATGATAGTAGTGCTTTTGGGAGAAGAATTGGCAGCAAAGTAAGAGGGACTGGAGAGAAAACAATTGATACAAAAAGGTTATACAACAGACATTCACGGTAGTCTAAATATGAAACAATAAAAGACCTCAATTAAAAGGCTGAGCCTGGGAGCTGCAAAGTAGGGGCATATGTGAGATGGTAATCTGGTATCCCAAAAGAACAAATGCCTGGTAGATAAATAGAACTGGATGCTCTAAAGGTACATCAAAATGAACGTGTTCAAATCAGGACTCATTAACTCTCCCTCTAAATCCAGTCCTCTTCCAAATTTGCCTATTTCTGTTGAGGTCTCTACCATCCTTCTAGGCACATAGCTTCATAACTATGAACTCATTCTCAATTGTTCATTTTCTCCTAACCTACAGATTTAACCAACTGTTAAGACTTATTGATTCTTTCTCCACAAAATGTCTTACGTCAGTCCCCTTCTCTGCACCATAGCCCCACTACTTTGGTTTAGGCTCTCATCATCTCTTGCATAGACTATTTCAATAACCTCTTGATATTCATGATTTAAAACCTCCATCCTCCAATAATTTCTTCACACAGTTGCCAAAATTATATTCCAAAGTCATAGTACATGATGATCTTAATTTGTGGAAGAATTAAAATGATTCATATACACTTATACATAAACATTCATATGCATATGTGCAAGGGTGTACACACCCACACAGTCCCTCATCACATGATCAAAGGGAGATGAGAATAAGAGAAAGGATGCAACATTCATAGTTAGGGTATGCAAAGGTAGATCAAGAATCACAAAGACTAAGATGATCAGTTAAAACATATTTCTTTCTTTGCTATTAACAATTCATAAATCTCAAAGTGGAAAAATGATATTCACATTATTAGGTTACTGTGTTCAATCATTTTTCTCCAATTGAGTATACTTTTTGGCATGATTGTTTGGGTGTTTGAAGGGAAGAGCCTGTTGTGTCAAAACAAAAAATATCAATTTAAAAATACATGTAGGGATATTAATATAGTAAAGCATTAGTTGACTGCACTGAACAACTTTCTGTAGTGTGAAACTTAGAAATTTGGCAGTGGTCACAGATGTGTTCATATACTATGTTGAGTGCCAACCTCTTGAAACTAAACATACGGGGAACTAAAATGCAAAAGATGTTAATATTTTGATGAGGAGCCACCAGACTTCTCTTTGCAGAGATAACCATCCTGCTCAATACATGGATCCCTCCCAATTTCTCTAGAAAATTTTCCACTCTGTAATCCCTATTTTTTTCTCTTATCTTCAGTTTCTCCCTATCTTTTGCTTCTTCACTGCTCCCTACAGACATGGCAATGTGGCTCCGTCCTTTAAAAACAAAACAAACAAAAACCCCTCTCATTTAAACACTGATCTCACTGTTCCTTATACACAAAAAGTCCTCCATTTCCCTTTTTCACTGGCTGTCTCCCATATATGGAATGCTCTTTTTCTCACCTCCTGGTTTCCCTGGCTTCCTTTATGATTCAGCTCAAATTCTGCCTTTTACAGGAAGCCTTTCTTGCTTCATCCACTAATGTGCATTCTAGAAATTACTTTCCTTTAATACTGCATATATTTTGTATGCAATTTTTTTCATTTTTGTCTTCTCCATTAGAATGTGAGCTCCTTGAAGGCAAGATCAATGTTTTGTCTTTCTTTATGTCCTCAGTACTTGGAATAGTGTCTAGCACATAAGTACTTTAAGTAAACACTTCTTGATGGACTGGCTGCCATGCTATTTACCCTTCGTTCTCTATTTTCTTTCCTCTGATAAAAGTCTAAACTTATAAAAGTCCATTAGTGCTTCCCACATCCTTTGTTACTCTCATAAACCCTCTTTGATCTGGCTTCTGACCTCATCATTTAACTGACACATCTCTTTCAAATGATCTTTTAATTGTCAAATGAAATTGCCATCACCCAATCCTAATTATATTTGATCTCCGAAGAGTATGGGTCACTGTTGATTACTCTCTTCACTGGATGCTGTTTCCTCTCTGGGTTTTTGTAGTACACTCTCTGCTGCTTCTTCTGACTGTTCCTTCTCATTCTCTATTTTCTTTTTTTCATTCTTCATCCATGTCATTCCCACTAAACATGGCTGACTCACCAAGTCTCTATCCTAGGTCACTTTCTCTTTTTAATCTATGATATTGAACTTGGTGGTCTCATCAGTTACCACACATTTAATTATCATCTTTATGCTGTTAAATCTCAGATATATGTAGATATATACATATATCTATCTGTATGGATTTGTGTTTGTGTTACATATACATGCACACACACATATTTCCAGCCTGAGTCCCTCTTGAGCTCCAATCATGTGTCTTCAACTGTCTTTTGGACACCTTCACCTGAATATCCATTTCAGAAGCAACATACCCAAAACATAATTCAATATCCCCTCTCTCCAATCTATTCCCCAAACTTCCCTATTACTATTTTTAATAAAAATCATTATCTTCAATGTCAGAATAAATACTGTGTACTGATTCAAAGGCAGAGGAATGTTAAGGGCTAGGCAATGGGGGTTAAGTACTTGCCCAAGATCATACAGGTAGGGAATGTATAAGGACAGAATTAAATTCAGGACCTCCCATCTCTTGGCCTGGCTCTCAATTCATTGAGCCACCTACGCTGCCTCTCTTCCTTGTCACTATTAAGGCAGCCATTATCCTCCCATCACCATAGGCTTGCAACCTGGCCCGTTTCTTTGGGAATCTCTAATTCCTATTATGCTTTTTCCTCTACTTAGTTTTGCTGGATTCCTCAGCTAATAGCATACCCTTTTCAGGATGTCTTTCCTAGTCCCAAAGCTTCCAATGACTTCCAACTACTCTTTATATATTAGGTATTAACTAGGTATTTGAAATAGCTAGCTAACACAGAGGGTAGAACACTGACTTGAAAATTCAGGAAGACCTGAGCTTAAATCTAACTATAGATGCTTACCAGTCATATGACTTTGGACAAGTCATTTAACCTTTTTCTGCTTCAGTTTTCTCATTTACAAAGTAAAGATAATAACAACACTAAATAACAGGGTTGTTGTGAAGATCAAATGAAGTATTTGCAAAGCTTTGCAATCCTCAAAGTGCTATATAAATATATATATTAGCTATTATTATTTTTATTACTACTATCATTTATATGTTGTCTATGATGAGAATGTTTATTTCTTTTGGACAAAGAGTTCCCTTGTATCTTCAAGCATAGCACTATGGCTGGCATATAATAAGAGATAATAAATACTTGTTTTATTGATTTTGGTCACTTTTTTGACCATATTTAATCTGGAAAATGAGGGAATCAGATAGAAGTTGAAAATCAACAATAGTCTGTTGACTTTAGTTCCAAACCAGAATATAGTTTCTAGAGTACTCACAGTCAAATATTGGTCTTAGTGGAAGAAGAGCATCTACCAGCAGGATAGACTAACTTTTTCAAATTGAAATAGAATAGCTTTGTTTGTCTCTTTTCTTTTTTGCTTTTTTTTTTGTCATGTCAGGCCAGACCTGTGATTCTGTTTGTATGCAAGTCCTTGGAGCTGCACATCTTTGAAATTGTTATTGTGTGGAGCCAAAATTTATATAGACTAAAATAGTGATTATTTTTTCTAAAAGTCAGTGGTTTGACCTCCCTTTGTTAAATAGCTTAACTTTTCTAGTTCTAATTCAAAGCTCAAGCATACTTAAGATCTGTATAACTAGTTCTGATTATGAATTCATCAACCCTAAAACCAAAGGTGCTCACTCAGCCAGTGGCCTGTTAGCTTCTAGAAAATTGAATTCTTATGCAAATGTCATTTTAAATTGAATTATTAATGTACCCAAGCCTCATTTTTCCCAGAGTCTTATTCTTTAAAAAAAAAAGGAATCTTTAGAGAAGATCATAAGTAAAGACCTGCCATCCCCATATAATACTCATACTAGAAAGCAAAGTAAATGAAATGATCATATTTTAGCAAAGTTACACATTTTACTTTTTCTTTAAAGATTTATTAAAACTCTTCCATTGGAAACTCTAAGTTTATTTCTAACAAATATGGAAAATGTCTAGGTCTGGGAGAGAAATGCAGTCAATAGTCAGTAGAGACAAGAGTTAGAGTTAAATTTCAATTAAAGGCCACAGGGACCATTTGAAATTATACATACTGGAAACTAAAATGCAAAGGATGTTAACATTTTAGTGAGCAATTACCCAAGAACATATGAGGAATATTGGCTAAGTATTTGTTTTTCATTTCTGTAGACCAAGCTGTATGCAATGAATGCCATTGTAATTTTTTAAAGGAAAAACAAAAACATAAATGACATATAATGAAATTTACTGCTACTCAGAGGTGTGCTGGAAGAAGCTCAATTATCTGTAATAACTGATTGTTAAATTTACAATCTGAATATTTTTATCTCAGAAATAAGCAAGTTACAAATCAGGGCTTGATTTATTATTTATTGATTACATAGAGATAATGTAAGAATAGAAAAAATGTTAATAAACATTTAAGAATGTTTATTAAAATACTTAAAAGGGTGGGCATTTCCTTCAGAGAACTAGTAATTAAACATTTGTTAACAGCTTATCCCTGCTCTCAGTAATGCAACAAATCATTTTTCAGTTATACCTATTATAATAAATATAAACATTTAAGACTTGATTGCTAAAGATCCCAGAATTACCTTTACTCTCATAAATCATTTCATCCTACCCTGACTCAAGGGATGAATATCAGACACAATATCACTGACTGGTGATTTAACAGACCTCCTGTCATCATCTGAAGATAAATAATAATAAATAAATAAACATGACTAAGACAAATCATTTCATTTTCATGAATGAAAATTATTAGAATGTTTTCCCTTGAAAGTGCTCTTCCTGAAACATGTACCAATTGTTACTAATTCTGCCCTTAAGGTCTAGGAAGAGCAAAAATACCCTCTCATCCATGTGACAATTCTTCATATGTTTGAAGATCACTCCCATGATCTCCTTTGTTATTCTTTTCTTTTTCCAAGGTAAACCCTATTTCATTTATTTTAGACTATTTTTGGTTGACAGATTTTCAAAATTCCCTCACCATCTTTGTCTCCCTCCTCTGAACCTGGTTGTCAGTTTCACTCCTAAAATCTATTACTGGACACGGCCAGTTTAGGGAAGATATTAAGGAAAATAGCTATTTTTTAAAAAAAACAAACCTCATCTAAAGGTATATCTCATATAGAATACAGAAGGCAGCTTCATTATTAGGTTGCTTTAAGAAAAAGTTGGGCCTCTTTTTTTAAAATGACAGAAGGAATTTAAAATGTTATAGAGTCATTGACTTCCCCCCCCCCCCAAATGACCTTAAATGGATAAGGATGAATACTATGTGAAAAAAGTTTTCTTAAAACTAAAGGTTACCAGACCTGCAAAGAAGATTATCTAGTCCAGCATATTAATTTTGTAGAAGAGGAAACAGACATCCAAAAACAGAAAATTATTTTTCCATGTAACTAGTTGCTGGTGAATATGAGATTAGAACATGGATCTTAAACTAGTATTTTTTCTAATACTCCATGTTTCTTGTTAGCATTTCAGAATGCAAATGGAGAATTAGAACCCTATTTTCTCTTTTCTTTTGAACTCATATAAAGCTCCTTTCCCAGGACCCACTCAAGGGATCATAGAATCAAAGGTAGAGACATGGAATGGTCTTTTAAGGTCATGTAGTCTAGCTCTCTGATTTTTCAAATGAAGAAAGTAACTTGCTCCATTTCACACAGGTAATAAGTGGCAGAGCCAGAAATTAAGACTAGAACCTCTGAGCTGAAACAGAGCACACTTTACACAAAATATATAGCCCTTTCTCTTTCCATGGAATTCCATTTCAACAAAATAGTTATTTCTCAAAGGATTTCATAATTATGGAATTTGATCTATATTGAATCTCTTTTTCTTTTCCACAGTGCATCCATTAAAGAAATGTGAACAATGATGAGAATTAAACCTGATTCACTGTAGATTCATCATCGTTAGTGATACATCCCATTTAAATTAAGAGAAGACTGCACTAATTTGTGCTAATTGGCACAGGATAAAGAATTTTCCTGATTATGTCATGTACATTTAATACATACCTGGATAAAGATACTGTCCCATGAGACTCATCTTATTTCCTGGATGCTCACCCAAGTGCTCCATTTATTTACTATGTGATGTGTTCTATTTTTAAGTTTCAGGATTATGTAAATGGGTATATCCCATACGTGAATATATAACCATTTTATCTATAGAGGTGGTTTGAAAGTTATGTACATATTTTGGGCAAGAACCTTATGAAACATCTACATATGGAGATACACATACTCTTTTGGTTTATAGTCTAGCAGACCTACATACATTTTCTTCTCATTTTTAAGCATATTCAACAAAAGTTAGGGTGAAGTTTATCACTGTTGAGAGAGTACAAGCCAGTGAAGGCAAATCTCCAGGGAATCTCTGAGAAGGAAACAGCAGACTTGCATACATATGTGCAGAGAAACTTTGCAAAGTGAAGACTGGCATAAGCAGGGGAAATATTGACAGAGAATTTTTTAAAAGAACAATTTCATGCAAATTGAGGAAACCCCTATCCCCCAAATATTTCAGGGATCTTTCAAATACAACCTCAGGACTAGAAAACAGTAACACTAATTTTTGGAGTTGTGGAGACATGTTTGGTAGCCTTTGAATCAACAAATAGTGTATAGCTAGGTGGAGTAATGAATAGAGAGGTAGGTCTGGAGTCAATATATAGCTTGAATGATCCACTTAGTGATGAGGTCTTTGCTATGCATTGTTCAAATGAGATCATGTAAAAGGGAAAAGGAAAAGCTGGAATTTAAGTGAGAAGACTGACAAAATATGATGAGGGAGAGAAATAACCTATAGCTATTTTATTAGCATTTTAATTTTATTTAAAATCAAAGAAAAGGCACTGAAATATTACGTATCTTACTGCTACAAAAGATTACAATATAGACTATGAGAGACCAATAATGTCCCAAGGTATGTTCTAAAAATGACTATTCTCTAAACAGCCTTCCCAGTAGTCCATGATGTTAAATAGGTCTTGTCACACCTTAATTTGAGAGACCTGAAAGATATTAGACTTTTCTAGGTAATGGTGGATAAACCATTTCTGTTACTGTAACCTCAGTTCCTTCATCTCAAATATGAATTAGATAATTTCTAATGTCTTATCTAACTCTAAATCTTAGGTTCTTTTTCTTCCCTTTGGAGTGGCCATGATCAACAGAAGAACCTTGGTAGCATCTTTTTTCCCTCTACAACTAGAATATCTTCTCTGTTATTGTTGTTGTTTATAGTCAATTCAAGCATGTCTTGCTCTTCAAGACCTCATTTGGGGTTTCCTTGCCAAAGATACTGGAATGATTTGCAATTTCCTTCTCCAGCTGATTTTAAAGTGTGATAGACCTAGGACAGACAGAGTTAAGTGACTTGTCCAAGGTCACACAACTAGCATCTGAGGCCGGATTTGAACTTAAGACTTTCTGACTCCAGATGTAGCACTCTATTCATTACTCCACATAGCTGCTCTAATAGAATACGGTAGGATTTTATGATTCTGCTCTTGTTATTCAGTTGCTTTTCAGGCATATCTGATTCTTTGTGACCTTCCTGGCAGAGATAGTAGAGTAGTTTGTCATTTCCTTTTCCAGCTCGGTTTATAGTTGATAAAACTGAGGCAAACAGGGTTAAGTGACTTGCTCAGTATCAAATAGCTAATAAGTGCCTTAGGCTGGATTTGAACTCAAGAAGATGAATCTTTCTAACTTTAGGCCCAACACTCTTTCCATTGTGCCATGTAGATTCTGCTAACCTTGTGATTCTGCTAACCAAAAACAAAATAATTCAGTTAAATAAGAGCCTACTTATTGGAGGCATGGTATTATGCACACTTCAGACTGGAGAGAAAGGAAATGTCAGTCTTCTTCAATATTACTAAAGTAATTTTCACCCAAAGTCCTGCTCTGATGTTATACTCTCTCATCTAAGCAAATAAATAAATAAATAAAATCCTGGGGATTGTTACTGCTCTATTTGCTGAGATTGTCCAAAATTTTTTCTGTTCCCATTTCTATTTGAAGTGAATGTTTAATTTCTATTCAGCTGCAAGCAAAGATGTGAAGAAGGCAAATTCACATTTGGCATCTACCCAACATAATCAACCAATCAGAAATATTTATTAGACATCTACTATGTACAGTGAACTGTTGGAGACAAGTGGTTCAGAGAAGTGGATGATAGATTTTTATTCTCAGCGATGTTAGAATAATTTGTTGTACATGGTCCCCAAATCCTAAAACTGAATCATTTTGCAGAAGGGCATGCTCTTAGCCAGCCCCTCATACATCCCTCTTCCCAAGTTGCTAACTTTTTAAAAGCCTCCTTCTCTGGAGCATTTACATTTATTAGGATCCCTCAACAACTGAAGAAGCTTTAAGATGAAATGGAATATATGTTTCATGATGAGATTTTAGATACCTTAGGCAGCTGATAAAGAGGAGGGTGGATTCTAGGACAGCAAGTAAAAAAAAAAGGTTCAAATCATGTAAGGAGTCATTAACTGTGTAAGATTGGGCAGAGCAAAGCTGTCTTTAATAAGAGAAGTTGAAGAAAAATTAAGAAACTCCTCAAAATGCTTTTGGAATGCATTAGGTAATGAATACCTGAAATATAAGTATATACACTGTTTCTTGAAATCTCTAACAGAGAGACTACAGATTTAGATTATTTATTCATTGTATCAGTAGACAAATCCATCTCCTACTTCCAGGGATACATTTCATTTTATTTTTCCATTTTATTAAGAGTGAGAGGTGTAGACTTAAGTAACTGATTTGATGCAAAGGAGAATGAGAAGACTACATTGAAGAAGTAGATAAGAGCAAGGAGGACATCCAGGCAAAGTGCTATGGAGGAAAGAGAGATCACTTTCATCTGAAGATAAGCTTCTCCTTACAGAGGAAGCAGCACTTGAATCATGCCTTGAAGAAGGGAGAGATTGTGTGAGAAAACCGAATATATACATATATGTACGTAGGTAGGTAGGTTGGGAGAGTACACTGTAGACATAAGGGACCATTTACATAATGGCTGAGAAACAGGAGTACAGCAGTTTAAGAATGAGGGTTGGAGAAATGTTCAAATTGAATGAATATATATATACATCATACATACATGCATACATATGTATATATGTGTGTGTGTCTGTGTCTATGTGTATCTATATACATATATATGAAAACCACATGAACATATGCATTTATATGCAATTGTGTATAAAATATAGACAAAATTAAAAAAGGTTATTTTTGGGGTGAGTGGAGTTGGAAGAAAAGGCACTAGAAGCTGGGAAAGATAATGAATGACTCCAAGGAGGGGCAGCTATGTGGTGCAGTAGTTAGAGCACCGGGTGTTGGGGACAGTGGGGCAGAAAATCTGAACAATGGACAGGTTGTTTAACCTCTTTTTGTCTATTTCTTCATCTGTAAAATTCAGACAATAAAAAACATATCTTCTGGGATGGTTGTGAGGATCAGATAAGTTAATAACTATAAAGTAGTTAGTACAGTGCCTGATGTGTAGTAAGCATTATATAAATGTTAGTTACTGACTACTGAAGTAGAAGGTGGCTCAAGAACAGAACCTTGAAGAAAGGTAGGAATTCTAATAAGAAAAGCTGATGGTATATATATCTATATATATATATCTATATATGTTTATATACATATATTTGGAAAATTGTAGAGATTGAACTAAAATTAGTTGAAGATGTTAATAATTTTTGCACAGTAGCAGGATATAAAATAAAGCTACAAAAATCATTAGCATTACTACATATCACCCACAAAATTCTGCAAGAAGAGATAGTGATAGCCCATTTAAAATAACCAAATTAATTTTGCTATTATATTTTCTAGTTCAATACAATAATTTTTGGTAATTTAATTGAGATGATGTTGAATAAGAAGATTAATTTAGGTAGAATTGTCATTTTAATTATATTGATACTTTACACTCATGACCAATTAATTTTCTCAAATTATTTCAATATGAACATTTGTATAAAGTGCTTTATAATTATGTTCATTTCAAAGAACAAAAGGTCAAGAACATCAAAAGAATTTATTTAAAATATGTAAAGAAGGTCTAGGAGTACCAGATTTAAAAATTTATTATAAAGTAATAATTATAAAAAACATCTGATACAGGCTAAAAAATAAAACATGATCAATTGAATATAACAGACATAAAACAAATAGTAGCAAAAATATAGTACTTTTATGCTTGACAAAAGTAAAAATCTAAGCTTTTGGCATTGTAAGGATAATTTTAGCTTTGTGACTTGATATCTAAATAATTGGTCACCAGGGATAATTCCCAAATAATAAAATAACCAAGTCAGCTGGGAATTATGGTGATTTTAATTAATAGAGAGAGAAAGAATTAAGGAAAAGAGAGAGAAAGAATTAATTTAAACTGCTCTGGCTCAGGCTGAGCCAGGCAGTAGTTAAAGAACTTTGGCCAAAGTGGCCTCCCTGAGCCTAAGGGAAAGAGAGTCAGTCTTATCACTCACCAGGAGACCTTCTCCAAGGAAGCTGTCTGAGTGAGATCCTCCAGGCTGAGTTCTAGTCCTGAACTGAACTCCGAATCCAATTGCACTCTCAACTGAATTCAAATCTATATCTAATTGCACTCCGAACTGAATTCAATTTCCTGAACTGACTTTTTTAGCCTCCTTTTTAAAGATATTCTCTCTTATGTCACCTCCCCTAAATTTTCACATCTACCAATCACAGTACATGCTTTTTCCAGGACTGCCTGTTCTTTAGTTATCACCTTCTTTGATTATATTTTCTCCAGGACTATCCACTCTTTAGTTCTCACCTTCTCTGTTTAGATTATATCTTCTGAGGTACTTCACACTTCTTTGTTAAGGTTACCTTTTGTGAGTTACTTGTCCTTTTTGTGATTAATTTAACCTTTACAGGTACTTAACACCCTTTTGTATTAGATTTAAAAACAGACTTAGCTTAAGTTTTAGCTTCACTATAAGGTATGAGTTAAGCACCTTCATTGTTCAATCAGGAATTTACAACTTTGTCTTCCCCTAAAGTATGTCTAATTAGGGTGGAGTAATTTCCAAGTTCACAATCCATTCATGATTCTGTTAGACCAAGTATCTCCATTGTTACAATAAGGAAATAGCTAATCAAATCTTCTAAAGTACAGTCTGAGTAGTTTTTAAAATTCACAGCATAAGAGTTCACTATTTGGCAAAAATTGTTAGAAAAACCAGAAAGTAATCTGGTACCACTTATCAAAACCAAAATGTATACATGCCCAAGGCATAAGGATATATCTAAACAAACAAACAAATAAATAAACCAGAGAATACCTATCAGATTCTTGTATTGCTTCTCAGCTTTTTTGCTAAGACCAAGTACAGATTCTTGAATAGGAGAAGAATTTACAAATGAACCAGAGATGGAGAGCATTGTGAGATATGAAATGGATAATTCTGAATACATTAAGTTAAAAAGATTTTGTACAAATAAAATGGATGTTGCTAGGTTAAGAAGGAAAGCAGAAAATCTGAAAAAAAATTTATAGTTTCTCAGATAGAGGTATCACATCTAAAATATATAGATTAGTCAAATTTATAAGAGCCATTCTCTAATTGTTAAATGGTCAAAAGATCTGAACAGACAATTTTTAGATAAAGATATAAAATCTATATTGAATTACATGAAAAGTGCTCTAGATCATTATTGATTAGAGAATTACAATTCAAAATACCTGAGATATCCTCTCATACCAATGTGATTGGATACAGTAATAATAGAGGAAAATGACAATGTTGGAGTGGATGTGGGAAAAAGGGGGCACTAATATATTGTTGGTGGAACTGGGAACTGATCCAACCCTTTTGGAGAGCAATCTGGAATTATTTTCAAAGGGTTTTAAAAATGCATATGCATTTTTGACCCAGCCATGTTATTATTAGGCTTATTTCCTAAGGCCATCAGGGGGAAAGGAAAAGGACTTATATATTCCAAAATAGTTATGGGACCTCCCTTTGTGGTGGCAAAAACCTGAAAACTTGAGCAGAACTGAGGGAACATTATATCATAGCAACAGAAATATTGTTTGAAGAATGACTGGTGCATGTCCACTTCCAGAGGAAGAACTGATAAATAAAAACAAGAAAGACATAGTTCTATATGCACATATATCTTTTTGTAAAATTATACCTTCTCAATGTGGGGAGGGGCAGCAGGAAGTGAGAGCCCTGGGAATTTTCCTGTAACATACATATAAATAAATAAATACATTTTAAATTAAAAGAAGTAAAGATGGATAGTGTACTATACTTCAGGCATGGGAGGCAGCTTGGGAAAAGGAACAGAAATTGTAGAGGGAGTATTACATGAGAGGAAGAGGAAGAAGGCCATTTGGATAAACCATAGAGTACATTGGTGAAAATATTTATAGTAAGAGAACACCTAATTGCCCCCAGAGAGTTCAGGTTCAGAGAACCAGCATAATTATATTTTATATGTCTAAAAGAGTTGGTATATGTAATTGCTAATTTCCTGGTTTTGACCTGTAATTGATAGATTCTGGAGATACCCACAGTGTCCATCCCTTCAATTTCTACTTCTTTGTTGCTATAAAAATACCTGCTTTTGTAAATATAGGTCCTTTTATGTTCATTGATCTTTATTTTGTAGAGTTAAAGAATATCCATAGTTTAAAGTAGAAACATAGAAGAAAAACAATTGCTTGATCACATGGTTAAATAGGGATATGATTGGTGATGTAGACTCTAAATGATCATTCATTAATTAAAATATATATGGAAATAGGTCTTGATCAATGACACATGTAAAACCCAGTGGAATTGCTTACTGGCTACGGGAGCGGGGTAAGAACATGAATCATGTAAACATGTAAAATATTCGAAATTAATAAATTAAATAAAATGTTTTTAAAAAAGAGTATTCACAGTTTAATAACCTTTTAAGCATAGTTCCCAATTGCTCTCCAGAATGGCTTAATCAATGCACAATTCCACCAATGATGCATTGGTATCCTGATTTTTCCACTTCCCTTTCCAACATTTGTCATTTTAATATTCTCTCATATTAGTTAAACTGATAGTTGTGAAGTGATACTTCAGAGTGATTTTAATTTAAATTTCTCTAGTCATTAGAGTTTTGGAGGATTTTTTTCATATATGTATAAATAGCTTTAACTTTTGCTGATTCAACTGCTTATTTCTATGCTTTTACCATTTTAAATAGAGGAATGATTAATATTCTTTTTAAATTTTATTTTATTTTTACCAATTACATGTGATAAATTTTTACACAAGTTTCCTAAAGTTATATAAATTAAATTTTCTCCTGTCCTCCTTCCCTCCTCAATCTCAGAACTAGAAGTAATCCAATCTGGGCTATATATATATATATTATCATGAAAAACATATTTCTATATTGTTCATTTTTGTAAGTGAATGATCTTATAAAACCCAAACCCCCAAATATATGCAGAAATAAACAAGTGAAAAATTTTATGTTTTCATCTGTGTTCCTATTCAAAAAGTTCTTTCTCTGGATGTGGATGGCATTCTTTTGAATGATTAGTATTCTTATGAACTAGACTCATTTCTCTATGTATTTGAGAAAGGAGGCCTTTATTAGAGAAACTTTCTTTAAAAATTTTTCTTCCAGTTTCATTCTTTCTTTTAATCTTGGCTGCCTTGGTTTTGTTTACTTTAATGAAATAAAAACTACCCTTCAGGAATCAGGAAGACTCATTTTCTCTGAGTTCAAATCTAGTCTCAGACAGAAAACCCCAAATAAGGTCATAAATCTGCAAAATGACTGAACAACAACAACAAACCAAATTATACATTTTACATTCTGTAGTACTCTCTCATATTTGATTATAAACTCTTCCATTATGTATAGATCTGAAAATGTATTGTGTACCTAATCTATTCTTCTAATACACCACTCTTTTTCTTATGATCATCATTATGTATTGTAGTTTGAGATCTGATCCTGCTAGAACACCTTCCTTCATCTCTTTTTTATTGATTCCATTAGTATTCTTGGTCTTTTGTTCTTCCAGATGAATTTTATTATTTTTTCTATTGTGACAAAAATATTGTTGGGTAGGTTGATTGACATGCCATTGAATGAGCATTAATTTAGGGAGAATTATCATTTTTATTTTATTGGTTGAGACTATCCTTGAGTAATTAATATTTCTATAATTGTATCTGATTTGATTTGTGTGAAAAGTGTTTTTGTTTTTATTTTATTTAAAAAATTTTAATTAAAATTTTAAAATATTTTTCCATGTTTACATTATTCATTTTCTTTCCTTCCCCTCTTCCCTCCCTCTCCCTCCCTCCTAGAGCCAACAAGCAATTCAACTGGGTTGTACAGTTGTTATCACTTGATACCTATTTCCATATTTTTCATTGTTGCATGTGTGTTGTAAACAGGCTACTAGGACCTCATTCATGCTTTTCAAGGAAAGTGCTAATTTTCTCTCCTTTCATATAACATTTGAAAAGTATTTTACAATTATTTTCATATAGTTCCTGGTTTGGCTTGACAGGTAGATTCCCAAGTGTTTCATGTTATCTGTAGTTATTTTAATTTCTCTTTCTAGCTCTTCCTGCCAGACTTTGTTGGTAATGTATAGAAATGCAAATGATTTACATGGGTTTATTTTATATATTGCAACTTTACTGAAGTTGCTAATTATTTCAAATAGTTTTTTATTTGATTCTCTAGGATTCTCTACATATGCCTTCCTAACACTGAAAAAAGTAACAACTTATTTCCCCATTGCCCACTATAATTCCTTCCATCACATTCTTCTCATTTTGCTATATCTAACATTTCTAATAAAATATTGTACAATAGTGGTGATAATGGACATCCCTTGCTTTACTGCTGATATTACTTTTAGCTTAATTCCATTATGGATAATATTTCCTAATGATACTGATTATTTTATAGAAATCAGCATTTATTTTATGCTTGTTAGCATTTTAAATAGGAATTAATTATATTTTATAAAATATTTTTCTGTGGTATTTCTGCCGGTTCTGTGGTAATCATATATTTTTTGGTTCTTGTTATTGACATGGTACTATTAATTTGCAAAATATTCCCTTCATTTTTGGCATAAATCCTACCTTGCCATAGTGTTTGATCATTGTGACATATTGCTATAATCTCTGTGTAAATATATTTGACATTTTTGTATCACTAATTCATTAGGGAAATTGGTCTATAGTTTTCTTTCTCTGTTTTTGTTTTTCCTGTTTCAGGTATCAGCATAGTTTTTTGTTATAAAAGAATTTGGTAGGACTCCTTTTCCTGTTTTTCAAAATGGTTTAAATAGTATCAAAATTAATTGTTTTTTGATATTTGGTAGAGATGATTTGTGCATTCATCTGGTCCTGGGGATTTTTTCTTAGGCAGCTTATTAATGATTTGTTCAATTACTTTGTGTAAAGATAGGGTTGTTTTAAGTATTCTACTTCCTCTTCTGTTAATCTAAAAATTTATACTATTATAAAAATTCATTTATTTCACTTGGATTGCTAGATTTATTGACAGATAATTGGGTTAAATGACTCCTAATGCTTTTTACTTCCTCCTCATTGGTTGTTATTTCAGTCTTTTCATTTTTGATACTCATTATTTTCTGTTCTACTTTCTTTTTTAAAAAAAAAGTTTAGCTATTTTTACTATTAAAAATCAGCTCCTTGTTTACTTATTAGTTGATTTTTTCTTTTCATTTTATTAATCTTTCCTTTGATTTTCAGGATTCCAAAATGGTGTGTAATTTGAGATTTTTCATTTGTTCTTTTGTAATTTGTTCTAGTTGTATAAACAATTCATTGATCTACCTTTTCTCTAGTTTATTGAAGAGATATATACTTCCTAAATATTGCTTTGACTACCTCCCACAAATTCTGAAAAGTTATTTTATTGTTGTCATTCTCTTTAATTAAACTATTGTTTATTTTTTTACATACTATTCCTTGAGGATATATTACTTAGTTTCCAGTTAATTTTTAACCTATGTTTCCAAGGTCCTTTATCGAATTTATTTCTATCACAAAATGTATGAAATATTTTATTTAATATTCAATTAATTCATTTAATATTTCTGCTTTTCTGCATTGGGTTGTAAGACTTTATACCCTAATATACAGTCAATTATTTGTTGATGTGTCATATACCACTGACAAAATGACTTAGTCTTTTCTATGTGTATTAGTGTTGGTGGCCTATCATTGGTGAACACAAACACTCTTTTCTACTCTAGAATTTTGACCAAGGACCCTGACCTCTTGTAGCTGTGTTATTGTTCCTGGAACTGTGCCCTCTTCTATGTATAGTCCTTCTTACTCTGGTAATAATGATAAAGTTCTTGGGAGTTATAGGTATCATCTTCCCATATAGGAATATAACCAGTTTAACTCTACTTAATCCCTTATGATTTTCTCTTACCTTTATCTTTTTATGTTTCTCTTGAGTCTTGTATTTGAAAGTCAAAATTTCTATACTTGATCTGTTTCCACAACTCCAAGTACTAGTGCTTCTTTCTGCCTTAGAACTGAGAATAGGATCCCTCCTCCCTTGTGAGTGACCACAAGCACTCTTTTCTTCTCTAGAACTGCTAATCTCCTGCTCTTTCAAATGCAAATACTTTCTTCACCTTAGAACTGCCACCTGGAATTGAGTATGAGCAATGCAACAGGGTCTTGCACCCACTGCAGGGAAAGACTCAAAATCTCTTTCTGACCTGTTGTCTGACACCTTTACCATCTATGGGCTGAGATACCTGAAAATGATTCTGGCAGTAATGCAACTAACTTACAAGGCCCAATATTGCCATTGCCATGGTGCATTCTGTGCTATGCTCTAGGGCTATCACCCTACTTTGACAGACCTTTCTTGTTGACCTTCCAATTTGTCTTGTGCAGAAAAATTGTTTTAACCCAACCATTTGTTGATTCTGCTAACCCAAAATTTGATTTGAGACATTGTTTTGAAGTTGTTTAGAGGGAAATTTGGATGAATTAAATTGAGTTGTTACTTCTACTTTGGTATCTTGCTTAATGTAGCATTAATATAGGATTTAAATCCCCTTGATGCTATTGTTCATTGTACCCTTGAAGGATTTATTTCATATTACTCCCTTTCAGACATTCTACATTCCAGACAAACCAAAAAGGCCATTCTATCCCAGCTTCCTATGCTTTTGTCTGGGGTGCTTTCCTTCTTCATCTCCTTAATTCCCTAATTCTTATTTCTGATTTCCTTCAGTGTTTAGGTTACATGCCATCTCTTATGCAGCATCTCTTTTGTTTATGGCTCTCTTCCTCAATATCTTGCATAGAATAAGTGCTTAATAAATGCTTGTTAAATGAATGAATGAACATTGAGTGGTACTACAATTATTTTATTCTATTATTCTATGGCATGGTAGGCTGAGAAAAAGGTAAGGGCTAAGGCTTTGAATTGGTTTATTTTCTCATAGTTGTTTTGTTTTTGTTTCTAAATAATTGTTGGTAAAGACAAGCATGTGCTGAGGGTGACAGGTAGTTTTGTGATCTATGAGGGCCTCAATTTCCTCCTTTATAAAATGTAGGGGTTGGGCTTAATGGCATTCAGAGACTCTCTTAAATTTCTAAATCTAATAATCTTATGTCCCCATCATCCTATTATTTCTAATACTAATGAAGGTTATATGCAGAATAAATTTTTTTGCTATTCATAAATCAAATCTATAAATTAAAAAGTGAGTAAAGAAGTATAAACTCACATTATATTGGGTTTTTCTTCCTCTTGTTCAGGTGTACCTTTTAGAAATAAACTATAGTAGCAAATGGTAGTAAAGTCAGATTTACCCTTCTTTAATATTTGGGGAAAGACAAGATGAGATCAAATCTGAAACTAATTAGAGAACATGCTGATAGTAAGGGTATCTCTGCTGTTAATTGATGAGTTGCATGTAAAATTGTTCATTCAATTAAATAATTGAATGTAAATAGAATCTTAATGTGATTTGTGAAATAAAACTGTGAAGACCCAAATCCTTACCCTAAACCAGAGAAACAGCAGAGAACAATAAAAATTAAACTATTGGAGAAGTCTTGGTAATTCAGAGAATATTAGGAACAGTTGATGAAAACCCTGTGAGAAGGACATATATAATCTAATCACAATGAATATTACCATACAAAATCTCCATTCTATTGCAGAAGTACTAAAATGCATAAGCTAAACAAAAGTGAAATACAAAAATCATTTTTCCCTTTGGAATGCTTTATCTAATATTGGTAGACTGGTTCTTCTTTCTAGCTGACTTCTATAAAAAAGATTTGCATATTTTGAGCAAATACTCAGTAATGGTAAGGGAGCCATCCAAGAGGTGCAATGCATGAATGGGAGAACTCAGAGTAAATCAAAATGTTAACACAAAGGGATCGGTCTGCAGATACAAAATAAGAACTGTCTAGTATCATATAGTTAATAGTGATCATATATATAAAAAGCACAATAAAGCAGCTAGGGAGCCAAGTGGATAGAATGCCATGGCTGAAGTCAAGAAGACTCCTCTTCCCAAGATAAAATCTGAACTCATATACTTATTAGCTATGTGACCCTGTGTAAGTCACTTAAATCTGCTTGCCTCAGGTTTCTCTTCTGTACATTGAATTAGAGAAGGAAATGGAAAACAATTCCAGTTTCTTTGCCAAGAAATCCTCAAGTGCAGTCACATAATATCAGACACATTTGAAACAAATAAACAACAATAACAAAAAAAGCTCATGCACACTACACTAAGCTTTCTTCATAACAATTTTACAATAAATGATAGATAGGGAGGCAGATAAATGAACAACTGTTAAACATGATGAGATTTTTGTTCAAGATATATGGTTTTATATATTTATTTATTTATATGTGTCTTCCAGTTGGGAAACTCTCTCTTATGAATATAAATTGGCCACTATTTTGAAATGTATAGTATTAGAAAGTTGCTTTGGTTAAATGAATTACTCAGGATGAGCCAGGGAGAATATGTCAAAGGAGGGACTACAACCCTAGTCTTTTCAACTCCAAGGGCAGATCTCTATTCATTGTACAGTGCTGCTTCTCTCTGAGTGAGATAGATGACATATTTTTTATGTTCTTTGTATAGACAAGGAAACAGAAACAGAGTGATATGAAATGATTAGCCCACAGTGGTTCAATTACTCATTTGTTAAAGTCCTACTTTGATGCTTTTTTTTTTTGGTCATCAAATGATATCTTCTCTAATGGGGAGAGGGGATAGAGGAAGTTAACTGGTATTTGAATGTAAAGAACAAACAAATAAATTTTAAAAATTTAAGTCATAGGATTCTAAATCTAGAGTTAGAAGGGACTTTGAGGTTCATCTTGTTCAAATTCCTTATTTTATATATAATGAAAGTTGGCCTATGCAGCTTAAGTGTCTCACCTAAAGTCAATGGATAGCAAATAACAGGCAAGAGGGTTGATCCGAAGTGCTACAATGCTAGATCTAGTGCCCTTTGCTACTATACCACACATGGAGCCTCTCCAGAGCCCAAGACTTAGCAGGGAATACACCAAGTTATAAAGGTTTTGAGTATAAGACTGGTAATGGGTCATCCATCTTTTATTTCAGTATGTGTATTTGTATTCCAAGTATTATTGCCCACAACAACAACAAAAAAAGCAAGGCTAATTGATGAAAATTATCAGTTATAAAAGGGAGGCTCAATCAAAGAGATAAAGTAACTTACTCAAAGTTAAATAGCTAGTGAGGTTTTTAGAATCAGAAAATTTTTTAAATGATATAATGTAATGGCCAATAATATTGAGGCTAATGACATTTTTTTCATTTCCACCTCAAAAACAGAATGATGAATTGGTGGAATTAGTCCAAAATAATGTTATCTTTTATATGTTGCTTTTCTTGGTCTCACTATCATCACTGACAGCAGATGGAAAATCCCATGGGAGTGGGGTGCTATGCTTGTGCATTAGAATATCTTATTCACTGGTATGAAATCTGGGCACAAAAGTCATTACGAGCAATGCCCAACTTGTTAAAAGTGACATTGAATATTTAGTTTTGCTTATGGACTTCCATTCTTTTTAAAATGGAATAGAAGTAGTATGATGTGGGGAATAAAACACTGAATTTAGAGTCAGAGTATCTGAATTTTACTTTTTAGCATTGTTATTATGTTACCCTGAGCAAGCAAGGCCTTTCTTTGAATGATTTAGTTTGCTCATCTAAAAAATGGAGGTGGAGGGGTCTGACATTGAATTATCAGTTCTAAATCCTATTATATTCTTTGATTGCATATCAAAATACATGCCTTATGTGAATTATTATGATCATTCCTATTTAGGAATACCTTTGGCAGTTACTGACTCACACTATTTGGAGCCTCTTTTGCTGAACTTGAGCCTAAGATTCATTCACACAAATATACACATACCTGCAACTCCTCTTAATAACTCCCCCCTCTATAGCCTTCCTATGAGATCTTCATACTCATTAATAGGATGGGAAATATTAATGTCATAAAGGTATTTAATTTCTGATCATTTGCAAAACATCCCAAACCAGAAGTCAGAGCAATAGCATAAACAATTTCTTGAGACCATTACCTATCCTGACTACTAAAATCTAACCACTGAAAGCCACATAGAGTAAACCATTCATTAGATCATGCCATTCTGAAATCAATGCCATGCTTTGTCTGGACAGCAAACCTGAAAAAGATAAGTTCATAGCCCAACTTTCCCAAAGGAAATCTTCCAAAGCAACAAAGGGATTGCCCTTGGAAATACTGAATTGAATTGAAAGTTATTGGACTTAGGTAACTTTTGACTTCTCCTCTAGATCTATGACCTTATAGGAAAGGAAAAAAGTCTACCATGGAAGTAGGTTCCAGTGCTGTATTTATATACAATATTAAATACCAAATATATGCAGAGCCCTATATACTCCACTTTCATATATATTTGAACCAGAATGTTAGGCTATAAAAGAACTCTAGAAATCATTTAATCTAATCTCTTCATTTTAAAATGGAAAAACAGAAGCCAAGGGAGACAAAATAACTTCCCCAAACTGTCATATATAGTAAGTAAAAGAGAAAGGAATTTGACCTAGGTGATATATGGGATCATATAATTAGAGTGGGAAGGAACCTTAGAGAATACCAAGACTAACACATTCCTATTTTTAGATCATGGAACTAAAATCCTCTTGAGAAGTTAATGATTTGTCCAAGGTCCTATGCATGTTTATACAACAGGGCCAGGGTTCAAACAAGATCTTCTGATATTAGATTTAGTCTTCCTTTCACTCCGAAAAGCTCTCTTCTCAGAATCAACTAAGTATCTACTGTACTCCAAGCACCTGTGCAAAGGCCTATGGATACAAAGAGAAAAATGGAACAATTCCTGTCATCAGGGAGATTATGTTCTATCAGATGACACAAGGTTTACTGTTGCAAAATGGACAAAATAAATATACAAAATAAGCAAAAGGTATAAATATAATTGTGTAATTTGGGTGGAGGGGATGAGGCACTGGCAACTTGGGAAATCAAGAATGCACCTCATGTGTAAGGTCATAGAAGCTGAATATTAAAGGGGATGAAGGAATTCTAAGAATCAGATGTGAGGAGAAAATGTATTAAAATGGGGATGACCAATTCAAAGGCAGAGAGAAAGGTCACTCATTTTAGTATCCTTTATAGCCTATAAAACTGAAGTTACAGGCCAATCCAAGACTATGATCCAAGTCTGCTGATTCAGTCTAATGATATTTTTAATACAGTACAATTTGCAGTAATGTTGTCTTGGTTTTTGGAGGACAAAGACAACCAATGTAGAAATATGACTCAGAGCTTAGGGTGACCTCAGTAATCATCAGGCCTGACTCTTTATCACAGGTAACAAAACTAGTTTAAAGGAAAAGACTTGAACAAGGTTAAACAATTAGTAAGTTGGAAATCTGGATCTAAACATAAAGCTTTTGAATTCTGAAGAAGGGCTTATTAATTTAGCACAACGCTTCTTTCCTAAGCAATAAATCTAGACCCAACTAAATATGCACTGAGAAGCCTCAATATCCTGCCCTTTTGCAGGCCAGGAGACTTTGACCTGCACAATCAAATGATTAAACATGTTAATTATTTCCATACAGAAGTCATGCTTAGCAATTACATAAGTGTGTTATCTTGAAGAGTTTTGTTTCCTCTTTAATTTTTTTAAGGGATGGAAGATAGATTAGATGATCCCTAAGGTCCCTTTTAGTGAATGACCTAAGATTCTATGATTCTAATAGGTAATCTATCCCACCTGTTTACTGAGAAGCCATATTTTCTAGAATAGCTCTGTTGGGTTCTCATAGGCTAGATTTTGGTAAGGAATAGAAGTCATCAAATTTCCAAGTGGTCAAAAAAGACCCCTGACATAAGCATGGGTGAAATTATAGGTCACATAGAATAATGGCACTGGCTGATATAGTCTGGTTGTGAGATGCTTGGAGCCAACAGAACCTAATGAGCCAAATGTGACCCTGTGGCAACTAGATATGGGGGAGTTATCACCTCTAAGAAGATATTTCATTCAGAGTGTCTGCTAAAGGGACAAGAGCAAAAACTTATCAAAATCTGCACATGGTGGCCATACCCATCACAATGAAGCCTATTCTTCCTTTATAAGGATCATGGGAATCATGGCCAGTATTTCCAGGATATTTATGTAATATAGTGACACAATAATCTTTCTGGTAGAATTTTATTATAAAACTAATTTCTTTACTATAAAGCACAAGCATAAAGACCTTTGCTTGGAACCATCAATTAGCAGATAGAATAAATAGTAGTATCTTTATATTACTATGAAGAAAGCAGAGGCTCAACAACATGAAGTGGTTTTCCTAGGTCATCCACTCAGGCCAAGGTCGGAGCCAAGATTCAAAGTGAGGCCCAATGCAAAATCTAGCCTTTACTCTGCTACATTTGTGGACACACATGCATAGAGTCATTCAAACATGCAAGTCTAATAACTTTCTCATTGGTTTCCAAAAAAGTTTTACAGTATTTGTTCAACCTACTTCACAGGTAAGGGTGAAGAGCAGAAAGAAGAATATGGCACCAGGGAATCTGAACTTTGATCCTCATAGAGGAAACTGTGAGGGAAGAAGAGCACTGGGTTGGCCAGAAAAGGACTTTGGTGTAAACCACAAAGGTATGTTTACTATCGCTTCCTCTCTTTTTTCTCCCTGGTAAAATGGACTATATTATGCTGAAGTTTCCTTTCAGTCTAATAGACTTTGCTCATTCAAAATGAAATTTCCAACCTAAATCCAAAAGTTTGAGTAGACTTTGTATACTTCTTTA
Organism: Monodelphis domestica; assembly: GCF_027887165.1. Lineage (NCBI taxonomy): Eukaryota > Metazoa > Chordata > Mammalia > Didelphimorphia > Didelphidae > Monodelphis > Monodelphis domestica. Next base: position 556,768,714 of record NC_077227.1, on the reverse strand, counting down.
TATCAACTGTACATATAATATTTTAGTTGTTCCTCTGAGTAAATAAACATAAATGTACATAATTATATGCATGTATGTGAACATACTATATGTGTGTGTACATGACCCAATGTGTCTATGATATTCCAAAAATCTCAGTATAGTCAAGCTATTAAAGATCAAAAGTACATTAAGATTCTGGAGTCACTTTTTGTATATATAATACAACACAAATGTATGCATATGTATACATATATGCCTGTGTTTATGTACATGCTTTATATATGTACACATATATGCATATATATACATATATACAGACATGTGATATATGTGTGATTGACAATATAGAATGACTAGGGAGGTCCAATCTTGGAGTCTGAAAGATCTGGGTGTAAATACTAGCTATATGAACTTGAGTAAGTCATTTAATCTCTCTGAGGTCCCCAAAATAAGACTATAAGTTGCCAGTGAGTTGAGTATTTGAACTGATGAAGTTAATTTCCATTTTGTGAGTTCGCTATGTCAATGAAATCACAGGTCTGGAAAACATACATAGATACATACATACATATTTAAATAGAAAGATACATAATACATACAAGTACTAAAACTTCTCCATTGTGTATATGGATATATGGTTATATGTATATGTATGCTTGTGCATGTGTGCTAGTGTGACTATAACCCAAAGAGATAAAAAATAGAGGAAAGAACCTATGTGTACCCAAATAATATATAAGATTTTTTCTTATGGTGGAAAGAAATACTAGAAGTAAAATAGATATTTATCAATTGAGAAATGGCTAAAAACTCATGATTCATGAGTGTGATGGAATACTGTTTTGTTGTAAGAAATAAATAGGTTATTCCAAAGAGACAGAGAAAGACTTATACAAACTCATGTTGAGTGATGAGACTAGAGTCAAAACTATCCTATATCATTAATATCATAAATATGAACAATTTTGGAGACTTTGAATAAACTGGTGGAAAATTAAATGAGAAGAATCAAGAGAAGGATTTATTTTACGAAACAAAAGAGTAAAGACAAATGCCTTGGAATACCATAGGAATTATAAGTGAAATGACCATCCCTGATTCCAAAGGACTAATGATGAAAAATTCTATTCTCCTTCTGTCAGAGGAAATGCATTTAAGATGCAGAATGAGACACAGATGTTTCTGTACAAAGCCAATGAGGGGATTTTGTTTTGCTTGACTGGACATATCAGTTAACAAGGATTTGTTTTTATTTTCTTCCCTGGAGTGGGCATTGGGGAAATAAAATAGATTTCTGTTTAAAAACACTAAAAATGGAGAGGTTTTAGCTATTCCCCAAAGTTAAAAAGGTCATCGCCAAAAGAAAGTAATCATTGGCAATGGGCAAAAAAATGGAAGCTTTTTATTAGTAAGTATATTCATGTTTCTCCTGTTTTTATTATCCACCATGTTTGTCAAATGAAAAACCAGAAATATATGAAAAGAAGCAACACTCATAAGTCATAAAATCACTGTGATGAATGGTGTGACTTGGTGGGGGTGGGGAGATTAATGTGATATCTTCCAAGCCCCAGAGTCACTAGGACAGCCAGTCTTGCCTTTTATCTCTTTGGTAGTTTCTGTCTTACCTTCTTTGCAACATTCCACTGTAGGTTCTAATCTAGGTAGGTATACTTTCTTTCCACTGTCAGCCCTATGTTCTTAACCCTTTGCAAAGTTAGCACATTGGAATTTACTCTCCAACTTCTTTTTGCCATTCATAGAGTGATGCTCAACCACTATCAGAGACTATAAGGAAGCTTGTTGGTCAGGGTATAATTTAAGGCCATGAACACAGGCTGTTACTTATTTTTAAAGTTTTAGGTTCATTTACTTCAAACTAAAGTTTTAAACAAAAACAAACAAAAAAAGAAGGCAGGGGGAAGGTCATTTCTGATGAACTTTGGGGAAAAAACACCTTCAGGCAATGGCTGTCTGGCTGTCCAATCTCAATTTTACTTGGACTCTGAGAGGTTTTTGTCCATAATTATGTATGATTTCCTCTTATTTTCTGTTTCTGTGAACATGTCAAACTGTCAGGTGAAGGACAGCCTAAGCTACCCAACAAATTACAGGGACCTTTAGGGCTTTCTGAGTGCTAATGATCCACCTCACTTTACTCCTAAAAGGTAATAAGTCTTTATAAATTTGTGCATCAGATTTCATAATGAAATATGAAATTGGTGGAAAGAGCAATGGATTCAGAATCTGAAGATCTGACTTTTGTCCCATATCTTTTATCTACTGGCTTCATAATCTTTGGTAAGAAACTCCATCCAATTTGGGGCTCAGTTTCCTTTCTATGAAACAAAAATGGATTTAGATGGCATCTAAGGTCCTTCCTAGATCTAGTATTCTGCGAAGCCACAACCTAGTGTGTAATTTAAGTCGAATGTTTGGTCATTTCAGTCATACCAACTCTTTGTGAACCCATTTGGAATTTTCTTGGGAAAAAGATTCTGAAGTGGCTTGTCATTTCCTTCTTTAGTTCATTTTACAGATAAAGAACTGAACTAGTCAGTGTCTAAGGACTGATTTGAGCTCACAAAGATATCTTACTGACTCCAGGTCTGGCACTCCATACACTTCATTACCTTACTACCCTTTTAAGATCTAATAAGGAAGAGGAGATGCTTATTAATGAAAATTTTACCTAGTTTTATTTTGAAGAATGAAATTTAAAAATTGTTTTTGGACAATGTAATTTTCATGACCCAGACTGGTTCAAGAGAAAGTGAAAAATGTACCTACCTCCCATCTTTGCAGAAAGTGGGGGAAGATGGGTATGCAATATTTCATGGTCAGAATCAATAGATGCATCGGCTTAGTTGTCACAAACTAATTTTTGTTATATGACTATTTAGTGGGGAAAATGGAGGAATAGATTTAAAAATAAATGTGATATGAAATTGAATATATCAGTAAAAACTAATGAGAAGAAATGTCAGTTTTGAGAATGAAACATTCAGCTACTTCTTAATGCATCGAGGAAGCCACTCCATGGTCCCTAGAAAAAACACAAAGTTTCTTGGACAGCAGAAGAGAATCCAATTGAAAAAGAAGTAGGTAAAAGGCCTCAAAAGTTTCAGCAAAGTTAATGAGTCTATGCTGGGGTCACCTCCATTGGACCTTTCTATTGTTCTGAGAGGAATTGTGATTACAGAGAAACTTAATTTGATTTTCCAGGATTCTTCTGTTTTACTCTGTTCCTTTAATTGATTTATTGTCTCTGGGGATTTTCCCCACCATTAAACAGCCCCTGTATTCTGTGATGGTAATGAGACATCAAGGAGACACAAATATGAAGCATGCGCAAAATGTATTTCTAAAAGAATTCAAAAGACAAAGCTGACACAAGCACATTCATAGAGAGAAGAGGTACTAATGACATGATGGAATGAGTCAAATGCTAAGTACTGAAAGGGACTTATTGATGGGAAGGAGAACAAGCACTGCCTACTATGATTTGGGTATCATGCTAAGGGATTTTCACAAATATTATCTCATTTAATCCTCACAACAACCCTAGGAATTAGGTGTTTTCATTATGACCATTTTTAACCCGAGGAAACAAAAGCAATTAGAGGGAAGACAATCACACAGCTAATCATTGGCTGAGACCATATTTGAACACATTTTTTTTGATTCTAGCTCCAACACTCTCTCGACTACATCATTTAACTATTGTTTTTATGTAGCATGATGGTTTTTAGAAAATATATATCATGTTATATTAGAACTGGCTGTACTATATAAATGTTAGCTATTAGATATCTTTAATAAAGAAAATTATTACATGAAATAGAGATACAAAGAGCCTGCCTCAGATGCATCTGAGACATCAATGCACAAGAAGGTATTGTGGGAAAACGTGTATTCTCTGAATCTTTAGAATACTGAGCTCAAATTCAATGTTTCATGTTTATAAACTGTGTGGCCATCTGAGCCTGTGTCTTCTCTAAAAGTTAGTCAGAAGAAGTCATATCAGCATTACCGGTTTACAGCATGGCTGTAAAAATCAAATTAGACGTTAGGTAAAGTCACTTCTGCTGTAGGGCTTTTATTGAAAGTTTGAATTTGTTCCGATGCAATTGAAATATTAGGGAACAATTTGAGCATAACCCAAATCTTGCATTTTCTTATGCATCACCCCCCCTCCCCCCAAGAAATGATGAGGAAGCAGAAAACTCCATCACTTCACAACTCCAGCTATAACTCTTCTGACTCCCAGTTCAACAAGAAAATCCTAGGTCTTTTTCAAGGTAATGTGCATATGGCTATATATCTTCTGCTGCAATAGGAGCTGTGGGGGGAAGAAGGCTAGTAGGGAGGGTAACCTGAGTTTAATTCCAAACCCACCATCCACCCAGCATTGCGAATGGTGCTCCTGTTCTCAGAGCTATGGAAGCTAAGGCCACCTTCTGGTCTGTTGCCACAATTCACTTTGCCAGTCCCAGCCTATTGGATCTCTGGCAAAGGCCTGGTAGCACCTGATATGCAGCCCTTATTTATTTTATGTATTACATATTTCTTAGTCATTTAGCATGTTTAAGACTGTGCCACCATTTTGATTAGGTTCCTGACTTCTCTCATGTGTCACTGATGAGACTTTTCTTAAAAAGCCCTGCTGTTTTCACACAGCACAATGATTTTTAGAAACTATATGCTATGTTACATTAGAACAGACAGTACTACATAAATATTAGTTATCTTTAATGAAGAAAAAATTCCCAAGTAAGCAAAAACAACACTGGGGAGAAAAGATAGGGATCACAGATTTAGGAATTGAAGATACATTAATAAATAATATTAATGCCTTCATTATCCAGTGGAATACTGATGAGAAAACTGAAGTCCTAAAATAGAAAATTATTTGCTTTGGGTCACATAGTAAGTGATAGAGTTAGAATTTGAATACAGGTCTTCTATGACAAATCCAGTGTTTTTTTTTTTTCTGTCACATTGTCAAAAGAACCATTTAGTTATTTTATCTTATATCACAAAGATAGATCAAATGAAATTATAATTGTTTGAGATGGAGATGCACAGAATCTAGAGAGAGCAAGGGGAGAAATAAAGAAATAAGAAAGCGTATTAGAGAAGGTAGTTAGTTTTCTCAAAGGACAGAAAGCCAGGCCTGAAGTCAGGAGGATCTGAATTCCAATATAACTGTAGACATTTCCTAGCTGTGTGACCTTGGGCAAGTCACTTAAACCCCATTGCTTAGAATTTACTGCTCATCTGCTTTGGAACTAATACTTAATATTGAATCTAGGACATAAGGTAAGGATATTATTTAAGAGTATTATAAAGTGAAAAAATAATGTTCATTAGAAAGTACATCAGAATATCTAAGACAGAGGTAAAAACAATCACCTGACAACCATGTTTAACACTTTCCTCTCCAAACAAATGAAGGAGAAAAACAACAAATAACACAAGTATGACCACACTAATCAAGTCCCAGCACTTTGTTTTAGACTATTTCCAATGTTTGGACTAATGGTTAAAATTTTAGATATAGTCACATCCATGCCTGAAGAGTAAGGACTTATCAATATGTCACAATCATCAAAGTTAAATATTTCAGAAACTGGGAAAGCCTGTCATACAGATAAAGAGAAAAGGATTGTAGGTAATCATATTCTGCTTTATACTTTCATTCAGTATTAACTCAGTGATTAGGCTGGGCTAAGAGGAGGTGCTGTCTACAAAAAATAGTCACCAAGATTGCAGGTATAGCTATTCATGGATGTATTCAAATTTAAATCTTTACAAGAATGTGAAAAAGTGAGGAGGAAGGAAACAATAATTTAGTAAGTGCCCACAATCTGCCAGTTACTGTATTAAGTGGTTTACAAATATTTTCTCCTTTGATTCTCACAAACAACATTCCCAGGTAAGTTCTATTATTATTCCCATTTTATAGTTGAGTAAACTCAGGCAAACAAAGGTTGCATGACTTGCCTAGGTCATATAAGTAATTTTCTAAAGTCCAAATTTGAATTCAAGTTTTCCTCGCTGCAGGACCTCTATCCACTGTGCCACATACTTAGCTCAAAAGTACAGAATTCCTCTCCTTGGGAAGATATATGAAAAGAACTAGTTCTAGGCAAAATTATTCAAACATTCCAACAGATGTGATCTCATCCTTGTGGATGCTCCTTCCAGTATCTGAGATTGCAATTCATCCTATGACAGACGTATCCCTGTCTTGCCCATCAACTGTGTTGATTTTCAGAAGACAAGACTAGAATTCAGACCCAGGTCCTTTGACTGCTCAGTGCTCTCTCCATTACCACACATTTGTCTTAGATACCCCAACTTCTACAGCTTATTCTTTGGTTGATGAAAGATAGAAGATTATCTAAACTTTCCCTGGAGATCCTGGTCTCTGACAGGAATCAGATACAATAATTTGCACTGCTATTTCCCTCTCTCCCTTAACCTACCCATACTGAGTACATTTGACTCCTACATAGCTGTTTGAGATTCAGGTGGTCCCAAATTAATCGGACTGTACTTTGGAAATTCTTTGATCACTTCCTCTGCACCCAAATGAATATTTTCTGAAGTCCCATGCACTGAAGATTCTGGTCTCTGATAGCTAATCAGGTAAACCAATTTAGGCAGCAGCATTAATTTATTTTGTTTAGAAACACCAGAAACTTATTCTTCCTATCACACTCCTTTCTGTGTCACCAGACAAGTTTATAGACTAAATTAGAAAGGATTCATCTAATCCAACCCATCCATTTCATAGATGAAGTAATTAAGACCAAGAAAAATTAAGAGGCTTGTCCAAAATTACATAGGTAGTTAATTGCAAAGCCAAAACTGGAATCCATGCCTGCTGATTTCAAATCTATCATTCTGTCTACCACATAACTTTATGTAAGAAATAAAATAATCTCATGACAGCAACCCACAACAATGCCAATCATGGAGAAATTCTGAATAACAAAATAGGTTTGAAATATAAATTGGAAACTTAACAGAAGGGCAAAGCTCACATTGGTATTCCTTTTGATATTAAAACAATCATAAGAAAGCATTTATGAAATCTAGGTCTTTTCAAACAATGGTAACAATTTTCTTTTATATGTCTGAAGTCTTTGCCTCCAAAGATGTATTTTTAAAATGTATTTATTTAATTAATTAATTTAGAATATTTTCCATGATTACATGATTCATGTTTTTTCACTTCCCTCCTCCCCTCCCCTTCAAAAGCAGATGAGCAATTTCATTGGGTTTTATGTGTATCATTGTTCAAAACCTATGTCCATATTATTACTATTTGCAATAGAATGATCATTTAAAGTCAATATTCCCAATCATATCCCCATTGAACCAATTGATGGATAATATGCTTTTCTTCTGTATTTTTGCTCCCACAGTTCTTTCTCTGGATGTGCATAGCATTCTTTTTCAGAAGTCCCTCAGAATTGTCCGGGATCATTGCATTGCTACTTGTAGAGAAGTCCATTTCCTTCCATTGTGCCACAGTGTATCAGTCTCTGTGTACAACATCCTTCTGGTTCTGCCCCTTTCACTCTGCATCAATTCCTGGAGGTCATTCCAGTTCACATGGAATTCCTCCAGTTCCTCCTTTCAGCACAATAGTATTCCATCACCAACAGATGCCACAATTTGTTCAGCCATTCCCCAATTGAACAAATCACCCCATTTTCCAATTTTTTGCCACCACAAAAAGCATGGCTATAAATATTTTGGACCAAGTATTTTTCCTTATTATCTTTTTGGGGTACAAACCCAGTAGGATCAAAAGGAAGGCAATCTTTTAAAGCCCTTTGGGCATAATTCCAAATATCCTTCCAGAATGGTTGGATCAATTCACAACTCTATTAGCAATATAGTAATGTCCCAATTTTGTCACGTCCCCTCCAACATTTATTACTTTTCCTCCTAAGATCAGTTGCCTAGCACTAACGGTATGCTTCATCAATTTTTTTAAAAAAGAAAAAAATAGCTAAATAGAATGTTTCTAGAATAAAAATGTTTAATCTAATATATTTTACTCTTATTTCATTCTAAACAACTCTACTCCTCTTGAAAGTGTATTTTATTAGCTAAAATAAGACTACCATCTGCTAAGCCTAACTATATTATGAGTTACAAATCTCTAGAACAATGATTTCTGGTGGTCATTCTTAGCAATGAGCACAATTGCTTTTCAGATGTCCCCCTAAGCCTATTGAGGAAGTAAGAATCTTTTAAAATTATAAATAATTAAAAATACATTGGTAGGATCTCTCTAATACCACTTTTGGGGATTTTTGGTTACAAGTGAAACCACTAGTCAATCCTCTGGATAACCGAAGAAGGGCTTATATCATGGAAAACTGCTAGCACAGTGTTATTATGATGTATCAATACATTATAGTATTAAAGTTTGTTTGAACTTTTACTCTTTAAAACAAAACCTAGATGTTCAATTGTAGAAATGATATTCTTTCTCATTAATTTCTTACTTTATTCTCCCTATATTCTCCTCTCAGAGAATTCCCTCTGAGATTTTTTGCATTTTATGTCTATTATTAGAATCTGAGCCCCTTGAAGACAGCAACAATGTTTTTTGGCTGTTTTTGGATCCCCAGTGCTAAGCACAGTGCTTGGAACATAGTAAATACTTATTAAATGCTTATTGAGTGACTGAATGACTTCTGTGACTCTAAAAATAAATATTCTGTCTGTCTGTCTCTCTCTCTCTCTCTCTCTCTCTCTCTCTCTCTCTCTCTCTCTCTCTCTCTCTCTCTCTCTCTCTCTCTGACAAAAACTCTCAAGATGGAATCTCTCCATTTATAAAACAATTTGGAATTGATTTGCCCAGGGTTGCATAGCTAGGAAGTGTTTGAATCCAGATTTTAACCCAGGTCATTCTAACTCCAGGCCTAGCACTCCACCTACTGTACTACCTAGCTACCCCCAAAGACTGAATATTTCAACAATCGCATCTCCCACCCCAGTTTGAAGCTAGGCCTTTCTCCTGAGGCTGTAAGTCCATTACCACTATTCCTTCTCAAGGTATAACAGAAAGGAACTGTCACATTTTCTTTTCTTCCTTTGGGATAATTGTCCAAGAGGAATGAGCAAAGGTCTCCCCTACCTAGTATGATTATATACAACCCTAACTGGCACCCAAGAAATCCACCCATGGTGCAATAAAGATAAAGGCTGGGTGAACTTTAAAGATGGAATTCTGAAGTCCTTGTACATCCCAGGTGAGCCTGCTCATTTCCCATGACTGATTTCATTGTATCTTCCCCCAACTTCCTTCCAGCACCGCCATCCCATGCCATAATTACTAAAGTCTTCTCATTTCTTTGTATTACATAAAATACTCCTCACGAGTACAAGTATGCCCTCTTCTTTTCCTCTGATTTATTTGTCTGAATTGACCCCTACTCAGATGCAGTACCTCCTGACGATAGCTTCATAAAAGTCAATGCATCACTCTTAAGACCACAACAAAGCTCAATGTTTTCCTTAGGTGTTTGCCTTCTGACATAAAATTCCCAGAAATTTGGCATATATTATTTAGTTATTACCTTTTGATGTGTTTTCCCTTAGAAACTTTTCCTCTACATATCATCTGTATCCTATCTTGATCTTTTGGGAAATATCTGCCTATGTTAGATGTACTAATGATCTGATTTAATTCAAAGTTGAAAAAAATCCATTTTCTAAAATGTTAGTATTTAACTATATGATCACAGCAGTCAAGATCATCACAAGGTCATCAAGATGTAAGATTGGGCTTTTACTCACTTTCTCTGACTCCAAATTCAGTGCTCTCTCATAGAGGATAGAAAGAATGACAATAAGAGAACCAACCCCACTCATTTCAATTAGTATTGGGGTGGAAAAGAGACACAGCCTCCTTATGGGGGTAGCACAGTTCAGTAGAAAGCATGTAGGATATGAAGCCAGAGGTTGTTGTTTTTGCTGGGCAGCTAGATGGCACAGTGGATAGAGTGCTGAGACTGAAGCTAAGTAAAATTAAGTGATTCTCCAATCAACAAATGATCAAGGGTTATAAATAGGCAGTTCTCAGATGAAGAAATCAAAACTCTCAATAATCACATGAAAAAGAGTTCTAAAACCCTCCCAATTAGAGAAATGCAAACAAAAACAACTCTGAGGTACCACCTTACACCTAGTAGATTGACAAATATGGCAGCAAATGAAAGTGATGTAGGGCATGTGGCAAAATTGGTACACTAATGCACTGCTGGTGGAATTGCAAATTAATCTAAACATTGTGGAAAGCAATTTGGAATTATGCCCAAAGGGCTTTAAAAGAAATGCTTGCCCTTTGATTCAGCCATACTACTGATGGGTTTGTACCCCAAAGAGATAATAAGGAAAAATGCTTGTACAAAATATATATAGCCACACTCTTTGTAGTGGCAAAAAATTGGGAAATTAGGGGGTGTCCATCAATTGGAGAATGGCTGAATAAATTGTGTTATATGATGGTGATGAAATACTATTGTGCTCAAAGGGATGATAAAGTGGAGGATTGCTGTATGAACTGGAAAGACCTCCAAGAATTAATGCAGAGTAAAAGGAGCAGAACCAGGAGAACATTGTACACAGAAAATGAAACATTGCGGAACAATCAAATGTAACAGACTTTTCTACTAGTAGCAATTCAATGTCCAGGAACACACTGAGGAATTTAGGAGAAAAAATGCTATCCACACACAGAGAAAGAAAGAAAGAAAGAAAGAAAGAAAGAAAGAAAGAAAGAAAGAAAGAAAGAAAGAAAGAAAGAAAGAAAGAAAGAAAGAAAGAAAGAAAGAAAGAAAGGAAGGAAGGAAGGAAGGAAGGAAGGAAGGAAGGAAGGAAGGAAGGAAGGAAGGAAGGAAGGAAGGAAGGAAGGAAGGAAGGAAGGAAGGAAGGAAGGAAGGAAGGAAGGAAGGAAGGAAGAGAGAGAGAGAAAGAAAGAAAGGAAGGAAGGAAGGAAGAAAGGAAGGAAGGAAGAAGAAAGAAAAAGAAAGAAGGAAACAAAGAAAGAAAGAATACTTAGTTTTTTAATCACAGAAGCCATTCAGTATCTGTGCCAAGAAAACTCCAGATAGGGTCATGAAGAGTAAGACACAACTGAAAAATGACTGAGCAACAACAAAATAAAATGTTTTAAGGTTGACAAAGTATTTTCTATACATTATCTAATTTTTCTCATAAAAACATGTGTGAAAATTTTATAATTAACCTAATTTTGCAGATAATGAAACTGAAGCTAAATGAGGTTGTCACTTGTCCAGGGTCACATAGCAAGTAACTTTTTGAAGAAGCTTTTCAACTCAAGTCTTCAAAATTCTAGATCCATTATTCAATCTACTTCCACCATAAGCATTTAGCAAAAAGGAAAACAATCTTCTAAGGCAATCTAGATCACTTTTGTTTAGTCCGAGTTATTAAGGAGAAGTCTGAATTTGCTCCTTTTGGCAAATTCCATATCTGTTGTTTTTCAGGGGCTTTCTTGGCAAAGATTTGGGAGTGATTTATTTACTTTTTTGATCTGTTCTCATTTTAATGATGATAAAGTGAGGCAAATAGGAGTTGAGTGATTTGTCCAGGGTCACGTAGCTAGTAAGTGCCTGAGGTCAGATCTGAACTCAGTCTTACTGATTCCAGACGTGATTTTCTATCCACTATATCACCCAGCTGTCTCAACTTATTGCATTATAAGCCTAATTCCCCTTCTAAGACAGTGCATCAAATATTTGAAGATTTCTAATTGTTCATATTTATTTATTCAATTATTTTTAACTGTAACACACTATTTAGAGTAATGTAACAATCACAATAATCACAAAGGAATAAAAAAACAGGAACACCTTTGTTCTCAGCAATGGTCAGAATTATGTTTGCTATAGCTTGAACACCTCATAATATCTTGCCATTCTGTCTTTTAATCAGTATGTACTAGTTGGCTTTACTCATGTTTTGTTTTGTTTTTTTCCCTAAACTGTTATTACTGATAATTCTATGAATTTAAAGAAAGAACTGAAGAATCATTCTGTAGTCCTTCAGGAATGTGGGAGGAAATTTAGCCATTAGGACCAGCTGAGAAAAACGATATTTGTCCTTGCTCTTGGAGAAACCTATTATGGAAAGCAAATAAGTCAGCACCTTTATTTGCACACAGATGTTGGTGGTATTTAAGCCCCATGTGATCTAGGATGACTCATGCCCTTAAAGGAGAGAGGAAACAGTGAACATAGACTCTGGTTAAATAATTGTTACAATCAACCCTTCCCCTGAAATTATTTTATTTTATTTTATTTTCCATTTTAAGCTCTCAGCACTCCTGGAGAGGAAAAAGAAACGTCATCCACCCACTGGAGCACAGATTGATACAGTCTGTCTTCTTCCCCCAATACTTTTTCTGTAGTTGATAGTGGTGAAAAGATTTCTAAAAACACTGTTCTTGCCTTCTGGTAGAAAATGATAAATGACTCTTTTGGATTGAGGCAATGCCTTTCCTTTCCCTTAGGTTTTTTTCTTTTATTATTACTTTTCATAAACTAAGTCAGGATAGAATTTATTCCCTAATTATTCATTACTACTAATTCCATAAGATGAAATTCAGAAAAAACAAAACAAAACATGTGTATATAGATTTTTGTAGTGGGATTGGTGATATGGAAGGTAATTTGAGATTATGCAATAGACTGGAAATAAAACAAAAAAACTTTATCCAATGCAGAAAGACAATTAGAATGGGAGCCTATTTCCTCCCAGCCATGAAAGACAATTGTTTTGTGACCAATGCTTAAAGTTTAAGGAATAAGCATGGCTGCTTTTAATTATACTTCAGCATCTATACTATTGTAGCTATTATTTTATTCCACCAACTGAGTAGTTTTGTAAATCAGTAGTTGGTATATATAACTTGCTAGTAAAACAGACTCCTCTCTCAAATCAAAGTTCCTTGAGGGGGAAACTAGCTTAGGTAGTTTCCCCCAGTAAAGCTAGGCCCATTTTACCATATTTAATCATTTTCTAGGCCTCAAACAATTTTATAAAAAATTAGCAAAGATGAATATTTCTCAAAGAGCTATTACTCTGGAAAAGATTTTTATTCAGTATGAATAAGATTTTCCTTCATCTCTAAGATATATAGGTAAAAGGTCATTGACTGAGAGATATTGATTTAAAGAGATCTTGGAAGTCATCTAGTTTAATGGTGTGAAACTCAAATATAAAACAGATCCCTTTGGTTGACATTCTGACTTTTAAAACAACAAAGTAACATTATCTATGAGATGTTATATTTTATTTATGTTAAATATTTCCCAGTTACAATTTAGTCTCATTCTGGTCACTTGAAACTTTGCCTACAATATTCAAGCCTTGTGAGTTTGACACTTCTGAGTGGTCAATCAATGAATCAATCTTTTATTAAATACCATCTCTGTCAGGCACCAGGAATACAAGGACAAAAAACCAATGAGTCCTGCCTTCAAGTAGTTTATGACCTAGGTTTTAATAAATCCTTATGATGCCATTGGGGTTTTCTTGGCAAAGACACTGGAGTGGTTTGTCATTTCCTTCTCCAGCTCATTTTATAGATGAGGAAAGTGAAATCAAGTTAAATGACTTACCCTGGGTCTCACAGGTACTAATAAATATGTGAGGCCAGATTTGAACATTTGAACTCAGGAAAATTAGTTTTCCTGACTCCAACTCACCCTAGCTGATATGTGTGTATATGTATGTGTATGTACATGTGTATATATATATATATATATACATATATATATATATACATACACACACAAAGAAGTATGTATGTATCTGCATGAATATGTGTATTGTTAAGGATGTGAAATATTCATGCAGATGCCCAGTATATAAAAGGTGATGCAGTCTTTCAAGTTTGCTTTCAGGGACTTTATTTAAGAAGTCTTTTGGGAAAGAGAAGACCAAAGTTGGAATGAATAACCACATTGGTTATTCCTGAACCTATTCCATGAGATCAGAAGTAGGGAGGCCCAATAGATCTAGGGGAAGCAATTCTCTTGCCCCTTCCTTCATGACTCTGAGGAGTAACCCCAGCTCTTTCTGCCCCTGCTCCCATAAGACCCCTATCTGGCAAACAATTAATAGAGTGCTCATGGAGAAACTGTAAATGGAGCAGCTAGAGGGAACTTTGCATTTCCTCTTATTTGTCCACTAAAAAGATGGGCTCCATCTTTTTATGTATAAGGGGCCTAATGTCTCCTCCCTTTGGGAAAGGGTAGAGTTCAAGGAGAGAGCCTGATTCTACCTCCACAAACAGTAGGACCTATCAAAATGAACTGACCCCCTCATCATGCAGTCTCTTTTCCTTGTTATCATTTCATTTTCTTCCTTTATGTAAAATAAAATTTGGCAACTACTAAATTGCTGTCTGGAATGATTAATGGTGGTGCCACTTGAGATTTAGGGAGATGTTTGGATTTCTGTTTGGAGATGGAAGAAAATTCCTACTTTAGTGAGACTAAGGTGTGAGGAGCAAAAGAATAGACACTGACTATATTTAGAAGTCCCAGACTCTATATGAAAGTTGCCATTAGCAAAAGAAAGAGAATAATTTTAAGTATATGCATCCACACACACAAACACACACACACACACACACACACACACACACACACACACACACACATCTAGACCTGTTAGAGATAAACCCTTAAGGTAACTGGGAAACAAGCCCAGGGAAAGGAAATCTGTATTTCTTGTGGTATGTGTACTCACTAAAACTCCTGCTGTGAAGAAAAGTGCTCAGTAAATTCCTTACACAACCCAAGGCAAGGGTTGCTTATGTCTAGAGAAAGTCTGGCATTCCCAATTGTCCTTCTAGCCATCTTCCTGTTCCATGTCACTAATGGGATACACTTTAAAAGGAAACTATTCAGTAGATGCCACGAGGGGGAACAAATAACATTCGAATGTATTCCTTCCAAGTGGAAGTCCCTCCTCATACCTACAATATCATGTATCTTAAAGGTGCTAGATGGAGGGCAGCTAGATGGTCCAGTGGAGAGAGCTGCCTTGGTTCTGCAGTCAGGAAGACCAGAGGTCAAATTCAGCCTAAGACATTTATGGCTTTAAGATACTGGGTAAGATATCTAGCCTTTGGTTACCTCAGTTTCCTTGTCTATAAAATAGCATTTAACTCCCTGGGTTGTGGTGAGGGTCAAATGTGGTAACAATTTTAAAATCCTTAGTACAGTGCTTAGCACATAGTAAGCCATATATGTTAGTTATTAGGCTTATTACTATTAGACATATTATTTCAATGATTTTAGATAAGAACATTTCCCTTACTAATGCAGATTGGCACTTTTCTCTAACTTATAAAGAGCTACCAAGAGCCCTGAGAGGTTAAATGACTTGCCAATGGTCATATAAGGAATCAGAGGTAGAATATCAGTCCTGGCTTCAAGACTAGCTCTCAATACATGAAATCACAGCTACCTCTCATATAAAAAGTAAAAAAACAAATACACAAATAAGATGAATGTAAGGAAATCTTGCTAGAGTAACAGATGCTAACAACAAGGACAAACATCAAGAAAGACCCAAATGTAGAAGATGGTACTTGAATTGAGGTTGGAAAGAAACAGCGAGTGCAAACATATGGAGGTGAGAGAGAGGGCACTTTGAATGAGGGATGTAAGCAAATGGGCCACTGGCTGAATCTGAAAATTTTGTTGTTTGATCATTTCAGTCATATTCTGCTCTCTGTGACCCTTTTTAGGGTTTTCTTGGCAAAGATATTGGAGTTGTTTATCATTTCCTTCTCCAGCTCATTTTATAGATGAAAAACTGAGGCAGACAGGTGTGACCTGCCCAGGGTCACATAGCTAATAAGTGTTTGAAGCCAGATTTGAATTCAGGAAGATTTTTCCTGGACTCTAGAGCTGGCACTTTATATGCTACACCACCTAGCTCCCTGGAACTTGGAAACAGCTTGGCCAAAATCTGGAAAAGAAATCTAGCGGTTACATTAGGGGTTATACACTTTTCCCAGTCTATCATAGAGGTTGCTACTGTATCTCTTGTCTACCTCTTTTGCATTCAGAGCATGGTGATGAATCAGTGATGTGTCTTGTGTCTTGATATCCATTCAGAAGAAGAAGGGTGCATATGATGAACCAGACTAACATAAGTTTAAAAAAATGTCTTCAGTACATTCATATATTTGACAGCACCTGGAATTCTTTCCAGCCTTTCTTCATCTACCAGTGTCACTATGTGATCAATCTTCTGGCAATGAGAATAAATAGACCAAAGAAAAAGCTATCAGTATATCTTCATCTTTTCCCAAGCTTTCTCTCATTTCACATAGACCAAGGATCATTTCTTTTACTCGTCAAAACTAATGGTGCATGGTAATTTATGTGCTAGTCATTGGGATGATTAACTATTGTTTATTTTTAAAATCTCTTTTAGAATGGAAGCTTGTAGAGGGCTAGAAAGATGTTTTCTATGAATTTGTGTCCAGTATCAACAATATTGGCAACCATAGTATGGCTGCTAAATTAAGACTAATAACAAACCTAATTTCTAATATTCTCAGGTACTAAGTAAAATAATTTTTTATTTCCTTTGACAAAATTACCTTTGAAATATTGCTTATTGATTTTTGGACTCAGCACTCATGTCAGGAATGCATTTTGATATAATTGCATACCATAGATTTCCAGATAAAAGAGGTCTTACAGATCTTCTAGTTTGCCCTTCTCATTTTGTTAACTTAGTCCATAAAAGTGACTTGCCCAAGATCATGGTCATAGTAGCAGAATTGAATGTGACCCAAGTCCCCAGACTATAAATGCCGTGTACTTTGCACTTCAGTTTTCTGCTTCCTGCTACCTTGTTTCTGTCTTGTTTCTGTCACAGAATTTGCTTTAGAGATTATTTATAAATCCATAAAAAATATCCATAGGTGTTCCAATCAAGCAATGAATACATAAGTACTGATTAAGCTCCTCCTATTTGCCAAGTATTTTGCTGGGTTCCAGGAATACAAAGGCATAAATGAAATCGCCCCTATGCTTATAGACTTTATGCTCTACCAGAGATTAAGAGCTAAAAGGAAATTTAGAGAACAAAGGATCCTCCCCAGTAATTTAACAGATGAGGAAATGAGGGCCATAAAAGTTAAATTTAGCTAAAATAACTTACTCAGAGTAACATACATGAAGTTATGGAGATAGAATGGTGCAAGAACCTGAATTCACACTCACAGCCTCTGACTCCAAAGCCAGTACTTTCCCCATCATACTATATGGGCATTAATGCAAGAAATACTACAAGGGCAGCATCAGGCTTTGAAACTTACAGATTTGATTCAAATTCAGACATACATCCCTTTAAGGATGAATGTCTAGAGCACTGGACCTGGGGTCAGGAAAATCTGAATTCAAACCCAGTCCCAGCCACTCACTAACTCTAAGTCTTTTAATCTTTGTTTGCCTCAATTTCTTCATCTGTAAAATAGAGATAATAATAGCACCTGCCTCCTCAGACTGTTGTGAGGATCAAGTCACATAATAATTACAAAGCACTTTGCACTGTGCCTGGCACATAGTAAATGCTATATAATGTTAGCTTTCATTATTGCTAATGACAATCTGCTTGTGAGTATGTCCAAAAAAAAGCTAGTTGATTCATTTAAAAAATTAAAGAAACACATAATCAATAGAGTGGGGAGGTAGAATGCTCAGTTTGTTGTAAAAAAAAAAAAGACCAGATTTCTGGTTAATTGATCCTCTCATTTTGCAGCCAGTTATTTTAGCCTTCTATAGATATATCCCAGTTTTTTCTTTTATTTTACCTGAGATTAACTGCCTTTTTAATTAGAAAATGACAAGAAGGGCTAGTCAATTGATGCTTCCAAAGGGGAAAAAATATTCAAATTGAAGATATGCTTTCATTTTCTTTTGGTGGAGAAATACAATGCAAATCCATGGAAAATTATTTGAAATGAGGTCAGAAAGAGTCTTTCAATGGCAGCTCACTCTCACTTGATCTCTGCATGTTGCAAAGCTAGCAGAGGAGCTAAGCCTTTTGAAATATTCCAGGGCATGCAACCATACATCTTTTAAATGGAACAGCAGCAGAGCTCCACTGTGGGACTTGACCAGGTAATCTTCAAATGCTAACATTGCATATAAGCATTAACGTAGTGTGTTAGGAGCACGCAGGTTTATCCCTGGAGTTAATGAAAAATATTGTTGATTAATGGAACTATGAAAGGCAACTGTCTGCAAGCAGATTTGCTGACAAAGAAACCCAAGAAGGCTTGAGGTAGAGAAGGTAAGAGAAACATGGTGGCCCCAGCCACATGAGAAAATGTGTTATCAATGAACAAGAATTTATCAAGTACCTACTATGCGAAAGGCAATGTACTAAGTGGGAAGACAGAAACAAAGAATGGAATCATCCCCAAGAAGATTATATTCTAATGGGGGCCACAACAAGGACATTGGTAAATATTTTGGGGCAGTTAAGTTGCTCAGTGGATAGAGCACCTGGCCTGGAGGGAGGTGGTCTTAGGCTCAAACTTGACCTCAGATATTTCCTAGTTCTGTGACCCTGAGCAAGGCATTTAATACCAGTTGTCTAGCCCTTACCAGCCTTCTACCTTGGAACCAATATTCAGTAAAAATTCTAAGATGGAAAGGATGAAAAAAATACTTTCTAAGAATATAGAGCATGGAATGTGGTAAAGACAAGAATGAGAAAAATTTGGAGAACATAAGCAAAGGCTTGAAAAAGCAATTTTGCCCTGCCTGTCAAGAGAAAGAAATATATGTAGAATGGTTAGGACTAATAAGGACTATGGTCCAAGAGTAGAGATTCCATCATCACATGGTGATAAGCCAGCTTGTACCACTCATTCCTAACTTCTTATAAAATATAACTTCACTGCTATGTTTCAGTGCTATTCTAAGTGGCAAATAGGACTACCCAAAATATGTAAAATTGCTTTATGCTCTAAATGCTCAATGTAGCCTAGTGGAAAGAACAATAAATCTGACATCAATGGATTTATCTTTGTATCTGAGACTTGCTACTTAAAAGAAGTTTGACCGTAGACCAGTTTCAACCTCTAGGGACCTATATTTCTTTGATACAATGAATTGGGTAGAGTTCACCTTTAAAATCACTCCTAACTCTTCAGGCTTTCATCCTAAGAAGCATGAAGTATGATTGTTTAATATGCTGGAAAATCATTTCAAAACGCAATCTTTGTACATATATGCTATTCTATACTTCATGTTCAGATGTGAAATGTAATAAGGCATCAGACATGACTCCTAGAAGATCTAAGTTCAAATCTTATCTTCCTCATTCAGTTATTAGCTATGCAATCCTGAGCAACTCAGTTAAATTTTCTGCGTCAGGTTGGTCATCTGTAAAATAGGGATAATATTATTAACATCTTCTTTCTAGGTTGGTTCTGAAGGTCAAATCAAATAAAAATTGTAAAGTACTTTGCAAATGTTAAGGTGCTACATAAATGCTAATATTATTATTGTAGTATATAGCAATGGAAGTAGAAACTCCTTCTGTTATCAGAAGAAATAAAGAAATAAAATAAACCTAGGAACAATGGAGTAAAAATGATCATAACCTCACATTTCTATAGTGGTTACAGGTGACAAGATTCCTTTAACAATGACAGCAATAAGGACTCATAGTCATATCAGACTTTAAGGCTTGTAAAGTAAATTTATAGATATTTCATTTGATCCTCTTAACAAATGGAGAAACTGAGGTTCATGGAAACAAAGATTTTGATAGCAAATTAGATTTGTGCAGAACAAACAACTAGAAAAACCTAAAAACAGTAAATCTGTAGTTTCTTCTTTACAATATTGAAGTGAGCTCAGTTATTGAGTAATTAAATGTGTATTGATATTCATTTAAGGTTTCAGAAAGGCTCTGAAAAAGGAACCTTTAAAGGAAATTTAGAATAAGAGATGGATTTCTAAGGGCAAAAATTTGGAAGAAAAATTGTGTTAATCATCATAAGGAAGAACAGAAAAAAATATGTAAATACTATGTAAAGTATTTCATACTCTCATTGATCTTCACAATAAGTCTAGGATTTAGATGCAATTATTATCCTTATTTTACTATGGGGAAACAAATAGTGCTAGGAGGGGTTTTTTTTTTCTTTCTTGTACCAAAGTACAATCCACTTTTGATCTACTAAAGATTCATAATTTTGGGCCAAGTATAAGAAGTCAGGAAAAACTGGGTTTGAAGTCTGCCTCAGAAATTTACAAGCTAAATGATTCTACTACTCAAGTCATTTAAACCTTTTTGCCCTCAGTTTCCTCATCTGTTAATTGGGGATATAAAAATTGTGCCTACTTCTTTGGGTTGATGTGAGGATGAAGTGAAACATGTGGGGAGGTCTTTGAAAATCATAAATGTAAAATAGATATGAGCTATTACATCTCATTATTTAGTCAGCTAGCTGGCACAGTGGATTAAGTGCTGGACATGGATATAGTAAGAACTGAGTTCAAATATGACCTCAGAAACTTCCTTTCTGTTCCTAGGGAAGTCACTTTACCTCTTGCTGCCTCAATTTCCTCAACTATAAATTGAGGTCAATAATTGTACCCACCTTCCAGGACTGTCATAAGGCTAAAATGAGATAATATTTGTACTTTGCAAACCTTAAAGTACTATGTAAATGCTGTCTTTACTGTTGTTCATGAGCACCTTTCAAATTATCAGACTAATATAATTATCACCTTTTCACAAGAAGAATTGTTTTAATGAATGAAAATTGGAAAACTCTCAAAACTCAGGCTTTCCTGGCAAATAATCTTATTGACTGTCTTCGCACACTCCCCCACCTAAAGTTTTCTCTTCCTCAACCTCCATAAACATGTCCAGTTCCTTTAGGCAGTAACATAGTCACTACCCTTGATGTTCAACTTCTCCTAGCCATGCTCTTGCATGACAATTACTTCATAAATTGTGTAATCTATAACTGAACATGATGCTATCTAGAAGTGTTCTGAGTCACAATGCAGTAGAATGATCAACCTATTATTCTGGACACAATGTGGCTTTTACTGAAGTTTACAGTATGACAACAGGAGCATCTGTGATTAAGCACCAATCCTTCCAGACCATTAGGCCTAATATAGTGGGGTTCAGACAATGCAGCTTCAATATGTATGTTTCATGAGATTAGGGAACCAAGAAAGACTCTTGAGAACACGATACACTGGGTTAGGAATAAATTTAACTAAACGGTGTATGAGGCATTAAGAAAGAAGCATTTCCCTTGAATGAACATAATATGTTGCTGAGTAGTCAGGAATACACAGGCCATTCCAACAGAAAATTATGATAGGTAATTAGAAGTTGCTTTTTTTGATTGGAGGGAGAAATGATTAAGGTAATTAGATAGGAGTTTGGGGAACACTTTGGGGGAATCCACACAGGATTAATCTTGGTCCCAGCAAAGGATCTTTGGAAAATCTCTTTGTAATGTGGGAACTTGGGCAATGAGAAAGACTCCAAGATAGTGAGAGTCCAACAAAATTAACTTGTTATGCCAAATTGATGTCATCTGTGGGGCAGCTACACTGAGAGTAGTATCCCCAAAGGGCAAGGATGAAGAAAGTTTACTCACAACTGGTGGGGTTAGAGGGAGAAATAAACAGAAGCCACAGAGATCTCTTCCACAAAATGACTAATGTAGAAAGATGTTTTACATGATGACATTTGTGAAATATATATCAGATTGCTTGCCATCTCATGGGGAGAGGACAGTTAAGAGAGAGAGAGAGACAGAAAGAGGGATGGAAGGAGGAAGAGAGTTTGAAACTCAAAACTTAGAGAAAAATACAAGTTTAAAAAGTGTTTTAAATGTAATTAGAGAAAAAATAAATTATTATTTAAAAAAACCCAGAAGTGTCAGTCAGAGTAATCAGTCATGAGATAAGTTCCTCATTTACATACCAACTGCATCACTTCAAAAAGCTTTGAAATCAGTCTCTAATAATAATCAGAGGCCTAGGAAGAGAGCAGGTACAAAATTTCATCACTTAAGTATTATGGCTAGCTGAGATTGTATTCATGGAGAAAAGTATTTTCTTGTATTGAAACTGGTAACTAATTTTGAAGCAATATGAAGAGTCTTAATCAGTTAATCAATCAGTTAGCATTTATTAAGTTCCTAGTATAAACTAGGCTAGCTGCTAAGGATGGAAAACCAAAATTGTATCAAGTTGTCCTCAAAGTTAACTATATCTGGCATTTATGTGACCTTTTAAGGTATACAATTCTTTATCTCTGTCTTTTTATTTGACTTTTAAAACAACCTGGTGAGGTAAATAGTGCAATGGTAATTAAACCTATTTAATACTGAAATAAATGAATGGAAGTAAATTTACATAGTTAGAAAATAGCAGAGCTAGGAATCAGACCCTAGACATTTTATTGATATCTATACAAAGAGGCTAAGAAACCTGACTGAAGTCACAGAAGCTGGTAAGAGGCAGCTAGATGATGCAGGGCATGAAGTATTTGGACTTGGAGTCAGGAAAATCCAAGTTTAAATACTCCCCCAGCTGTGTGACTCTGGGCAAGTCCTGTAAACTGTCTGTGACTCTTTTTCTTAAGCTATAAAAAAAACCCTACTTTTCAGGGTTACTGCCAGGTGTGACAGAGGCTGGCACTAGAGAAAAAAAGTGCCAGGATGAAGAGGATGTGAAATTGATCACCTCGAATGGGGAGGGGTCCCAGGAGTTTGGAATCTGGAGGAGGAGTAGACTCTGGCTGGTAGTGAGGGTCTCTCCATCTTGAGAAGCTGAAGAGAAAAGGTTGGAAAAAGACTCTCCTGAGGGTTACCCACCTTTCCTGCTGGTGACTGAAAATCTTTCCCCCCAACACTTCCCAATTGAAGGTACTTCTGAAGAGAAACCTGAGCAGACTTTACCTCAGCTCCTGGTGTCCAGGGGTGAGTCAATCTGACTTTCTTTCAGGGGGCTCAGGCTGCCAAGGCCCGAGTTCCCCCCAAACTCGAGGAGGTAGGGGAAAGGGTTTAGATAGAGACAGGGAGCCCATTTCCCCCACTTTCCCTTTCCCATTCTTCCCTGCCCATTATTCCTTTTGTATTACCTGATTGAGTTAACATTAAAAGTTATCTGTTCCCCAAGCTAAGTGTGAGTGAACAGACCAAGGGGAGACCTTTTGGTCTCGAGTAGTGGAAGGGGGACAAGAGGGACAAGAGTGAATTGGGGAGAGCAGCTTTAGCTAAGGAGAGAAGGTAGAAGGGGGGAAAGTCTTCAAACCCCCTCTCCTCTCTCTGAGCCAACCTGTTACATCTGCTGTCTCTCCTGAACCCTGCTTTAAGAAGGGGGTTCTCTCTTTCCCTCTCTACATGATGAAAGTCCAAACTCATATTGGGGTACACAACTTCCCTCTTTTATCTTTTTTTAATACACAGGATCTAACAAAATAACATGTAAAGTGCTTTTAAAATCTACAAGTACTACATAACTGCTAGATATTACCATTAATTTCATTATTATAAGTAACAAAACAAGTATTAGAATTTGGGTTTTTCAAAATCCAGTGCTTACTGCATGCATTTCAATTAATTCATCTATTTATTCATTCTTATTCATTTGCTTCATGAGTACCGAGTGCTGCTTGCAAGATTCAGTGAGATTTGGAGGAAGATGAGGTCTCTCTACTAGTAAAGAGAAAAGCGTTTTGCAGGGGTAATATGAGAAATACCTTGAAAACATGAACTAGACTAAGTTGTGTATGATATCCAAGCTTTTTTGCCATCTTACATTCATATCTAATTTATTATGCATCACTGACCTTGACTTTTGGGTTGAGTCTCTTTTCATTTTGCCTCATTGTTCTCTATCTTTCTCATCTAGAAAAAAGCTTTACTTTGAATTATTGCTTCTACTGACAGACCAATTTGGACTCTTCCCCCCAAAATTGAAACACCTTTTTAAACTTCTTTTCTAACCTTTTAAATTATTAACACCTCCTTTCTTTTAAAAAAACAGTTTTAACATACACAGAGACTGATACACTGTGGTACAATAGAATGTAGTGGACTTCTCCATTAGTGGCAATGCAGTGATCCTGAACAACTCAGAGAGATTTATGAGGAAGAACACTATCCACATTCAGAGGAAAAACAGTGGAATCAAAAACACAGAAGAAAAACAGCTTCTTAAGTACATGGGTTGAGGGGGATATGATTGTGGATGTAGACTCTAAATGAACATCCTAGTACAAACATCAACAGCATGGAAATAGGTTCTGATCAAGGACACATGTAAAATCCAGTGGAATTGTCAATAGTTGGGGGGGCGGGGAGGGAATGAATATGATTCTTGTAACCAAGGCATAATCTTCTAAATTGATTAATTAAATAAAATGTTCCACAAAAAAGCAATTTTAACCCAACTATATATTCAAAACTCTAAGCCCTGCCCATTCTAGTCTTTTTCAATATTTACTAGCATTATGGTCAGTTCTAGTCCAATTTCATGTATGAAGGAGGCAGGCTGGTATAGTAGAAGTAACTCTGGATTTGGAGTCAGAGAACCTAGCTGTGAATCTTATTTCTGCTTTAGAATACCTTCATGAACTTGAACAAGTCACTTACTTTGGTCTCAAATTTTTTTTATGTGTAAAATGAGATATTTGGATGTATCTCAAATTTCTGAGGCGGCAGAGTCAGGCTTCAAACTCAGGTCTACAATCTACAAATTCAGTGACCTTTTTTGCTGCACTGTGTTACTAAACCAATTATATTGCCTTTGAGGTAGGTCTCAAACAATACTAAATTTGATGATCTTAGGAAATCCTAAAACAACTAATAGCAATTCAAGGGTTTTTTTGAAGACATCAAAAAATAAATAGAATATTGATTCTAAGAGCAAACTAACAGATTTCTTTGTATAGACAGTACAAGAAACATGAATTCAATGTTTAAAAAGCATTTATTAAATACCTACTATGTGTACAACACTTATAAAATGAAACAATTAGCATTTTTGCAGTGGCAAAAATAAAACTAAAAACAAAAAGAAAATAAAGTAGATATCCATCAGTTGGGGACTGGCTAAATGAATTGTAGTATGTAAATATAATGGAACAGTACAGTACTGAAGTGCATTGTAAGTAACAATGGATAGGAAAATGACAGAGAAACCAATTTTATTCAATTCAATAAATATTTATTAAATTCTGCTATGAGCCAGGGATTGTGCTATGCCCCAGGACTACAAAAAAGAGGAAAAAGTCAGTCCTTGCTGTCCAGGAGTTTATAAATCTAATGGAGGATGCAATATGCAAAAAAGCTATATAGAAGATACATCAGAAATAACTAAAATAGGAAAAGCACTGAAAATAAGAATGGTTGTGGAAGACTTCCTGTAGAAAGTGGTATTTTACAACAGGTTGGATAAGAGTGGGGAGCAAGAGAGGAGTAGTAGATAGTGAGGAATCCAGGGTGATTTCACAGGTTGTGAGCCTATTGCCTATATATTTATAGAGAAGGTAGAATAAAGGGAACATCTAAGGACAGATATCGAGTTACATCTTGAATGTATTGAGTTTACAGTTTCTATGTGACATCCAATTTAAGACATCTGAAAGGCAGCTGGAAATGAAAGATTTGAAATAGTCCGAGGCTGGGGCAGAAAAGATTGGCTGGAGAATTATCAGCAAAAATATGCTAATTCAATCCATTGGAGCTGATAAGATCATGAAATAAAGTAGGGTAGAGAGAGAGAGAGGAGAGTCCAGCACAGAACTCTGAGGAACACATGTTTAGAGGACTTGATATGGAGGAGGATTCAGCAAAAGAGACAGAGGAGTGATCAGATAAGTAGGAGGAAAACAAGAAGAGAATAGTGTTGTGTTCTGAAAACCTAGAGAGAAAAGAGCATTGAGGACAGAATGATCAACTGTGTTAATGGCTACCAAGGAATCAAAGAGAATGAGGTATGAGAAAGAACCATTGGACTTGGCAATTAGGAGATTATTAGCAACTTTGGTGAGAGACATTTCTGTGGAATAATAAATTTGGAAGCCCAATTGTAAGGAATTAGGAAAATAGTAAGAGAAAGGGAAGGCACCTATTGTAGACAGTTTCCCCCCCAATTTAGCTACAAATGACTGAAGAAAAACAAGAAAATAGCAAGGTTGAAAGAATTAAATTAAGTTGTTAAGTTTTGTTTTGTTTTGTTTGTCAGGAGAGAGGAGACATAAGCAGGTAGGCAAGAAAGAATCAAATAAAGAAAAAGAGGTTGAAAATAAATGAAAGAAGGGATGACTGAGGGGACAATCTCTTGGAGGAGATGGAATAGAATGGAATGGAACTTGAAGAGGCAGAGGGGGTTAGCCTTAGAAATAAGTAAGGCAACTGTATCATGGAAAATAAGAGAAAGTGGTATTCAAATATATATGAACTGATACAAAATAATCAGCATAAAAAGCTTTTGGCAAAATATGGCACCCATTCCTATTTAAAAACACTGAAGAACATTGTAATTAATGAGATATTCCTCAAAATGATAGATAGCATCTATCTAAAACCCTTACACCAAGCATTATCTCTAATGGGATAAGCTAGAATCCTTACAATAAGAACAAGCAATTCTTGAAGCAAAAACATCAATTATTGCCACCACTATTCAATATTGTATTAGAAATGCTGGTTATAGGCATTAAAGAAGAAGAAATTGAAGGAATTGGAATAAGTAATGAGGAAATAAAACTGTCACTCTTTACTGATGATATGATGATGTACTTAAAAATTCCTAAAGAATCTACCAAAAAAACTAATAAAAAAATTAACAATGATGACCAACTATGAATGACTTAATTATTTTCAGCAAGGAAAGAATCCTGGACAACTCCAAGGGACTCATGATGAAAAGGATACCGACCACCATAGAAGGGACAGATGGAGTCCAAGTGTACATATGTACATCCTATATTATATTATCTGCTTTGCTGGTTAAGGGGGCAGGGTAGAAGCCAATAAAATAAAAAGAATGAAATTTTGGAATATAACCAATGTGAAAATTTGTTTCCCTAGCATAACTATATTGATTAGGCTTTATTAAATAATTATAACAAATCATATATATTACATCATTATAAAATAAAAATTAATATCTACATTTTAAAAATCAACATTAACAAAATGCAGGATATAAATATATTTAACATATAAATATATATATTATATATAAAATATTTAATATATAAATATATATAGCATATATTTTATATATATATAAATATAAATATATTTATATCCTGCAATTTTATTAAAGTTAATTTTTTAACTTTAGCATTTCTCTATACTACCAATAATATCTAATATATATATATAATATCTGGGGCTTTACTTACCAAGACAAAACCTAGATACTATATAATGGCAACTATAAAACACTTCACACAAATAAAGTCCAATATAAATAACTGGAAAACATTAATTACTATAAGAACAAAAGACCTAGATTGTCAGGGGGAATTAATGAAAAAATATGAATGAGATGTTTTAGCTGTATTGAATCTCAAACTATATTATATAGTGGCAACTATCAAAACAATCTGGCAGTGGCTAAGAAATAGAGCTGTAGACCAATGGAATTGATTAGGCACTTGACACACGGTGGTAAATGACCATAATAACCTATTGTTTGACAAACTCAAAGATTCAAGCTTTTGGAAAAACTCACTATTCAAAAAACAAACAAAAAACTGCTGGGAAAACTAGAAAACAGTATGGCATAAACTAGACATAGACAAACTCCATATACCAAGATAGAGTCAAAATGGATACATGTCTTAGAAATAAGGGATATTACGATAACCAGATCAGGGGAGCACAGAACACAATCTTTTAGAAATGAAAAATGTTCCAAATCACTATTAATTAAATGTAAATTAAAATAAATCAGAGGAACCATCTAACTAACTAATACAACAAAAAGGAAAATAACAAATATTGGAGAGGAGAAAAGAAAGTTGGGATTCTACTACATGGCTGGTGTAGCTGTGAATTGATACAACCATTTTGCAGAGTAATTTAGAATCAGCCCCAATGGGCCATAAAAGTGCATACACTTTCAACTAGCAATACTACTACTAGTTCTATATCCCAAAGAAATCAAAGACAGAGGAAAAGGACCTACTTGTACAAATTTATAGCTGCTCTTTTTGTGGTGGCAAAGAACTGGAAATTGAAGGGTCGTTCATCAATTAAGGAATGGCTAAACAAGTGTGGTATGTGTTTATAATTGAATAATATTGTACCATAAGAAATGATGAACAGATTGATGAAAAAAAATCTTGATGAGATTTATGTGAAGTGATATAAAATGAGGTTAAGCAGAGCCAGGAGAACATTATACATAGTAACAGCAATAAAATACAATGATCAGCTGTGAATGACATATCAGTCATGCAGGAAAACTCCAAGGGATTCAAGACAAAAAAGGCTATTCATTGCTTTAGGAGTAACTGATGGTATCTGAATGTAGGTTGGAACATACCATTCTTCACTTTATTTCCTCCATGATTTTTTTTTCTAGTGTTAGCAATATGTATCTTCTTTCACATTACAAACATGGAAGTATGTATTGTGTGAAAACACATGTACAAGATATATAATATTATCTGCTGGTTCTGGAGGGGGAGAGAGAAGAGCGGGGAAATGATAAACATTGTAAAATATCATAAAATAATTATTAAAATTATATCATTATGTAATCTAAAAAAAGTTAAAATTAAAAAAACAAGTAATCATAAACAAATATTATACAATGAACACAACAATATAAATGGAAAAGATAACAAAATTTAATCTACATAATATATTCAGGGACCAAATTTGGCTCCAAAGAAATATATGTATACATTTCCCTCCCTTCTTTACAAATATGGTAGGCCTCAAATGTGTATATGATGTTGGATTTTGGTGATATGTTGATTAGTTTTGCTAAAGTATTTATCAATTTCTCTTTCATTTTTAGTTTTTGTTAAATGGTAAGTTTTTCTTGATGGCTGTCACACTCATAGATGTACATAAAGTAAAAATAAAATAATTCAATTAAAATACTAATTGCCAAGAAGCTTACATTCTACTGGGTCATTAGCAATGAGCAAGAATAGATAAGCATTCATATTATGTTCATATTAATAAGCATAATAATAATTGACATTTATATAGTACTTCAATGTTTGTAAATAGTTTTATACATATCTCATTTGATCTTCACAACAATCTAGTGATATAGATTCTTTTGTGATCAATATTTTACAAATAAGCTTCTGAGAGATGGCAAACTCTTAGAAGTGACTTGCCTAGTGTCTTACAGCTAGTAAGTGTTTGAGGAAGGTTTCAAAGTCAAATCTTCTTGATTCCCAGTCTAACACTATATCCATTGTGATAATCATCACCTGAGTGATGGTCATTTTAACACAGGGATTGGCAACCCATAATCAAATTTTCAATAGTGACAAATCCAAATATGATTAGTTGTAGGGCAGTTGATGCTGGGGAGAGGAATATGTGGGTATGGTCATTAACTCTAGGTGCATATGCAGAGTAGGCTGTCTTAGGTGAAATGTACATTTGATTGCCTTTCTAATCTTGCCTATCTGTTCCTTACTCAAGAAGACTTTGGAATACTTGCAAGACTCTAAATGTGTATCTCCTATTTCCTTGGGGTGCCTCTTGGTCCTTATCACCAGCCAGCATCCTCCCACTGGGATAGAGTGTTACTTTGAAAAAATGTCTGACCTTGCTCAATACTGCTCATACTGACACTAAAATCAATAGAAAGTGGAAAAAATAAGAAAAAGTATAAAACAGTGTGTTAGAAGAAAAATGGAGAAAGAAGAGGTAGAAGAATAAAGAAGATTAGAAGAGGAAAAAGGGGGGGAAAAGATGAGAAGGAATAAGAGAAAAAATAGAAGTATGAAGTTTTGGACCCTAGACTTTTGAATATGGTAGAAAAGAATTGCACATTACTATCATGACCCCTGAGTTCTGAAGATATTTACATTCCTTTCTTCCTCTTTGTCCTTTCCCCCCATCTTCTTGGTCAAGAAAGTTAGGGCCACTGAGTTTTTCTTAGTCCTCAAAAATATCTGAGTATCTGAATTCTCTCTCTCTCTCTCTCTCTCTCTCTCTCTCTCTCTCTCTCTCTCTCTCTCTGTCTCTCTCTCTCTCTCTCCATCCTTCCTTCCCATCCCCTGATGATGAAAAAGCCAGGCAAGTGAATTGGGTAAGTTATCTTTTTGCGTGACTGTCAGATGATGCATATTTTAGCTGCAAAGGGCTCTATAGGCTCTACAGCTTCTATATGTGGTTTCATTACTCAGGTTGATAAAGTGAAGAATAATTGGTGTTATAACAAATGAACACATTAGGCTGTGTCTCTTCTGCCAAAACAGAGCAATGACTGAACAATTCTCCAGAGTCAAGTGAGACGATGGGTTGCCATCTACAGCCCAGATATTTTCCTGGGGCGACAGTCATAGAAAGGCATTCTCTTCCTACAGTATGCCAGCATCTCCTTCCAGATACAAATGCAAGAGAGGACAGAGGCGCCTTTCAAACATTTGGGGATAAAACATGAAGGAGTCAGTGTCTGCATGTGGTAGTCAGGGCTGAGGCAGGAACTGATGAAACCAATAAATCTTCATTAACTTCAGATTCTCAAGAAATGAACTCCACTGTAGAAACAGACCCTTTCCTTAGCTCTTTGATCTGGTGAATGTCAGATAACAAAGATACAAATGCATTTTACATGGGATTTCTTTGTCCCCTAATTCAATCAATAAACATTTATTAAATATCCACTATGCAGAAGGCATTGTGGTAAATGCTGGAATTATACAAATAGGCTAAATATAGTTCCTGCCCCCTGGGATTTTATAATCTGATAGGAGAATCAGCATACAAATAAATATATTTAAAGCAAACTATATAGAAATGAAATAGGAAAAAACATAACAAAAGGAATGAAATTAAGAAGTGTGAAGGAAGACTTCCTATAGGAGGTAGGATTTTAGTTGGAACTTAAAAGCCCAGGAGTTTAGCATTCAGAGTAGAAGGGGAGATCACTTCAGGAATGGGAGACAGTCAGAGAAATGCTGAAAGCCAAGAGAAAGTTTCTTGTTTACGGAACATCCAGGAAGCTAGTGTCACTGGATTGATCAAAGATGGCAACAGAGCTGGGAAGCAAACCTAGATCTTCTGATTTTAAACTTTTCTACTCTAGCCAGGCAATAATATTTAAACTCCATCATCTGCCCCATTGACACACCATATTGCCTGTCATTACTTTATATAATGATTTGCTTCACACATTCACAGAAGCCATCCTCTATGTCTGTAATCCATTCCCACCTCATCTCAGCATCCTTGGTTTTATTCAGAAATAAGCTGAGCAGTTATCTTCTCTAAGAAGACATTTTTATTCTTGTTAGTTAATTCTCCTTGTACTATATTTATCTGTGCATATGTCAAATTTCTACCTCTCAATCCATAAATCACCCCTTAGACAGAAAGGTATTTGAGGGCACAATCTATTTTGCTTTTGTTTTTGCAATCTTAGACTCTATCCTAGCTACTTGTATTTATGAAGAATACAACACATATTTGTTAAATTGGATTGGATTTCTAACAGCTCTGTAAGGTAGGTGATAAAATTGTGTTTCTTCATTTTAGAGAAGTATCTGAATTGGATGACCAAAATGGTTCACCATGTGTGGTCATCTAGTTGGTCAGATGTTGCAGTTTTTCAAGTTCAAAATCTAAAAGCTGACTTTTATATCATTAAAGTAATAGAAATGGTATTATTTAATGAGTAGAGCTATTTGTAAGTTGAACATATTATCATTTTCATAACATTTAAACTATAGTCAGCATAGCATAGTGGATTTGTTCATTTAAAAAGCATCCTGTTTGAAGAAATATGATATGGTACATACATTCACAGAATGCCAGAAGTCTAAGGAACCTATATCATCTAGACCAGAGGTGTCAATCATGTCAGAAATTCTCTTAAAACCAAACAGATTAAAATATAAGTGGGAAATATGTAACAAAATATGTTAAAATGCAATAGGATAGATATAATGTTGTTATAAATTTTTTCCATTAGTTGCGATGCAGTGATCCTGAATAAACTCAGAGGGATCTACAAGAAATAACACTATCCACATTCAGAGGAAAAACTGTGGGAGTAGAAACACCAAAGAAAAACAATTGCTTGATTACATGGGTCAAAGGGAATATGACTGGGGATGTAGACTCTAAATGAACATTCTAGTGCAAACACCAACAACATGGAAATAGGTTCTGATCAAGGACACATGTAATACCCAGTGGAATTGCACGTGGGCTATGGAAGGGTGGGGGTAGGGGAGGGAGGAAAATACTATGATTCTTGTAACCAAGGAATGATGTTCTAAGTTGACTAAATAAAATTAAAAAAAATAATAAAATTTTTAATGTCAATATGATGAGACTTTCCAGGGATCCTCATGTACAGTTTTGTGGCCCCTGCTTCTATTTGTTACTAATCTAAACCAATTCTCTGAATTCATACAAAAGAAAGTTGAGCCCACAAAGGGAACTTATGATTTTCTCACACAATACATAAGATTCAATAGACATTAAGCTTTGAATTCAATAAGTTGGCTAATACACAAAAGGTAACACTGTGTTTGACAAACAGTAGTTGCTTAATAAATGCTTGTTGCTTGATTGATATCATAGCGAATAGAGAACTGGCCTTGAAATTGAAAGACTTGACTTGAAGGCCAGTCCTTTCATTGTATCAGCTTGATAACCCTGGGTAAGTCAATTAACCTCTTAGGACTATAAAAAAATCCTCTGAGACAATTGTAGAACAGTTATTGACCTATATTGGTGAAAGGATTTTCCAAATTGAGAGTTCACAACACTAATGAATTTAAGTAGCCAGATCAGTCCCTTCCTGAAATGCTGGTATTTCTATTTATCTTGGACTGTTTTCATATTTGTTTTCTGTCTGTCTATCTTTGTCTCTGTATGTATGGCTCTTTCTCTTCCTCTCTCCTCTGTCATTACTCTATGTATCCAGAGCACTGTACTGTACACAATGGTTATTAAAAAAGATTTAAAATTTCTACTCTCAGGAAATCTACCCAAACAATTCCACCTGCATTCACAGTCAGATCTGGAAGGAAAAGCAGAATTTCAAAAGCCTAGATGAGGAGGGAGTGGTTTCTAGACATGGGAATTGCAATATTTATGAATGCATGGAGATAAAGTAGAGAGCATGAGCATGGAAAAGTTTGCTTAGATTGGAGAGTTCATAAAGATTTCTATAAAATAATGCTGGAAAAGGATCTTTAAAACATGTAGTAGAAAGCATAACTAAAACCTTGATTCTCCAGTTTTCTTGGGTCTCTTGATTCACATTCTAGTATTCTTTTGGAGACATAATATGCCTTTCTGAAGTCTAAGAGGGGGTAGCTCCTCCATTAAGTATTTCTAGATCACCCCAGCCTAAAAGCACTGAGTTCTTCCTTAAATTTGTTGTTCTTCAATTCTCCTTCAAGACTAAGCATTTTGAGGATAGGGATTATCCTTTTTATTAAAAAAAAAAACAACCCTATGTATCCACAGAACCTTGAAAGACAGTTAATGCTATTTGTTGAAGGAATAAATAGATAAATAAGCTCTAAGAGTTCCAGGCTGTATTGCTTAGAACTTCTAATGATCCTAGGCAAAAAACATAACAGGCAAAAAAGATGTGTTACTTGTTCTGTTCAAGTGAATCCAAAATATGACATACAGTGTACTTTCAGATAAGTGCAATGTCTTTAGGCCAGAACAGTTTCCACTCTAGACATGATATGTATTATATTCCAATATACATACATCCTTCATTTAGTAGGTACATAGGTATGGCAATATCCCTTGTAAAATGAACATATTACATTTCTCACATAAACGAATGACAGGCATATTATCTGTCATAAGTTAGCTCAGCAAATACCACAGTCAAGGATTCAGAATAATGAGTATAATTTTCAATGATTCTGGATATGTGAGAATAAAAATGATATTTTATCACTGCATAAGAACAACAATAGAAATAATTTGCAAATGAATTTAAAGATACTAGAAAGAATAATGATATTTTTATCATGCCAAAGTTTTGGTTTTTATTTGTGCTTTTTTAGATAATGATGAAAATCTTAAACAGAACGTTAATACAGATTTTTAAAAAATAGATGTGGACATTAGAGGAAACTGCTTTATAAAATAATAACTTTTTTATTTTTTCACCAAAGGAAATTTCAGAAAGCTTAGTAATCTTGTTTATCCCAATAGTTGTGAAATAGGCTTAAAATATTATTAGATGATATTAAACTATAAATTTCATCAAAGGACGAGCACTAGATTATTCTTATATTAAAAAACCACTTCTATGAAATCCATGGAAAGAAAAATGGAATCAGTTTAACCATTAACATTGAAAACACAAAGATAATGAAATCTGTATATTTTCTGCACTATATCATATAGCAAATTGGAAGGCAGTGTGTGAATTATTCCATATATGTGTATATGCTTTTATTTATCTACACATACATGTATTTATGTATGTACACATACATACTTAAATGTATATGAATATCCAAATCTTAGACAAGTGTTATACATGTATTAGAAGTAAGAGATCAGATTCCCTGACAATTATGGACATTACCTACAAGGACTTTCAGTGATGTATAAGTGTGATGCAATATATAACCAAAGAAGAGACAGACAGATTGGAATAAAAGATTCACACTCTGGACATTATCCACAAGGACTTTTAATAAGGTATGAGTGTTATGCAACTTATAACCAAAGAAGAAATCTGACAGATTGGAATAAAAGATTCATCATGGGTATTTGTGCTATAAAGAGAAGATTGGTCATGAGACAAGGGCAAAGGATGACAAATTACCAACTAGAGTGACCTATTGGCAGATTAAATTGAGTAATATTTGTAAAGCACTTCGCAAAACTTAAAATGCTAGTTCCCATTACCATCAACATTATGATTATTAGTTGTTAGTAATTATTATTATTATCATCATGAAGACTTGGAATATATCTGATGAATTTACCTTAAGTGAATCTATGGGATGTCAAGGACAAGGGTATTCATGGCACTTATTACCAACACCCACAAAGCTCTGATTGCAAGCACACTATTACTTTAATCCAACTCAAACTCTAACAGGGCAAAGTCATTCCCTAGAGGGATAGCTATGTGACTTAACAATGATGACAAACCTATAGCATGGGTGACAAAGATGGCAAAAGAGCACTCTCTGTGATCATTCAGCCACCCTCCCTGCACCCCCCCCAAGAGTTCTTTACTAGAAAGGCAGAGAGATTCAGAAAGAGCTGCTCCCTCTCCCTTCTCCATTGTGCCTGACAACATTTTTTCACATCCCCCTCCCCTCTGCCCAGTGGTTAAGGTGGGCAGCTCACAGGCGGTAGAGCTGGAGGGGATCAGAGTGCTTGGGCCATTCCCCTTCTTTCTACACTCTCTGAAGACATTCCTCACTTCATCCCAGAGGCCCAATGGGAGAACATTCTCCCTCCCCTATGAGAAGTAAGGGGGGAGCAAGGCAATTTCAGGACTTTGTGGGAGGAGTCAGGGGCAATACACAAGGTCTCTGCAGGGAGGGGCCAGGCACTGCATTTGGTTTGGGGGTGGGGTGATGTGGCGGCAGGGCAAGGCACTATATTACTGCTCTATGAGAATTAGGGGTAATTGTGTTGAAAGGTAGTGGTGAGTGGTGACATTCAAAATTATAGTTTCTAAGCACTGTCCATATGCTTCCATTTAAATATATAAGCCAAAATGACTCATAACCATAAAGCATTTACTAATAAAAGTCAAAGTGATAATGACAGTATAACATAGCATTATAGTCATAAACCTGGGTCACAAATGCACAAAGTATACATGGGGGAAACTTTCCATTCGATCACATGAATCACAAAACCCATGTGCCCAGGGCAACATAACTCTGGAATATCAGCTTTGATGTCCTTAGTCTCTTCAAAGAAGGGTTGTGGAATCACACCTCTTCAAAGTTTCTCTGCTCTCTTGCTATATGAAACTACTAGTTTACTCCTCACAAGCTGATGAAGCAGTGTTAAGTTCCTTTCAGCAAAAATCAACCTTAAGCCTGGGATTTGTGGGGCTTCCCAAGTCTGTTCTCTTGACTGAGCATGGAAGGATAACTATAATCCTTCAGAGAAAGGTCATTCCACTAAACCTGGGATCTGCAAAACTATTCATTTCTGTTCTCTCTATATTTAAAGAATTTTCCCCTCTCCACTCTCCAGTCATGGAGTCAGTCAGTGAACAGCTATTCATTGCCAGCTATGTGCCTTGCACTGTGCTAAGAAAGAGATAGACAAATGTAAAAGATAGTTCCTGCCCTCTCAAGTATCCCATAGTCAACCAGGAAACATAACATGGAATTGATTTTTTTACAAACAAGCTACATTCAGGGTAAATTGGAAATAATCAAGTGAAAAAGATGCTAGAATTAAGGGGAATCACTGAAAGAGTTCCTGTAGAGGACAGGGTTTTAGCTGGGATTTGAAGGAAGCCAGGATGCAAATATGAAGGGGGAGATCCTTCCATAAATTTGGGATAACTGATGAAAATGTCCAGAATTAGAAAAAATGACTTTTATGAGGAACAGCAAAGATGCAAGTGTCAACTGAATCACAGAATTTAGAATTTAAATTACCATGGGATAAATTATTATCAGAGGATTATTTTAAAAAATGAGATGGCCAAAAAAATTGTTTGCCTTTCCTTCTTAGCACTGTCAGTAGCTCAACTCCAAAGGTTTCTATTTTCTAGCTATTTTATATATTTTCTAATGTTAAGCTTTACTTCCAATTTTCCCCAGCTTTTTATATGCCTTCTCATTTGCCTTTCTTAAAATCTGGATTCTTTTTTTGTATAGCAAATTGCCACTATCTTAAATTAAAAACTTTAACATCTATATTTCTTTTCAAGGTGACTTGGTCAATAAACAATTTTTGCATAGTACTTTCAAAAATTATTTTCATCATAAGTTTCCCAGCAATTGACTTCTAAGTCCAAAAAAGAGTCATGTGTAAAATAGCTTCTGGGAAAGATGGAAATACAGTCATCAGTCAGTACTTTGACCTGATGTTTTTAGAGTGTCTGTTTTCACTCAGGTTCTCTGAACTCTGTGTCTCTCCTAACATACTTTATCTGAATGTATCCCTTTACTTTGAAGACTTCTAAGGACTATTTCTCCTCAGTCTAGGTTTTTTTCCCCATTTTTTCCTATATACATACATGCATATTATTATTCTCCATCCAGTATATAAAATGTCCATAAGAGAAAAGGGTACAGGGGGGGGGGGCAGCTGGGTAGCTCAGTGGATTGAGAGCCAGGCCTACAGATGGGAGGTCCTAGGTTCAAATCTGACCTCAGACACTTCCCAACTTTGTGACCCTGGGCAGGTCACTTGACCCCCATTGCCTAGCCCTTACCACTCATCTGCCTTGGAGCCATAGTATTGACTCCAAGATGGAAGGTAAGGGTTTTATTAAGAGAGAGAGAGAGAGAGAGAGAGAGAGAGAGAGAGAGGTAGTGAGTGCCTTATATATGGTTAAGTTGCAATTTGCATTGTTGGATAGAACTCCAAAATCAACAAGATTAGGGAACCTTTCAAATCTCTGAGTATCTCTGGCACTGACACATTGTAGACACTTGATGAATGTTTATTGAATAAATTATTTGCTTAATATAAACTTTGTAAAATTCCCATTGTCTAACACGGTACTATTCATTCACAAGAAACCAAAGTCAGTTAGACAGAAATTTAAATTCTTTGGATTCCCATTTCTTATAAATGCTTTATTTAATCATCTATAATAATTATAGCTTATTCCTCAAAAGTTAACACCTTACACCTTCTAAACTCTTTTGTATTGCCTGTTTCTTGGGTGTCTTTCTGATCTCCTTAAGATTTTAAATTCTCAAGGAGGAAGAACTATTTAAAATTATAAGATTGGAAATCTGAATCAATCATGTCTGGGTGCATTTCCTTATCTAGGGACATTACATTATTTAACAAAATGTTTTGCATCAAATTTACTGTCAGGAAAATAAATGAAAGTAATGATATAATAATTATTTGCTCAACATGACATTCTATTCTGATATATCCCTTCTAAGAATTGACCAGACTCAGCCTTAATTACCTTAATGGACACAATCCAGCATTTGTGTGTTTTTGTGAGTGTGTGGGATAAATAAATCCATACTGAACAGTTAATGACAACATGAATTTGTGACTAAAACAATATATTAATTTATTTATTCAATGTTTCTGTTGAGCTTCTGTTATGCCTTATACACTGTGTTGACTGACTATGGTTCATAATATAAAGGAGAGCCATGATTTCACTGGCCATTGAGGACTATCTCCATCCAATAAAGTGCTATTCATAACCTTATGCCATTTTCAAATGCAACTTCTGGAATACTTAGATCTATAGAATGCTTGAGTTAAAAAGATTAGAGAGCATTAATTAGACTCAGTTCTCCTCTAAGTAAGATTCTTAGAAGAATATTATTTTGCCTATCTATATGCCCATTATATCCCAGGCCTCCTTACTTTTTTGATCCCAAAAGGTGGTGGGCTAGGCATATATTGGAAATAAGAGATAACTGATAGA
This sequence comes from Monodelphis domestica, assembly GCF_027887165.1. NCBI lineage: Eukaryota > Metazoa > Chordata > Mammalia > Didelphimorphia > Didelphidae > Monodelphis > Monodelphis domestica. The sequence goes on along the minus strand of NC_077227.1, from coordinate 556,729,835 downwards.
TGACAGTGTACACTCATAAACAGAATAAACAGAATTATAGCATTATACAGTCTTGACTCGGAACTCATCCTGGTCCAAGTAGTATGGGGACAAAAATATAAATGTTTCGGTATTTTCTAAAAAAAAAAAAACCCAACCTACAAATAATCAAAACCTACAAGGAGATTTCTAGTATGTTGGATAGATCAACTGTAAATCATAGTCATGGTCACACAAAGATTTTGGGTTCACATAACCTGAGACAAATCTCAGAAACCAACTCCCAATATATAATTCTTCCCTTTGTGGAGTTTACTACGTAAAGTCTCTATAATCAATTTAGATATTATTCATATTCAAGTCTTCATAGGTGAGGTCAAAAGGGCTCCAAATTTCCAGAATAATACTCAAAGTAACAAAGAAAAATTGGGCATCAGATAGCTTTTGTTTCACCATTCAGAAAATGCAAGGAATCCACAAGAACTTAAACTGAAAGGAAAGGAAGCTCCACAATTCCCCCAAAGGAATAAAACTTGTGATTGCCACCAAAGCAACTGTAAGAATTTCTGGTAGATTCTAGAGTCTGCCATCAAATTTCCAAAATTCCTAGTACCCCATACTGTATAAGATCAACCAAGATGAGATCATTAAATCAATGATTTATTCTCAGTTCTTGACAATTTTATTAAACATTTAGAAGGCCCCCTTTATGTGTAGATACGTATGTTAACATAAAGCATGGAACATACTAAGGTCTTGAAAATGCTTGTTCTTTCAAATATCTTCTAAATCCCTCATTTTATAAATGAGAGTATTGAGACTCAGAGAGTGACTTGCCCAGGATCCCCAGAAAGTTAGGAATTGAAATGGGACTGAACTTCATATACCTTCTGCTTCCAGGGTCAGGGCCTTTTTCACTACACAGTATTGCCTTCTTCAGTGAGCTTAATATTGTGTAGCCCTTTAGCTAAGTATTCTTTGAAATCATTTAGCAAACTGGTCTTCGAAAAAGCTACTCCATAACTTTTCAGAATGACATTTTTTCAGGAAGCAATTAATCCTTGAAAAAGCACAAAGATCCCAAATCAGACAACATTTGTGAATGCAGCCCTTTTGTGTTATGGGGCCAAGGCCAAATATGCACCAGTTCTTGTCCTCAGTTGTTGTTCCTAGTGAATTGGTATTTTCTGTTATTTGTAGGAAATTTGGCAAATTCATTCCCCCCCACCCCAAATTCTTACATATTTTAGTATTTCAGCATTTGAGAAAGAATTTCTTAGCCAATGTAGACCCTTGATACTGAAAGACATTCTGGTGGATCTCCTTTAGCCTCATTGAATATGAGCTTACTAGTTTAACATAGAGGGTTTAATTGACATCTAAAAGCCTTTCTGAGAAGACATGGGGCATAGAAGATAGGGGACTAGCTTTGTAATAAGGAAGACAGAAATATTGTTTCAGACTCAAACAGAATATGTCACCAAGGCCAAGGAACTTGAACTCTCATTGCCTCCAGGCAAATCCCTAAGACTAAGGGGCACCAAAGTTTCCACACTTGGAGTTCTCCATGAGGTAAAATCACAGGCCTAGATAAACAAACAAAAATGGACCTATATCCTAACATGTTTGCCTTCAAGTATATCCTCTATATGTTCTTTCTTTTTTTTTTTTAACAACCTTTACCTGCTGTTCTAGTATCAATTCTGAGACAAGAGCAGTAAGGCAAGGCGATTGGAGTTAAATGGCTTGTCCAGGTTCACACAGCTGGAAAGTGTCTGAGCCCAGATCTGAACCTGATCACTAATTCCAAGAAGCTTTCCTTGGACTTCACTAAATACATATGAATTTTTTTGCCGTTATTAATCACTTAGTTCATTTTATTCCTTTTATCTACCTAACACATTTTATCTTGTATTTTATTCATCTATACAAATTTCTTTTCCTTTTTACCATATAAGCTCCTTGAGAGCTAATTTATCACTGTATTTTTCTTGGTGCCAAGCACCATAAATATTATATATATGTAATAACAATATTTAGTGAAGTATATACACATTTGGTGAATGAATGACAAATGAACAAATGCATGAATGAATAATGGATGAATGAATTTATTTTCCCTTCTCTATTATATATATGCCTATTATATGCATGTATCTAGATATATCTCTATGTATATGCTATATTTATATATTACATATTTACTTTGAAGCTTCTAGTAACTTAAAGTTCAACTGAAATTCAACTTTATGTAGAAAAATATGCCCTGGTCATTGCATTGATGAAGACTACACCTTTGAACCTCATGTAGCATTTTGTTTACAACCCTACAGTTCTCTTATTAAATAATGTTTATTATTATAATTACCTGTGTTTATATATTATGACCCTACTGAGCTATAAGCTCCCTAAAGGCAGGAATATAGTCTTATCTAAAGTGTTTCTCTTCACCAATGCCTAATACAGTGTTTTGTAGCCAGTTGATATTTTTGCATTAATGGATGAATGCTCACTGACCAGAATTAAGTTATTAATGATGGATCCTTTTTTAAAACGATGATACTCAAGTGTACCAGAAAATAAAATACCCCCAAATCAAATAATAATCCTACCAGTTGAGGCTATGACCAGAGTGTTTTCAAGTGAACACATTTCTACTCTTTCCCTTGTACCTTTTGGGTAATTTCATGACTGTCAATGTGCCTTCAGGGATAAATGCTGAAAGCATTATTGGAACTTAATCATTTTCCAGACTTTAGCCTATAGATACTGAGGTGGCAAGGGAAGGTTTATCTAATAGTACTATAATACCATTTTGGGTGTTTATGCACATAAATCTCCCAAGGCCCCCCTTCATATTTATAGTGTGTCTTGATATATGTGGATTGCCTGAATGAAAAGTGACCTCTGTTTCATTGAGGTTAAGGAGAAGAAAATTCAAATTCTTAAAGGTTATCAGTAGGTCAAGAACAGAAATGAAATATATTTATTATGCTCATATAATGAGAGCAATTCAGGGCAACCCAGAATGAGTGCAGAGCTCTCTCAGGATGAGAAAATTCAACAGCGGAAAAGAAAAAATGTCATCTGGGGACTTGAAAGTTAAAAACAGTATTTCTAAGCATCCTTTCTAATTTCTATCTTCTTTTTCTATTTTACTCTCTCCCTCTTTTCTCTTTTCCCTCTTCCTTCATTTTTTCATTCCTTTGTTCTTTCATTACTTCCTTCCTTCTTCCTTTCCTATTTATCTCCTTTATTTGTGTACTTCAATACAAGGCAAAGTTAAAAAATATTTAGGATAAGACAATATTTAGGATAAGGATAAGAATACCTGATCTCTAAGTATTTATATTCTAATAATAGAAATAAAATATATACAATATAAAATAGAATGAGATAAATCTCATCAGAGAACTACAAAGTATTATGGGACAATCTAGGAGGGGAAAAATCACTTCTGATAGAATACTTCTGAGTGGGAGATCAGCAAAGACTTCATGAGATAAGTGACATTTGAGCTGGGTAGTAAAGAATGAATTGGATTTCTTTCTTTTATTTTTCAATTAATAATCATTTCATTTCTCTACCCCACTCTCCATTTTAAAGGAAAATAAAAAGAAAAGAAAAATTCTTATAACATATAAGGATGGGTAAGTAAACCAAATACCCATTTGGTCAAGCGCCAAATTATTTCTCCTTTTGCATCTTTAATCCATCACATCATCTTTGTAAGGCAGCTGATAGCAAAGATTAGTCCTCTGGTATTAGGGAGAAAAATGCAGTTCTGGTACATGAAGGGCAAGAATGTAATAGATTTTTATTTAAATGTGTTTATGTGTTTAGTTTGGATTCTGGAAAAGCTAATTACCAATAAAATTTGCTAATAGATATTATTTTCTAAAGAAGTTAGATAAAAAAGATATTAGAAGTATTTACACAAAGAGTATAAGAGAATATGATGGCAGCAAATGGCCTGATATGGAGCTTGTTGGGGGGGGGGAACTGCTGCTCTCTAACAGGGTTAATGGAGAATTTGCTTGATTCAGTGACTCTCAGGGCTCTGTTTCCAGAAGCAACCTTCTCCCAGAGAAGGTTGCTCTCATAGCAAAAAGGTTAAAGGTCAAGGTTTTAAATTAATCAATCCCACTTCCCAGAAAAATTCTTGGAACTAGAAACAATTGAGTAATATCTATTTGTATTTATCTAAAGTATCAATTGGATAGTTAGGTTGCACAGTAGATAGAGCCTGGGCTTAGAATCAGAAAGACTCATCTTGAGTTCAAATCTAAACTCAGATACTAGTTTTGTGACCTTGGTTAAGTCACTTAACCTTTTTTAAAATTTCAGATTCTTCATTTATAAAATGAACTGGAAAAGAAAAATGGCAAATTACTCTAGTATCACTGCCATGAAAATTCCAAATGGAGTAATTGATGAAAAAAAAATGATCAAGTGCAAAAAGTATCTGTTAAAAGCTCTGGACATCTTGATTAAAAAGTGAAGTTTTTTTTGAGTTTGCTGCTATTGATTTTGTCAACTTGATCCATTGCCACTGCATGTCACACTGTCACCTTATTATTGGCATCTAATATTCAAAAAAGACTGATGGTTGGTATTATTATACATCACTCTCACTTACATACCCATTTAGTAATATTGGCTAGCATAAAAATTTTAATGCATGTATATATATGTACATGTATATGTATGTATATATATATATATAGTTGGTTGAGGCATTTCAAGAAAGATACATGCAAAACAAAGAAGTATTAGGTAGGCTAAGGGAAGGGTAAAAAGGATTTTACATATTAGTAAGGAAATGGGTCCATCTACATAATCTACATTACACAGCATCATATCATTAATGTCACAGCATTCTGGGTATGTCTTTCAGATTCTTAAGAACCACATAAGAGATAGCAAAGTCTCTGTTGTGAGCCTCTCAGGTGTACAGAGTACTGAAAATGATATCCAGAAATAGTAGTCTTCATAATGAATTCACATCTACATTATGTTTCAGGCTCTATAGGATTTTTCTCCTTTTAATCTTCAAATAAGCCCCAGTAGGTGAATAGAACATTACTCTCTCCATTTGTCAGATGAGGAGACTGAGACTCAGGGAGGTTAGGGGATTTCCTGAAGCTCGCACAAATATGTCAAACTCGATAAACACAGTACTTTTGACTCCTGACCTATTATTTTTCTGCTGTACTTGTGCACACAGATCCTTAAGTAGGAAAACATTCAGATTCAGAAGTAATTTATTGAGTTTACAATGTGCCAGGAACTATGTTAGAAAGTCCTTACTGTATCATCTTTAGTAACTAACAGGTACAAAGACAAATAGGCAACAGTTCCTGCATTCAAGGAATTGATTTTCTCTGGAGATGGAAAATAAACAAACATGTACCCAGGTAAGTAAACATAAAGCAATTTCAGTTAGTTGCTTAAAGCATTAAGAGCTGAGGGAATCAGCAAGGGCCTTGAGTAGGAGCAAATACTTGAACAGAGGCTTCAAGGGAGATAAGTGAGAAAGGAGGGCATTGCAGGCATACAAGTTAGCTCATGCAGTCATGGAAGCCAATTCTGGATTGGCGTGTATGGGGAGAGTGAGTGGACAAGTTTGGATGGAATGGATACTGGATAAAGGAACATAATGAGAAATCAATCTTAAAATGGTCTATAGAAATACAGTGAAGGATGTGAAATGCAAAAGAGATGAATTTGTATTTTATTCTTTTGTCATAGATGCTTTGGAGACTGTCTCCTCATCTTTCCCAGGCTATCAAGTCAATAGTAAGTCATGTCCCCAGTCCTATTCCTGATAAACTCTGATCTTCTCCATTTCTGATATGGTCCAATTCACCTCTCCTTAGCCAACCTCTATGCTCTCTCTATACTTCCCTATTTAGTGCAAACACCCAATTGATTTTTTAAACCCTTGCCTTCTGTCTTAAATTTATTATTAAGTATTGGTTCTAAGACAGAAGAGAAATAATAGCTACTTAATTGAGGTTAAGTGACTTGTCCAGGGTCACACAATTAAGAAGTATCTGAAAACAAATCTGAACTCAAGACCTCTCATCTCAAGGCCTGGCTCTCTACCTAGCTACCCCCCAACCAATAGACTTTTGTTGTTCTTCAGTAATTTCAGTTGTATCTGACTCTACATGACTCCATTTGTGATTTTCTTGGCAGTAATACTGTTCTGTCATTTCCTTCTCCAGTTCATTTTACAGATGAGAAACTGAGTCAAATGGGATTAAGTGATTTGCCTAAGATTATACAACTAGTGAGGTCAGATGTGAATTCAGAAAGATGAGTCTTCTTGACTTTAAGCCCAGAGCTCTATCCACTGAACCAACTAAGTGCCCTCCCATCCATCTAGTCATTTGTAGCTCAGAATTCTAGATATCAAGATTTACCAGCTTCAATTTCTTTGAAAGTAGGTATTACAGATATGTGTTATTCTCTGGCTCATTTTTAATTCTAAAGTCAATAGGGAGCTATTGAAGTTTCTTAAGTAGAAAACAACTCCAGATAATCCTCCTACCAAAGAAATAATTGGGGAATAACTAATTTATAGCTTTGGTTCAAGTTTCAATATATATATATATATATATATATATATATATATTTAAAAATCAGTTCAACTTGTCAAACATTTCTTAAGTATCCAATAAGTGCTACGTAAAATTCTCGACATTAAAATAACAAAGATGAAAAAGGAGACTGAGACCATTATCAACAAAGCAAAGATTAAGGATGACCCAAGGGACTCATGACAAACAAGGTTATTCTCCACTATAGAAGGAAGAGACAGTAAGAATCCATATTCTAACATACCATTCTTCACTTTATTTCCTCCATGAATTTTTCTCTAGTTTAAGCAATATGCATCTTATTTCACAACATGACAAAAATGGAAATATGTACTATGTGATAATATATGTACAACCTATATAAAATTACCTGTCTTCTTGGGGAGGGATGAGGAGTAGGAGGGATGGAGAGAAAACAAATTGCAAAATGTCAGAAAATGAATATTAAAAATTATATCAACATGTAATATGGAAAAATTCAAAAAATGAAAGAGAAACATAAAATTTTATTAACCCTTCTAATAATTAGGGCCTGGGAGTAGGTAGGACCTGTAAATTGCATATTTATATTTTCTATCTGATACTACCTGCGAGACCTTGGAAATATCACATGAATTTCCTAGGCCTCAATTTCCTCTTCACTAAAAATATATGGTTAGCTATTCTCTAAAGTCTTTGTATATATGATGTTATGATTGATCCTATGCTTTCAATTATGATACAAAAAAAAGAAGTCATGGAATAATTGTATTGAATTAAAATACTCAAGGAGTTTTGTTGAGGAGATATCTCCCGAGGCAATGAAAAAAGGTTTTATGGAATTTATGGAATCAGAGGACCTGGGTTAGAACACCAGCTCTGTGGCTTACTACTTGTGTGACCTTGGACAAATGAGTAATTTTTCAGATTCCTCAGCCACTAAAGGACGGGCTTGGCTTCATGACATTGTAGAACTCACACAGAACAGCTACATTGCTTGATAGATAGAATGCTGACCCTGGAGGCAAGAAGACTCATCTTGACGAGTTCAAGTCTTGTGTCAGACAGTTCCTACCTATGTGACCAGAGGGCAAATAATTTAACCTTCTTTTCCTCAATTTCCTCATCTGTAAAATTAGCTAGAGAAGGAAATGGCAGATGATTCTGGTATCCTTAGCAAGAAAACCCAAATAGTCATGAAGAATCAGACGTGACTAAAATTATTGAATAACAACAAGCAATAAAGCTTCCTTCAAATTCTAAATTTCTGTTCCATCAAATGGAGGCATAGTAAAGTTCTGAGTAGAGAAAAATAATTTTTTACCTTGATGTGAGTAAGGAATCTGCTGAGTCAGTGTATTATAGACAGTTTTGTTGTTCAGTTCATATCTGACTCTTTATGACCCTATTTGAGGTTTTCTTGGCAAAAATACTGGAGTGGTTTTTCATTTCCTTCATTTTACAGATGAAGAACTGAGGCAAACAAGGTTAAATTACTTGGCCAGCATCACCTATCTAATAAGTGTTTGATTCTGAATTTGAACTCAGATCTTCCTGACTCCAGGCTCAGTGATCTATCCTCTGTGTCACCCAGCTATCCTGTTCTAGGGAGAGGAGTGGAAAAGAAGTGAGTATTTGGCCCCCTAAGAGGTCAGGGGAAAATAGTTAGAAAATGAGGTGCCATGGAAATAGTCCATTGGTATAAGATAAGATGAATGAAACTCTAGGTTGTTTAGCCAAGCAAAGGGGAACAGAAAGCATAGGGATAATGTAGGAGAGAGCAACCAGGACTTCTGGTGATCTCCACTGGGAAAGAAATTTATCCCATTCAATGTTAGGGCCTGTGGTCAAAACAGTAAGTATTTTATAATTGCAGCTATTCTCAATGGCAACAGTATGAAAATCAGAGGCAAAATAAAATGTGGAAGTCAAGATCCAGTACTGTGAGACTGAGAATGCTTCCCTTAGGCTCGGGTCCATCAGAAGCAGTTAACTACATTGAGTCATGAAAATCAGCACATTTTAAATCCAGGGGCCAACTCCTGGATTTATTATTAATTAAATATTATTTAGTTATTATTAGTTTTTAAATTGGATCAGGTTTCTGAATGTTAGGTATTATTTGTTCCCTTTTTGGGCTTGGATTGGGTTGGATTACAAAGACCCAACATTTCCCATTTACTCTATCAAAGATTTCATAAGGTTATAATGGTAGTTGAGGTTGTCTAAGGGAAAATGAGTACACACTTATGTGCACAGCACACACACACACACACACACATACACACACAGAGCTTTACAAATTTGCTGCCAGGAGGTTAGTGACTTGAAGAACTCAGCAAGTTAAATGGCTGAACAATTGCATTGTTCTAGCACTAAAATATCTTTGTACCTCTGCTATGTTTGTGCCTGTACAGAAAGTCCCCCAAGGAACAAAACTCCAGATGGATAGTTTTATGATGATTAAGCATCAGGGTATGAATGGAGACACTATGAATCATTTTCGAACAACTGCCAGTGATTGTCCTTGAGGAAATAAAGGGAAAAGAATAGTTTAACAAGCACTGAAGGGAATGCAAGAGGTTATGGGGCTGTGTTTAATGATAAAAGGACAAATATATAAGAAAATTGGCAGGCAGCTATTAGAAATGTGGTAATAATGGACTGTCCTTCACCATAGTTCTCCTCTGAAGCTTCATCATAGTATGGATGTGTCCCTGAGTGGTTAAAGGCTATGACGAGGAAGTATAAGCTCTGACCACTTCTACTGTACCAAGCCGGAAAGGTTTTCATCATAGGCCCAGCAATAGAGTGTATCCTTCATTATAGGAGCAGCATATAGCACTTAAGAACAGAGCTGCTCAGCACCAAACATTCAGTCCCTAAGTGATAGATTTATTTTTCCCCTATTAATTGACTATTGAAGCACAGGAAGGTGGAAATATACATCACTAGAGATGGTAGCCTTGCACATGAACTCATAGATGATTAAAGAATAGTTTACTTTGTAGAAAATCACCATTAACAAAGAAATCTAGTTCATTTGCATTACTTTGGTTGTACTATGTTCTCATCCATGTGGGCATTCATTTAATCAGCGGATATCAAATCTAACCACTGTCTTCTCCTCCTATACAACTTTTAATGTTCTCCAATACAATGGAAGTCTTACCTAAGAAAAGCAGAATGGTAAAGCAAGAAGTATACTGGGTTTAGTATCAGAAGAGATGAGTTTGAATTCTGTCTCTGACATTTTATATCTATATTATAATTGGCAATTCACTTAACCCCTCTACAGCTAAAAATGAGGATAATAATACTCAATAATATTTAATTGTAGTGGACAGCAAATGAGATATACTGCCCTTGGCAAACTTAAAGTAAGGAACCAATCAACAAGCATTTATTATATGAACCTTGGAAATGTTTCTTGAATTCAACCATCTTTTCTTTATGAATGCTATTGAGTCTTAGCTCTTTATTATCCCATTCCCATGAATATTTCTTTAATTATTATTTATGGGTTTTTTAAAAAACTCATCTCCCTGCCTGGAATGTTTCTCCCTCTAAGGCCAGTCCATAGACCACTCCTACATTAATCTTCCCAAAAATGCTACATTTCATATGTAATAGGGACTGGCCCATATGCCTATTATATGTTAAGAGTTAAGGAACTCACATTCTATTAAGTCGAGAGATGGGATGAGGCAATATGTGCACATGTAATTAAGTATATTAGAAGTGTCAGTTGTTATTACTCTGATTAAAAAAAAACTAATATAATTTTTAGATGATGACATTATTCCAGAAGACAGTGATGAGAATAAATAGTGGTGGTGAAAAAGACACAATCCTTAACTAAATAGTTATAGTTAACTAAATAAGGATAGTCAGACTGGAGAAAATACACTTACTTAGAACACATTATTCAAGTACTTAAAGGGTCACTCTGTGGAAGATAATTTGTTAGGCTTGACTGTTGAGGTCAGAACCAGGAGAAATGGATCAAAGTTGCCAAGAGGAAGATTTTTTCTTCTACAAGGAAAAACTTTTTTAAACTAGAGTTATCTAGAAGTGAAATGAAATGTCTCATGCAGTAGTGAGTTCCCTATAACTGAAGATCCTATAATGTAGAATGTATATTATATGTGTACAATATAGAATATAATACAGAATGCATACACACATCTTAGGGAACATAGATATAGAGTTGGAAAGGTCATCAAAATCCAACTCTCATTTTATATGTAAGGAAACTGAGGCTCATGGAGGTTTAGTTATTTGCCCAGAATTACCCAGGAAGTAAATATCAGGCAGAATTTTACCCCTCTAGTCTTCTGACCCCAGAGTTAGTGTTCTTTCTACTACTAGGCATCCTTCCTCCACCAATGTTTTAGACCTAATTGTCAGGTCCAATTTTGTCTATTTGATAAACACTACATAATTCTCAGACCCTGGAGGAGATCAGAACTCTGAGCCCAAGAAACCAGGAAGTGAAGAATGCCTCCTTCTCCCTCAGTTCCATGATCCAAGAAAGCAAACTTTGTAGAGATAAGACCAGGCAGTTTTCTCTATAGATGCTACAGCCCTTTCCTCCTAAGCTGCCAGAGCTACTGAAGACCCAGGGAAGATAGTTTTACCATCAAAGTCATTGACACAGTCATTTAGTTCAAATCAGAAACAGAAAGTTTTCATCTACTGAAATGATCTTGAAGAAGATTTATTACTACTCCATTTGCTTCTGCAAACTAAGATTCACTAGAGCTTTCCATTTGACTTTCAGTGAAACTTCCTATATGTGATGAAGATGAACTCCATCAGAGGCCTCTAGGTGGTCAGGTGGATAGAGAGTCAAGCCTAGAGTCAGGAAGATCTAGTTCAAATCTGGCCTTGGACACTTCTTAGCTAAGTGATCTCGGTCAATTCACTTAACCCCAAATTGCTTAGCTCTTACCACTCTTCTGCCTTAAAATCAATACTTAATATTTATTTCAAGACAGAAAGTAAGAATTTTAAAAAAATGAATATGAACTCCTTCCAGACAGGAATGACTGTTTTTTATCTAAATTTCTAGTACTTTGCATATAGTAAGCACTTAATAGATGCTTTTTCATTTATTCATTCTTTTTAGCAGCCTTAAAATCACGAATTTCATATCAGAACACAGATTCTTCTGGTGACATTACATTTAAAAATACCCAAAATTTGATTTTAATTTGATAAATATTTATTGGGCACCTATTATTTATGGAGCTCAGAGCTGTGGGACATAGTCAGATGAAGAAAACATCAGTACTCTTCTAATGGAATATACATATAATCAATGCTAAGTGTAGCCAGATTCTGCCTTCACAACATCTCTCATAAAGGACTCTTCACTATACAACCACCATCTTGGTTTATATCTTCATAACCTTTTTTCTTGAATATTATGCCCTACCATTCATCTTCCATAGAAAGTAAAAAAAAAAAAGAAAAGAAATTTCCTTGAGCTCAGGTTTAAGTAATCATTTCCTCATCTGATAATTTTCAATGGTACTCTATTCCCAACAGAATAATATAAAAATTCCTTAGTTTGGCATTTAAAATCTACATCCTTTGTATCACAACAACTATCCCCTGCTTTTTGTACACATGCCTCATGTATTCCATATTCAAATCAAATGACCATTTTACCCATCCTGAAACTCAGCACTTCTCCCTGCACAGACCATCTTCCCAGGAATGCCTTTCTCCTGACTTTGGACTTAGAAGACTTTGCTTACATGAAGCCTCAGATGATATGTTATTGACTATAGGAGATTTTTTCTGTTTCCTTTTGATCTCAGTACTTATTCTTTCCTTAAATTTTCACGTATATACTTATAACCAAGAACCCTTTGCTTCATACAACAGGGTTAGTCTTTCTCTTTGGATTATTGTCCCTGTATTAGATTGTTGTAATCTAAAGGTACACTAGGAAAATCTACTAATAAAATGTAAGTTTGTTTTTTAAGACTTTCTTAAATGTGGATAACAGGGCTTTTAAGTCTTATATAGGATATAAAGGTATTAAATGCATGTAAGATATAAGACTGCTTTTATTTTACTCAATAGAAAATACAGAAGGGGAAAAGAAAATGATCCTCTGAACAGATACAAAAACACACAAAGCACAAACAAATATCCCCTTAGCTCTCCTCCCCTAAGAAAAGAATTGAACTTGAGGTAATACAGGCAGTAATTTGGCAATCCACTAAAATTCCTCTTTCACAGAATTTTATACAATTTATATATTTGATAATATACAATATATAGTTTACCCAGGATTATATCTAATTCTTCTTAGTCTCATTATATCATCTGTTGTTTAGACTTCTCCAGAAAGTTATTTTGGGGGCTATTGAACAAGCAACACTATTTCCATCATACTTGCATTGTGAAAGTCTCACTATCTGGCTTTGCTCACCAAAGATACTGCATGAACTATGTGGACTACCTTTTTCTTTTCTACTTTCCTTCCTTCCTTCCTTCCTTCCTTCCTTCCTTCCTTCCTTCCTTCCTTCCTTCCTTCCTTCCTTCCTTCCTTCCTTCCTTCCTTCCTTCCTTCCTTCCTTCCTTCCTTCCTTCCTTCCTTCCTTCCTTCCTTCCTTCCTTCCTTCCTTCCTTCCTTCCTGTCTTCCCTTCCCCTCTTCTTCCTCTCTGTCTCTATTTCTTTCCCCCTCTTCTCTGAAGGAACAATGTTTAAACTCCTAAACTTCTTTCCCCAAATTACTTGGTGATTAAAGAAGACATGAGGCAAAGAGGCAAAGAGGAAGACAAAGAGGGACTGAATTCCTTGTTTTTGGAGACTATGGGTTGGGTCAATTTAATCTCAGGAGGCATCCTCTGAAACCCAACCAAAATAGGACTGTTGGTAAGCATATACACATTCCCTGAGGTTATTATTCACAATTGCCTCTGAACAATGACAGGAATCCCATATCTCATCAGATTGATTAGAGAATTTGTCAAATAACACCATGGCTCCCCTGAACACCCCTCTTTTGAATTTTTATTTTTAACTTGTACTTTTCCCTCCTCCCTGATTAGAATTAACCAATAAGCATTTGTTAAACATCTTAGCTAGTGCTATGGATAAGCATACAAGAATGAATCCTCTCCTTTTTAAGAAGCTTATATTCTAGGGGCTATTTTGTTCTGTTTGGTTAGTGTATCCCCACCATCCAACCTAGAGCCTTATACTTAAGGATTGCTTTGTACTGAGTTAGAAGGATGAACAGGTGCCTCAGAGAATAGAGTGCTGGGTCTGGAGTCAGAAAGATCTGAATTCAAATTGACCTCAGACACTTCTAGTTATGTGATTCTGGGCAAGTCATTTAACTGCTAATTGCCTGGGGGAGAAAGGATCCACCTGAATCCACTAGAGAAGGAAATAGTAACTGCTCCAGTATCCTTGCCAAGAAAACTACAAAGATAGCTATGGTTCCTGAGGTCACAAAGAGTAAGGCACAGTTGGACAGCAAAGACAACTTGAATGAAAATTTATGAAATATCTTTTCCTTTACTTGTGCCACTGATTATTACTTGTGAGGGAAATGGGAAGTTTAAAAAATTCAAACATTAAAATATCAGCTTCCACATTAACACTAAGGTTTTTATTGGTTACTAACTTGAATTTTTCCTGATGAGGAAACATATCCCTCAAAGGTGCAAACATTCATACTGACTACAATGATAGACAGTATAAGAATAATAACTGAATTGTAGGTGATATTTCTTCCTGATTTCATTTTTTTTTCAATTTATTACCTGATAAAACATAAAAACTGCAATATACTTTAAAAATACTATCAAAAATCAAGATATTCAGAAGATGGCGGCTTAGCAAGCAGCAAAAGTTCAGACCTCGTGGAAGACCCTTCCTTACCTATACAGACTGAATGCTCCTAGGGCGCCGAAACCCAACCTGAACAACAGGACAGAAGCGGGGAACCCTCCTTCTGGACGCAAATCAAAAGGTACGCCCCCCCCCCCCCAAAGCTGGAATCCGAGAATACTCAGGGCTAAGGGGAAGGCAGAGGGTAGATCCCAGGACCCCTCCCCCACAACCCAGAGCACTGAGCCCGCAGCAATGGCAGCGGGAACCTTTGAGTGGCCAAAGGTGCTGGCTTGGAGGGTCTACCTTGTGAGCAGCGGGGCACCAGGCTCAGAGAATCCATCTTGGACAGCAGGGAGGAAGCCAGGGAGAGAGGGGGCCAAGGCTGGGTCCCTCCATCGGGCTCCAGCCTCACTTTTGCCTCGGCGCATAACCAGATCAATCCAGCCAATTCAATCAGAACTCCTCAGAGTTTAGGGAGGAGGGCAAAGGCACTTGTGGACAGTGGAGAAACATCTAGAGAGAACTGGAGAGAGCCTGGGAGGCCCAGCCTTCCAGGTGTTTTCAGAGCCTCAGTTTCATACTGCATACAGCCCAACCCACTTGAATTCAATCCAAGCAAAAGCCTCCAGAGGACAGGGAAGCTAACATTCCTCCCCTAGAGGCTGTACCAAGAGATCTGACAAAGCACCAAGAGGGGAGACTGACAGCCCCAAAACCAAAACAAAATGAGAGGAGCAAGAGCACAGCCAAATACCGGGAGCAAAGAAGAGGTAAACTCAAGCAAACAACAGAAAAAGAAGAAGGAAATTACAATAGACAGCTTCTGCACAGGTAATGAGCAAAGAGCAAATGAAACAGAGGGGGAGGGAACAGCAAAGGAAAAATCAGAAATCCCAGCGAATTGGATACAGGCTTTGGAAGAACTCAAAATGCAATTCAAAACACAATTAAGAGAGGCTGAAGACAATTGGGAAAAGAACTTAAAAACTAAGATAAGTCATCTAGAAACAGAAAATAGTGTCTTGAAAGCCAAAATCAACCAGCTGGAAAATGAGGCAAAGGAGATGAAAGATGACCTCCAAAGAAAATCCGACCAAAAGGAAAAGGACGACCAAAAAACTAAGGATGAAATCCAGTCTTTAAGAACCAGAATACAACAATTAGAATCGAGCGACTTCACAAGGCAGCAGGACTCTATAAAACAAAACCAAAAGAATGAAAAAATTGAGGAAAATATGAAGCATCTCATCCACAAAACAGAGGATTTAGAAAATCATTCAAGGAGAGACAATTTAAGAATTATTGGCCTACCAGAAGACCATGACAAAAGAAAAAGCCTGGACATTATATTACAGGAAATCATTAAAGAAAACTGCCCCGAAATCCTTGAACAAGAGGGAAAAGTGGAGACTGATAGAATCCA
This sequence comes from Monodelphis domestica, assembly GCF_027887165.1. Lineage (NCBI taxonomy): Eukaryota > Metazoa > Chordata > Mammalia > Didelphimorphia > Didelphidae > Monodelphis > Monodelphis domestica. Next base: position 556,713,988 of record NC_077227.1, on the reverse strand, counting down.
CTGATCACCTCCTGTACTTAATCCCCAACTGACAACACCCAGGAATGTAATAGCCAAATTCAAGGACTATCAGACCAAAGAAAAGATATTACAAGCTGCCAAGAAGAAGTCATTCAGATACCAAGGAACCACAGTGAGGATAACTCAGGATCTGGCTGCATCCATACTGAAAAAAAGAAAGGCATGGAATACAATATTCCAGAAAGCAAGGGAACTAGGTCTACAACCAAGAATCAACTACCCAGCAAAACTGACTATATTCTTACAGGGGAAAGTATGGTCATTCAACAAAATAGAAGAATTCCAAGAATTCGTAAAGAAAAGACCAGACCTGAACAGAAAATTTGATGTCCAAGCAAGAGAATCATCAAAAGGTAATTTAAAAAAAAGAGGGGAAAAAAGAAAAACAACAAAAAAATTTTTTAAGAGACTCAATAAGTTAAAATGATATGTATCCCTATAAGAAAAGAGGTCATCGGTAACTCTTAAAAACTGTTGCTATTACCTGGGCAGCAAAAGGAAGTATACTTAGAGGGAACAGCAACAAACTGTATAGGATGAAAGGAGAAGACATAAATAGGTATATAGATATATGCATGCAAAAAATACATATGCATAAGTATGCATATATATATATATATATAACTAGAGCTTAAAATAGGTGAATATTAAAAGAAATGGGAAAAGAAACAAATGGGGGTAAATTTATATGTCATAAAGAAGCTCATGGTGGGAGGGGGGAGAACATCAATACACTGGAAGGGTAAAGAGGTCAGAGACAGGAAATATTCAACTTTTATGTGATTTGAAAGTGACTCAAAGAGGGAAAAACAATCCAATCCATTGGGGACAGAGAATAGATTTGCAACCTATAGGGGAGTAGAAGGGTAACAAACGGTCTAGTGGGGAGGGAAGCAGTACAAGAGAGGGAGGGAGTGGGGGGTTAATTTTAGAAAGACTATAAGGAAAATAAGGGGGGGATAATTAGGGAGGGGGGTAGAAAGGGAAGTAAAATAAGGGTGGGAATAAGGGGGTCTGTTCAAAAGCAAACATTGGTGTAGAAGTAAATAGGGAAAGAAGAAAAGGCAGGAAAAGGATCAGAAATTAAAATGCTGGGAAACACACAGCTAGTAATCATAACTCTGAATGTGAATGGAATGAACTCACCCATAAAACGCAAGCGAATAACCGAGTGGATTAGAATCCAAAACCCTACCATATGCTGTCTACAAGAAACACATATGAGAAAGGTAGACACAAATAAGGTGAAAGTAAGAGGGTGGAGCCAAATCTATTGGGCATCAACTGACAAAAAGAAAGCAGGAGTTGCAATCATGATATCCGACATAGCCAAAGTAAAAATAAATCTAGTTAAAAGAGATAGGGAAGGTAAATACATCCTGATAAAAGGCAGTATAGACAATGAGGAAATATCAGTACTCAATATATATGCACCAAATGGCAGAGCATCCAAATTTTTAAAGGAGAAACTAGAGGAGCTCAAGGATGAAATAGATAGAAAAACTATACTAGTGGGAGATCTGAACCTTCCCCTATCTGAACTGGATAAATCAAACCAAAAAATAAATAAGAAAGAGGTAAGAGAAGTGAATGAAATCTTAGAAAAATTAGAGTTAGTAGACATGTGGAGAAAAATAAATAGGGACAAAAAGGAATATACCTTCTTTTCTGCAGCACATGGTACATTCACAAAAATTGACCATGTTCTAGGGCACAAAATCATTGCAAACAAGTGCAAAAGAGCAGAAATAATAAATGCAACTTTCTCAGATCACAATGCAATGAAAATAATAATTAGTAAGGGAACATGGAGAGGTAAATCGAAAATTAATTGGAAATTAAATAATATGATTCTCCAAAACCAGTTAGTTAAAGAACAAATCATAGAAATAATTAATAACTTCATTGAAGAAAATGACAATGGTGAGACATCCTTTCAAAACCTATGGGATGCAGCCAAAGCAGTACTCAGGGGGGAATTTATATCCTTGAGTTCATATATTAACAAATTAAGAAGGGCAGAGGTCAATGAATTGGGCATGCAAATTAAAAAACTAGAAAGCAAACAAATTAAAAATCCTCAGATGAAGACTAAATTAGAGATCCTAAAACTCAAAGGAGAAATTAATAAAATCGAAAGTCAAAGAACTACTGATTTAATAAATAAGACTAGAAGCTGGTACTTTGAAAAAACAAATAAAATAGACAAAATATTAGTCAGTCTAATTAAAAAAGGAAAGAAATAAACCAAATTGACAGTATCCAAGATGAAAAAGAAGACCTCACCTCTAATGAAGAGGAAATTAAGGCAATCATTAAAAAATACTATGCCCAATTATATGGCAACAAATATGGCAATCTAGGAGATATGGATGAATACTTACAAAAATATAAATTGCCTAGACTAAAAGAGGAAGAAATACATTACCTTAACAACCCCATTTCAGAAAAAGAAATTGAACAAGCCATCAAAGAACTCCCTAAGGAAAAATACACAGGTCCAGATGGATTCACAAATGAATTCTATCAAACATTCAAAGAACAACTAATCCCAATATTAAACAAACTATTTGACAGAATAGGCCAAGAAGGAGTTCTACCAAATTCATTCTACAACACAAACATGGTACTGATCCCAAAGCCAGGCAGGTCAAAAACAGAGAAAGAAAACTATAAACCAATCTCCCTAATAAATATAGACGCAAAAATCTTAAATAGGATACTAGCAAAAAGACTCCAGCAAGTCATCACAAGGGTTATCCACTATGACCAGGCAGGATTCATACCAGGAATGCAAGGATGGTTCAATATTAGGAAAACCATCCACATAATTGACCATATTAACAAGCAAACTGACAAAAATCACATGATTATCTCAATAGATGCAGAAAAAGCCTTTGATAAAATACAACACCCATTCCTATTGAAAACACTAGAAAGTATAGGAATAGAAGGTCCTTTCCTAAAAATAATAAACAGTATATATCTAAAACCATCAGCAAACATCATCTGCAATGGGGATAAACTAGAAGCCTTTCCAATAAGATCAGGAGTAAAACAAGGATGACCATTATCACCTCTATTATTTAATATTGTACTAGAAACACTAGCAGTAGCAATTAGAGAAGAAAAAGAAATTGAAGGTATTAAAATTGGCAATGAGGAGACCAAACTATCACTCTTTGCAGATGATATGATGGTTTACTTAAGGAATCCTAGAGAATCAACCAAAAAGTTACTTGAAATAATCAACGACTTTAGCAAAGTTGCAGGATACAAAATAAACCCGCATAAGTCATCAGCATTTCTATATATTTCCAACACATCTCAGTAGCAAGAAATAGAGAGAGAAATTCCATTTAAAATCACCCTAGACAATATAAAATACTTAGGAATCTATCTGCCAAAACAAACACAGGAACTATATGAACACAACTACAAAACACTTTCCACACAGCTAAAACTAGATCTAAACAATTGGAAAAACATTGATTGCTCATGGGTAGGATGAGCTAACATAATAAAAATGACAATCCTACCCAAATTAATTTACTTATTTAGTGGCATACCCATTGAACTACCAAAAAACTTCTTTACTGAATTAGAAAAAACTATAACTAAGTTCATTTGGAAGAACAAAAGATCAAGGATATCCAGGGAAATCATGAAAAAAATGCAAAGGAAGGAGGACTTGCAGTTCCAGATCTCAAACTATACTATAAAGCAGTGGTTATCAAAACAATTTGGTACTGGCTAAGATACAGAAAGGAGGATCAGTGGAATAGACTTGGCATAAATGATCTCAGCAAGACAGTTTATGACAAACCCAAAGATCCCAGCTTTTGGGACAAAAATCCATTATTTGATAAAAACTGCTGGGAAAATTGGAAGACAGTGTGGGAGAGACTAGGTTTGGATCAACACCTCACACCCTACACCAAGATAAATTCAGAATGGGTGAATGACTTGAACATAAAGAAGGAAACTATAAGTAAATTAGGTGAACACAGAATAGTATACCTGTTAGACCTTTGGGAAGGGAAAGGTTTTAAAACCAAGCAAGACTTAGAAAGAGTCACAAAATGTAAAATAAATAATTTTGAGTACATCAAATTAAAAAGTTTTTGTACAAACAAAACCAATGTAACTAAAATCAGAAGGGTAGCAACAAATTGGGAAACAATCTTCATAAAAACCTCTGACAAAGGTTTAATTACTCAAATTTACAAAGAGCTAAATCAATTGTACAAAAAAACCAAGCCATTCTCCAATTGATAAATGGGCAAGGGACATGAATAGGCAGTTTTCAGATAAAGAAATCAAAACTATTAATAAGCACATGAAAAAGTGTTCTAAATCTCTTATAATCAGAGAGATGCAAATCAAAACAACTCTGAGGTATCACCTCACACCTAGCAGATTGGCCAACATAACAACTAAGGTAAGTAGTGAATGCTGGGGGGGATGTGGCAAAGTAGGGACACTAATTCATTGCTGGTGGAGTTGTGACTTAATCCAACCATTCCGGAGGGCAATTTGGAACTATGCCCTAAGGGTGATAAAAGACTGTCTGACCTTTGATACAGCCATAGCACTACTGGGCTTGTACCCCAAAGAGATAATAAGGAAAAAGACTTGTACAAGAATATTCATAGCAGCACTCTTTGTGGTGGCCAAAAAGTGGAAAATGAGGGGATGCCCTTCAATTGGAGAATGGATGAACAAATTGTGGTATATGTTGGTGATGGAATACTATTGTGCTAAAAGGAATAATAAAGTGGAGGAATTCCATGGAGACTGGAACAACCTCCAGGAAGTAATGCAGAAAGAAAGGAGCAGAACCAGGAAAACATTATACACAGAGACTGATACATTGTGGTACAATCGAAGGTGATGGACTTCTCCATTAGTGGCAATGCAATGTCCCTGAACAATCTGCAGGAATCTAACAAACACTATCCACAAGCAGAGGATAAACTGTGGGAGTAAAAACACCGACGAAAAGCAACTGTTTGACTACAGGGGTGGAGGGGATATGACTGAGGAGAGACTCTAAATGAACACTCTAATGCAAATGCCAACAACATGGAAATGGGTTTGAATCAAGAACACATGTGATACCCAGTGGAATTGCGTGTCAGCTGTGGGAGAGGTGGAGGGAGGGGGGGGAGGGAAGAAAAGAAAATGATCTTTGTTTCCAATGAATAATGTTTGGAAATGACCAAATAAAAATTAAAAAAAAATGTATAATCTGTATACCAAAAAAAAAAAAATCAAGATATTCAATTTGAGTAGTACATAAAACTCAGATTGCCTACATCTTCTCTACTTTATTTGATTTTAATATATTCAGTCAGGAAAGGCTTATGGAATGCCTGCTATACTGAAGGCATAAGTTTAAGCAGTGATAGGATAGGAAAATAATTAAAACAATCACTGACCTCAAGGAGCTTAATGCCCAATAGTGGAGATATCTCAAACAAAAATGATTATAACAAAACCTTTTCTATATAGCTTTTTCAGAGAATAAATTTATAGAATTAATGTTTTCCAAATAGATTTTGGGATTTTAATTCTTTAAAGCTTGGAGCTTTTGCATTATAACTATAACATGCCATCCAAGGCCTTTGTTCTAATATGAGGTTAATGTCCTTTTAATTGAATCAGTTGTATTTAAAATTTTAATGTGTCATTTTGCTTTCTTTCTATCTATTGGCCTCAGTTTCCTTTTCTTATATGTCAAGGTTAAACAAGATGATTAATAAAGTACTTTATACCTATGAATCCTATGCTTTGGCTCTCCTCCTTTTAGATCTTAGTGCTTATCGCTTGCTACATATTGCTTCTTTCCTTCCTCCTTTACCTTCCTTCCTCTACCACCACCATTGGTGAAGACAATTTCTGCTCCTTTTCTTTCTCATTTATAGGTCTTTGTTTTGCAACTATTTCTTGAATTTAAAACTGGCCTCAGACACTTACTAGTTGCAGATCCCTGGGCAAGTCACTTAATCATTTTAACCTCAAATTTCCTCTATAAAATAAGCTCAAGAAAGAAATGGAAAACACATCTAGTATCTTTGCCAAGAAATTCCCAAATGGGGTCCCAAAGAATTGGCCATGATTAAAACAACTGAACAACAACAAACCTAGGACATTGATTTAAATACATAGTGCTTTTGTGTCTTGCCCATGGTAGGGGCAACCAGTAAGTATTAAAAAAAAAAAGATTTGTTCTCTGTTCTTCCTAATTTCAAATTCAGAGCTCTCTCATTCCAACACCCTACATATGGATTTCTCTCATATTCACCCAACAATATCTGGCAGAACCTCAGTATTCAAGTCTCCAAACAGTTTTGCTCTACCTAAGCATAATTCCCTTGCCCTGAATTCTCAGAGCTCAGAGCTCATCAGAGTAGGTGCTCTTTAACTGAGAGTGAATCAATTCAGTCAAGCTTATCTTTCTATGTGACTTTTAATGATTTAAAAATCAGCTCTAAAGTTAAATCACTCATTGCAGAGATTTGAAGTACATTTAGACATCACTCAAAAGACATGAAATCATTCTAAAACTGAAAGGCTCAAGAAAGAAACTCAAAGCTAAATTTTCCCTCCTGCTTGCTCTCTCTCTCTCTCTCTCTCTCTCTCTCTCTCTCTCTCTCTCTCTCTCTCTCTCTCTCTCTCTCTTTCTCTCTCTCTCTCTCTCTCTCTCTCTCTCTCTTTCTCTCTCTCTTTCTCTCTCTCTCTACTTCTCTCTCTGCTTCTGCTTCTCTCTGTCTCTGTCTCTTTCTGTCTCTTTCTCTCTCTGTGTGTTACTCCCTCCCTTCTTTCTTTCCCTCTCCCTCTCTTTTTCCCTCTTTCTCCCTCTTGCCTTCCTTTCTTCTCTCTGCATAGATATAAATGTATGGTCTTTTTCTAACCAGAAATAGTCCTTGAAGGGAAGGAATATGAAGGAGAGATTTGCATATTTATAGTAACCAAAGTAAGAATGTCACATGTTTTCTCCAGAGTAGGCCACTAGCAGCATCCTTCACCATAAAAGCTGTGCCAACATTCTGCTCCTCTCCACAAAAGAAGTTGAAACAGCCATGTATATCAATATTAACTGTGTCTAAAAAGCACTGGAAAGGATGATGAGTTTTTCTGACCATGGAAAAGTGAACAGCCAATTGACCATTATCCAGGATAGCCTAGAGAGCTCCAGGATGGGAAAATGAAAATCACAAGTAATATTTCATTGTCCTTTGAGTCAACTTCCTCTCTGATCATTCCTTCTATCAGGGGGGCAGAGTCTTTGACTTTCAGGCACCTGTTCTATGCTGATGAATGGCTGACAGGAAGATATCTAGGGAGCACAGGGGTCTATAAATAGATTTTTATCACTTTGTAGAGGCCACTAGAGTTATTAATTATAGGATGATGGCTCCCAACCTTTGGACTGCAGATTCCTGACAAGGATGGAGTAGAGTAGGGACAATGGTGCTCATAGGTTCAGAGGATAATAGGTTTAGGGTTAAAAAGGTGTTTGGGATTATTTAGTTCAACTTTTTCATTTTAAACGTGAGCAAACTGAAGTTTATGGAGGTTAATCAGCTCATTTAATGTAACCAAATAAAATGTCAGAGCTAGGATTTAAATCAATTTCCTCTGATTCTAAAACCAGGTTTCTTTTCATTGCCATACTATGCTGCATCTTCATTGCAAAAGTCCAATACACAAATTATAGATTTCTACACATAGAGGATTGTATGGTATCAACTATGCTTGTCATAAAGTCTTTCCTGATCTCATTCCCCATCCAACTGCCAGCCCTCTCTCCCCAATTTATATATTCATTATGTATGCATTTTGCATATGATATGTTGTCTAATAGAACATTTTCTTTTTGAAAAAAGTTTCTTTCACCTTTCTAGGCTCAGCAGTTAGCAGAGTGGTTGGCACATAAAAGACATTTAATACAGTAATTAAATGTAATATAGATTTTATAAATGTTTATTGATTGAATAATAAAGGGGTTAAAAAGTTATTGATAAAAACTAAAAAAATAAATTTCAGCATCACTACCATGAGGCATAATGTAGACAGTATAACCATCTGTCATTTCTATTCATAGTTTTACAAAAATTATCTGAGAGAGCTAGTTGGTTCAGTAAGTAGAACTAGTCTTCTAACTGTCTGATTTCAAGAAGATAGAGAGTTCAAATCTGGCCTCAGATGCATCCTAGGTGAGTAACTCTGAGAAAAATCAGTCAACCTTTGATTGCCTGAAGAAAATGATCTATTTGTTGGGTCCACTAGAGAAGAAATTTGCATTATATTTCAAATGAAAATATTCTGACTCTGAATTCAGTAGTTGTATCAAGTATCTTGCTGTATCAAGTCCTCCTTTGTCTAAAGCTCTTTGTTTAAAGCATCAGATGAAGTTCTTACTGGTAAAACTTACAAATGGTTTTATAAAAAGCTTTCAAGATAGAATTTTATAGATAAAAGCAAGAAGGTATGACAAATAATGTACTTTGTATCAACATAAGTTTTGTTACCTGTCCTTCACTAAGAATTAATGAATATTATATGATCATATGCCTTTCAAGCAATTAGATAGCATGATAAGATATTATCCAAAAATTCCTACATCTATCAAAATCTTTTGTTGGCTTTTGATTCCAAGAAAACTTATGTTCCAAAATGTAAAAAAAAAGTTTTTAATTGATTCTCATTAGTGGCTAAAAGAAATATTCATATTCAAAAGCATTTTAAGCACCTCTAAAATGTCTATGGAGTAAAGTGAACAAAATCAGCGTTCTTTTCTTGTGCTTCTGAGTTAATATATGTGCGGTTGAGTCCCACTAGTGAGTGGGGAAAACACTCTTTAGAGACAAATTATACCTACTTTCAGACATTCCACATCTCTTTTAGTGCCCTGGGGAGAAGAAATAAATGGTAATTTTGCTGATGGAACCTACTGGCCCAAAACATGAATATAGGGGTCTATTTCACATTTCTCAAGTGAATGTCCAAGCTGAAAGATGTACTCAGAAGGACAATGGATTCAAGCAATAGAAGACATCCAGCTTTGAAAATCTATTCTGTAGTAAACAACCTTCAATATGAGACAGAAAAGTTCAAGTTCAGGGACTATCAATAGAAGGAGTATTATATAATATTAAACATTAAGTGTCAGAGTGAGTAGAGTGCCAGGCATGGAATTAGGAAGATTCATTTTACTAAGTTCAAATCTGACCTCAGTCACTAACTACCCTGGGAAAGTTGCTTAACCCTGTTTCCCTCAGTTTCCTCATCTGCAAAATGAACTGGAGAAAGAAATGGCAAACCATTCCTATATCTTTACCAAGAAAGCCCCAAATGGGGTCATGAAGATTCAGACATAGCTGAAATGAGACTGAATAACAATTACAACAAGGAAGAAAAACCACAGAAGTAGTGCTGGTCTCTGATGATTAAGTTTTTTTTTTAACCATTATCTTCCATCTTAGAATCAATACTGTGTATTGGTTCTAAGGCAGAAAAGCAGTAAGGGCTGGGTAATAGGGGTTAAGTGACTTACCCAGTATCACAAAGTATCTGAGGCCAGATTTGAATCTAGAACTCCTATCTCTAGACTTGGCTTTTAATCCACTGAGCCACCTAGGTTCCCCTCTGACAATCTTATAGAGTTTGAATCATAGAGACAGCTAGGTGTCTCAGTGGATAGAGAGCCATGCTTAGACATCAGGGGTCCTGGGTTCAAATGTGACCTCAGACACTTCCAAGTTGTGTTACTCTGGGCAAATCAATTAATCCTCATTGCCTAGACCTTGCTACATGTCTTCCTTAGAATCAATCACACAGCTTCAATACACCAAGTTTAGGTGTTCACTTAAAACCCACCACACTTGCCTGATTATCAGCTATCTGTCCCTGTTCATTTTATAAAGCTTTTCTTCATTTTCTCCTATAAATTCATACTTTAGGGAGTATACTTGTAATTAAGAGGATGCCAATGGGCCACATGAGGCAACCATTAGTTATCTCTCACTCTCTTCATTACATCATCTATTGACTTTTTCTATCATATATTTCCTTGACAACAACCTTTATGCTGGTTGTTCTTTGAGGTTTCCTATATCTTATATTTTTTAGCATTGTGCTAATTTTAAAGTTTCTGGCTATCACCCTCTATGAGATAGTGATTTTTAATTCTTTGAAAGCTATAATGTCCCATAACTACTTACTGCAGTTGGTTATATATTTAGTGGGGAAAATACATCCAGAAATGCAAAAGAGAATGAGAATTAGAATAAAAATAGACTCTAATACTAAAAACTCCTCAAATTTGAATGGTATGGCTTATTTGGAAACATTTTCACCAAATGGAATCTATTACTTCAAACCTGAAATGGTAATTTGAACACCTCACGTAATTATAGGTAACACTTCACACTTAGAGTTCTCAATTGAGGAGCTGAATAAATTCAGATGTAAACATTTAAAGTAATTACAATTGAAACAAATATTCTCAAACACAATGAATGTACTTGATTCTAACATTTGACACTTTATTCATTGAAAGGAAATGGAGTAAAATCCTTTAGAATTTTATAAAAATGAATTACCAAATCCTTTGTGTGAGATTTTTATGAAAGCTAGTAAAACATTAAGGACACGTAGACCACATTTGTAATATAGGACCATCTGATTTCATATGAGGAACTAAGACTCAAAGACATAAATCGACTTTTCCAAGATAACAAAAGCAGCTGGAAGAAGGTGCTATATGATTATAATGGAATTCTATTGTGCCATAAGAAATGATGAACAGGACAACCCCCCTGCCACCACACACACACACACACCCATATCCCAAACCCTGGAAAGATGTATATGAAGTGGTATAAAGGAAAGAAAGCAAAAATAGGAGAAAGTAGTATACAATAATAGAAACAATGCACAATGATTAACTGTGAATGGTTTAACTATTATCAACATTATAAGATCAATGACAATTCCAAAACCCATGATGAAAAAGACTATTTGCCACCAAAGAAGAAATTGATGGAGTCTGAATACAACTTAATCAATCTTTCTTCAATTTATTCCCTTCATGAATTTTTCTCTAGTATAAGTAATGTATGTCTTCTTTCATAACATCATGATTATGGAAACATAATGCAAGATAGCACATGGACTGATGGATGGAAGGGACAGAATAAGGATCACACAGTTTCAGAAAATGACTGTTAAAATTGTATCTAAATGTAATACAGAAAAATATAAAAAAATTTTAAACTTTTAAAAAGAATAAAAGTAGATGTAAGAGCCAGGATCTGAATTCAAGTCCTCTGTGTTCACACCCAGGGTTCTTTATAGTATACCACAAAATTGCACAATTAATAGAAAATTATTTTACTTGATGTCACAGTGATGCCAAGAAAATAGAAAGGACTAAATGATTTCATATTTGAGAGACAAAGACAGAAAGAACTATCTTGCATCTGAGCCTGATCCCTCTTCACACTACTGAATAAGTATGTAAGTTAGAAAAAACTGAAATCTTGGATATATCTGTCAAATCAGTATAATCTCCACATTTTCTGAGAATATAGTAAAGATCTAGGTGATGGCACATAATTCAAACCTTCTGTAATGAAAAGAAGATTGTTTCTTCCAAATCAAGGTTTTAAAAAAACTAAATAATGTCCATTTGAACCTTCAGAACAATAGTAAGAAATATGATTATATGTAGAAAATGATCATATTTCTTACACATACACACATACTCTTTTTGTTCTTTTTTCTTTCTTTTACTGGTTTATGATGAGCAAAAATACTGAACTTTGGAGGATAAGTTAACATCAGCTCCTATTTACAGGTGGATCTTCTAGAACAGGTACTAAATTTCTGTCTGCCGAGATGGAAAGTGAGTCTAAAATTCTTCCTTTCTTTTTACATTAAGGCTGGATTAGCTAAGCATTGTCATACAACTAAAGAAAATGATGCTTATTTTGTGTGGTCTATTGAATGAGGAAAAGTTCCTGGAGATAAAAAAAAGTGACAAGGGCAAGGGGAAGAGGAAAAACCAGTTCCATACACTTGGAACAGAGGCTGAGAAAACAACAACACTGTCACAATTGACAAGTGTCAAGGTGGAATTAGGTCATTCTTGACAAAAAAAGGAAAATTAGCCCAAAGTGGAGCATCAGCTTTTACATTTTAGCAAGGTGAATAGCAAATCCCTGTGTCTGCAAATTCCACAGTGGGGTACTTAAAATCAAGAAGAAATGTCAAATTAAGAAACAGGACAATTTAAGGCCATTAAATTTACAGCTAAGATTCACATTTATTTGGCCAGTCACTACTTTGGGTCTACAATGAATAAAGCCCTTTGATGGGCTATTTAGGAGAGACCAAGAAGAATAAGACCATCTCTGTCCTCAAGGAGCTTAATTTTATGTAGAAGAAGAAATAAGCTATTCTTATATGGTCAGTAAGATATAGTGCAGAGAGTACTGGATTTGGAATGAAGATATATTTTCAAATCCTAACAGAGGCACTTGAGAGATAATTTCTAGAAAGTGACTTTCCATCTCTAAGACCTGGTTTCCATATTTGTAAAATGATGCAGTATATTATATATGCTACCCATTTGACAGAGACATGAATAAAGTTCTTGATAAAATTGAAGGTAACATATAGATGGATAGACTTAGAGGGGACTATGGTCCTGGGTAGAAATTTCTACCTAGGTAGAGATCTTGACTCTGACCCATATAACCTAAGTGATTCTGGATCAGTCATTTTGCTAATCAGTGCCTAAAGTAAATTCAGACAGTAAGTTGCATAGAAATTGTTGATCAGTATTTATATGGGGATTTCTTTAATACAGAGTTCCCTATACCAATGAATTAATAGGCATCCATATATGTGGAGTTATGTATACATATGTACATGCATATATGTAATTGTTGACATACATGCATACATACATGTAAGTGTGTGTGATTATATTTATGACTGTAGACTGACAACTGTCATTCTGAAATGTTAGACTTTGATAGTCACTTGGAAAACCGAGGGCTTTTTCATATCTAGGGTCATATAGGTGGTAGATATTAGAGGAATGATTTGAATTCAGATTATCCCAACTGGAATGCCAATTATTGACACCATACCATTCTGCCTCTTATGTATGAGTCCTTTATACACATAGATGTACTTATATCAATGCATATGTTTTATAAACATATATGTAATGCTTACACATTAATTATGCATCATGTATATATGTACATATAATTTACATAGTTAAATTTTATCTATAATTTCTCCATATGTTATAATATACATTAGATACATAAATGTTTGGAGTTTTAGATATACATATGAGTCAATATGTGATGTATCAAAGGTACAAATAAATTATTTTATGAGTTTACAAAAGAAAAAAAAAAGAATCACATTAAAAAGATTAAGGCTAATCCTTGAAAATATAAAGAAGCAAGAGAAGCCAGAACTAGATTAGTGAAGAACTAGTAGCCTACTTCTGGAGTAAGAAACAGGGAGCTGTCCAGAGTTTTGCTGAAGCCAACTCTGAAAAACTATTGTAAAATATTTGGTGTGAGCATTTGCACCTTTAAAATCTAGAAATCAGGGCTAGATTTATTGTATGGATGATTGTTTAACTTTAAAAAGTGATGGAGAAAATGTTAACAATCTATTTCAAACTTAAAAGTATGTCCTGCATACATTTGTGGGTGGTTGAGAGAACAAGTTATTAAACATTTATCAGTATACTCCTATCACCATGGGTAGAATCCTGGAAAAGTTAAAACTGGAGGGGAAATTCAAGAAAATATACTAAGAAGGAATCATAGGAACTTGAAGGGATATCCTTATTTATCTTCATATGATGATGGGGTAGGATTTTTAAAGTTACTAATAATATCTATCCCTTTTCATTTAAAAAAGTTGATTTCTGCTTATTTCCACTTAAAGAATATATTATAGTACTGTCTAAAAGTGGAATGAGATGCTTCTGGAAATAGTTAGTTTGCTATCAGTAGAGCTCTTCAAGTAGAAATGATATTATTTAGAATGATGGTCCAGAGGCGGTGCTTGATTAGTTATAGAAAATTCTGATCATTTATGTATGTTTGTATTCATCCCCTGACAGCAGACAGAAATGGGATTAAAGAGCATGAATATGTTCTCAGAGTCAGAAAAACACAATCTTTTTGGGGAAAAAAAATTCCCTTTGCGTTTAGGCAAAGGATAGATTATGCCTAGAGAAGTACAAGGTAGAAAATAAAGATTATAGGGGATAGTAAATGCTAGAATATGGAGTTTTAAGTTTGTTCTATAAGTAACAGTAATTCATTGAAGATTCTTGAGGATAAAGTATGGTAGAAAGATGTTTTAGGAATTAGAGCTATGCCTTAGGAAGAATCCTCCTGCACTGATGTTTATTTCATAAGAAGTGTGAGCACCTAAATGATGGTAGTGATATTTGGGGCATGGAATGAAAAAGTATAAATCTCATGGCATTCTCATCCCTACTCAGAGCCTGTGAAACCTGGAAACCCTGCTATTTGCTTTGTAATCCTAGACCAAAGGCAGCATACTGCTATAAACCTAAAGAACTGATCCCTAGAAATTGTCCAGTAAGCGAAGTTGCAAACTACAAATCTCAGTGCTGGTATTTTTCCTGACATCAAATTCATGCCTTAGTGAAATAAGAACACAACCACTATACTTAAAGGATCTGTGGTTTTGTCAGTGTGGGGAACTCCCTCCACTGATCCAACTTTTGAGTTGGAGGAGCAACCTGTCTTTGTAGATAATCTTAGAGGGTGTTACTGAAGCAAGTACAGATTAAGCCACTTGACAATTGTCAGTGCTGAAACTCTATCCATCAAGCAAGAGCTGCCTCTTAAGGATAGGGAGAGGGCCTGGAAGTGCAATTTCAAAATTAGTGGGTATTTTTTCTTAAATTTAGTATTCTTACTGTGTTGCCTAGAGTACTGAGACAAAGTGACTTGCCCAGGGCAAATACTATGGGGAAGGTTTTAAATTCAGAGCTTTCTTGATTCTGGAGCTAAGTCTTTATTATTCTATTCTCCCTTCTTAAAAAAGAGATTGTTTTTCAGTTGTGTCCAACTCTTCTTGACCTCATTTGGGGTTTTCTTAGCAAAGATAAAGGAAAATTTTGCCATTTCCATCTCCATCTCATTTTATAAATGAGAAAACTCAGGCAAATAGGGTTAAGTGACTTGTGAAGGTCACACAGCTATTAAGTGTCTGAGGACAAATTTGAACTCAGGAAAATGAGTCTTTCTGACTAGATCTAGCACTCTCTTCACTGTGCCACCTAGATGCCCTTTATACTACCCACTATGATAATTGTTTCTGTGTCTTAATCTCCTTTTTTGTGGATGACAGAACTGATGCCCAAATAGATTATATGGTTGTCCAGTGACCAATAGCTAATTATGTCAAGACCAAGTCTAGAAATGAGGTCTAAATATTAAATAAAGTTTTTTGTTTGGTTCCATTCTACCTCATAGTCTCTCCAAACACAGAGATATTTACTCTATGGTTTGACAATAAGGAAATACATTACTAAATCCTCTTGGTGAAGGATTAAGAAATTAGTTAGAGGAATAAAATAGCAAACATTGAGCTAAGTCTCCTACAACCATTTAATTTACAAATAGTAAGGATTGACTTGGAATCCAGATGTGGAAGGGTCAGTTATCATATAATAGCTAAATGTTATGCCTTGTTTGTCAAACCATCAGCATGAAAGCTTATCATCTTTGGAGAGTTATCTAATTTACAACATTCAAGTGTCAAAACATATTTTATTTTTCCTACATCATTTTCATGTTATTGTTGCATAAATTTTGAACTTTTGCATCTGTGAAAAGAAGCATAGTTTTTGTTTTGTTTTGTAAATTTTCAGGAAAATTCTTTTTAAAGATAATTTTTAGATGTCCCTCTCTTCAGTCCTTGTGACTTCAGCAGTCAACCCACACAATACCTAGCCCATGAGCAGATGTTTTGAAAAAGTGTGTTGATTAATTAGAGGAAGGAACAAAAATGCAACAACAGTCTAATTTTTCTAAGTCGAGTTACTTTTTTCACCTTACCTATTCCCCCATTCAATTCCTTCTGTTACTCTCTTGAATTGCCTAGCCTAACTCCTAATTCTGTCACTTTTTCCATGACTAGTGCCACTAAAGGGTAACTTTTTTAGTAAACATTTTACTGTTCCTTCAGACTGAGAAATTGAGGCTATACCACTTTCTCCTCCCAATTTTTAAGTGATCACAAAAATATTTGTGTTATTAATTTCAATTCAACAATCATTTATTTTTTTGTGTGACTGAACCTTTTTTAGGTGCTAGAAATGCCATTAAAATCAGTCCCTTCCCTCAAGGAAATTACACATGTCTGGAGACAGATAATATATATATATATATATATATATATATATATACATAAACAAAATGAATACAAAGTGATTTTTAGGGGAATGTGGGAGTATTAACAACCTAAGGGAATTGGGAAAGGCCTAGTATAGAAAGTGATTTTTGAACCAAGTTTTAAAAGCAGCTAGGAATTGTAAGAACTGAGCAGTACAGTGTTTTAAATACAAGTAGGAGTTAACAGTGTCTTTTTTTTCCTTAACAGTATTTTTTCTTTACATTTTTTCTTAATAGAAGGTTGGGTAATCAGTATTGCTGTTAGGGTTATTTGACCACCATCTTAAATTCAGGAAGACAAGTTCATTGTATTCACTTTGTTTGGTGCACCAATTACAATTCACTCTTTTCTTTCTCTTGTTCATTCTGACCTTTAAGACCTAAGACTAAGTTGTTATGCCTGTCTTTCCCCTAAAAGGTGCATTTTACTGAATACTCTCCCCTTAGCAAGCTGTCTATCTATTAGTTATCAAAACTTGACCACCAACATGAACCAAATGGGGGCAGCTTTTGCTAATCTCTGCCTTCTGGCACATGGTTGGATTTATCCACTTAGACATTGCCCTTTATACTTTTATCAATGCTTTCTCTTCAGCCCAAGTTATAATGAACCCCATATCAGAAAATAGAGTCAATTCTTTAGGAAGATTGGCTTAAAGACCATTCAAATCAATTATTATTACTTCATAAGCTGCAATGAACTTTTTGCTACTTTCCACCAATGTAAAAAGACAAGGGAGTATTGTATGCAAGGATAGTACTTTAGCAAGTAAAATTTCAAGCATGTTATCCAATTCAGAAAGAAGAGTATAACATGACCCTTTCTATTGAGAACAACAACAACAAAAATACATCAATATGAAGTCAAGGTCATGGACTCAATTCTAGTGTGGACCGGAAAGAAATTCCACCTGAGACTCAGTATAACACAATTTCCATCAGAAAAATCATCTATTCTGTACTATATCCAAGGGAGATTCAATTAATGATCTGACAAAAGTTCCTCTTTATACAGCCATTCAACTGTGAGATACTCTCCTGGCCTAGACTGTCCTAGACATCACAGGGAGATTCCAAGATATTTCCCATGAGTCTAGATATTATCCTTGACACTTCCAGCTAACATCGGCAATGACTTTCATCAAACACAAGGAAACACTAGTAAGAGAGAATTCATGACAACTCAAATTCATTGCCATTTATAGAAGGAAATAAAAATAAAAGAAAAAAACTCAGCATCCCTTCTTACCCCTTTGAAATGCAATACTTTCCTTATAGTTTCAGACATTCAAATTAACTTGGGCATACTTTAAAAATAAAATGTGTAACTTGTACAAAAAAAGAAAATAATGACAGCTATTGAGATCCCTAGTAACTGTAATATTCAGAGAAGTTAATGATGGAAAGAAGAAATAATTCAATATTGATTTTTTCCATCCCAAAATACAATATCAATTCAACAAAACAAATCTTGAACATAATAATTTACTTTTTTCATTTATGTATAGTTGCATTTCAATGTAAAGAATTAGTGGGGGGAAAAAAAGCAAGAAAGGAATTGAGAAAACAGTGACAGAATTCAGGAGCTAAATGAAAACTACCCTAAGACAAACACCTCTCTTGTTTGTTTCAAAACTTCTAATGATTTTTTGTGCTTAGCATGCAAAAGAAGTAGCATTTCAAGCATTCTGACAAAAAAGATTTATAAGGTGGAAAGTCTTTCTTAATACAGAAATTTATTTGCTGATGATCCCAGTTTTAGAATCTACTGGGATGTATAGAGGACAGAGATATATTGATAAGAATAGAAAATCATACATAGAATTCTCTTTGATTTATGAATTTCATAATTTGTTCAAATAAATAAGATTTCCAAAAACAATCATGGGACATTTCAAAGGCAAGCCATTTATCTATATTTTTAACTCTACAAAAACTACTGGGAGTCCCAAAATCTCTTGTTAGAGATTTTGCAATTTTGTGAAAAAAAATATAAACACTAAAAATCACAGCTTAATGTGGATTCAGGAAATTTGGTTTCATAGTAAATTGCCAGCACATCATAATCAAACTTCAATAGAGAGGGTCTAAGCCTTTTGTACATTTGTTTGCCTAATTGTCCATTGATAACATTGCTTCTGGGATATTTAAGTCGCTCAATGGATAGAGTATAGGCTGTATGTCAGAAAGACTCATTTTCTTGAGTTCAAATTTGACCTCACACACTTACTAGCTGTGCAAGTCACTGTTTGCCTGTTGACCTCAGTACCTCATCTGTTAAAAGAGTTTAAGAAGGAAATGGAAAAATGCCCCAGTATCTTTGCCAAGAAAACACCAAAGTGGGTCAGAAGAATTGGATACAATTGAAACAACTGAACAATAACAACAAAGCTTTCAAAGACAACAAGCTATAGAAGAATTCCAAAACTATATTGGAAGAGGGAGTTTCTATATGATTAGCTCTTCACACCAATAGAAAAAAAAATCTGTTCCTCCCCCTTTGACAGTCTTCAATGAATATATATAGTGTATACCTATTTATTATAAGACATTCTAATTTTTGTTATTTTAATTATTGTCTATAAACTCATTTAAATGACTATTTGTTATTAAATATTTAGTAAATTATATTAATTGTCCTTATCTAAAAGAAATAAAATCTCATATTACCTACATCCAAAAATCTACATCTTATTATTTTTCCACTCCCTGCTTCCTAGCCTTACTACCACTCCAGGAAGAGAGGTGATATGATCATATAATATATTTTTCCTTGTTCATCATGTTATGAAAGAAGACAAATATTGCTCACCCCATGGAAAAATTCTAGTAGGAAAAAAGTAAGAAATGGTATGTTTCAATCTGCATTCAGATTCTATTTCTTCTATTGCACTGGATATCCTGTTTTTGTCATAAGTTTCTTGGAGATATCTTGGATCCTTGTCTTGTTAATAATAGCTAAATCATTCACTATTAATCATTATGCATTATTGTCTTCACTGTGTGAAATGTTCTCCTGATTCTGATCATTTAACTTTGCATCACTTCATATGTCTTTCCGAGGTTTTGTTTTGGGTTTTTTTTTGGTGACTGTCTTGTTTGCCATTTCTTATAGCACAAATAGTATTTTATTACAAAAGCATTCTACAACTTATTCAACTACTCACCAGCTGATGGACATTCATTATATTTCCAATTCTTTGCAAACATTAAAAGGGCTGCCATGAATAATTTAGAATAGTTTCTTTTTTTTCCTAGATCACCTTAGGAAATGAACCTAAAGAAACCTATTAGTGGTATTACTGGATCACTGTTTTGTAACTCTTTGAGCTTAATTCCAGATTGCTCTCTAAATTACCAGATCAATTCAAAGTTCCACTAATCATTATAATAACTCCCTTTATACCTAGGTCATCTGTCCATTTTGATCTTATCTTGGTAAATGAAGTAGGATATTTGCCCATATTTAGTTTCTGCCAAAATGCTTTCTAGTTTTCCCAACAATTTTTAGCAAATAGTGAATTCTTATTACAAAAACTTGGAATTTTACCTTTGTCAAACACAAGGTTACTATAATCCCTTATGACTGATTGTTGTTTGTCTATTTTATTCTATTCCAGTGATATGCTTTTCTAATTCTTAGCCAGTAGCAGATCATTTGATAATTATTGTTTTATAACCTAATTTGAATGTGGTACTACTAGATCTCCTTCCTTAATAGTATTAAAAAAATTTCCATTCTTATTCTTGACCTATTGTTCTTCCAAACGATTTTTTTTTACCTTTCCTAGTTCAATAAAGTAATGGTTTTGTAATTTAATTGGGATGGTATTGAATAAGTAGATTAGTTTACTAGACTGTCATTTTAATTATATTGGCTCAGTCCACTCATGAATATAGATCAAACATATAAATGTCTTTTTTGAAGTTTTCTATGATGCTCCACATCATGAATGATTATATCTCTTAGACTATAGTCTGTTTTATTATTTCTAAGAGTTCTTAAGAAATAGTAATATTTTCCCCTACTTAACTGTGATGATAAAGGAAGATGGTATATTATCTGAATTAGTAGTTTCTCAGTCTGACTAGGTTTATATTCATATACTTTGCATCTTGGTATAATAGTCTTTCAGAAGGTAGCAATGAGACCCCACCAAACTGAGGTAGCAGATGAGAGCTTTTGCTAGAGGCCTCCAATGCATTGGATAGACCCTCGATAGAAGATTCCTAGAACAAGGGGTAGCTGGATGGAGCAGTTGATAGACTGCCAGGTATGCAGTCAACAAGACTCACCTTCCAGATTTTAAATATGGCCATAGGCACTTACTGTATTACCTTGGGCCAGTCACTTAACTTTGTTTATCTCAATTTCCTCATCTGTAAAATAATCTGAGAAAGGAAATGGCAAACCACTTAAGAATCTTTGCCAAGAAAATCTGAAATGAGGTCACCAAGAGTTGGACATAACTGAAAGAAGGCTGAATATGAAAAACATGAATAAGAATTACACTGGATGAGTGTGTCAAGCTTCAATGACATTTCAGGTTGTTGGAGCAGTTTTTGAACAATAATAGCACAGTATGGGAATGAGTAAAGAAACTTTTATCTGAATTAATGGAAAGCATACTTACACTCAGGTAAATGATGGCTCCAACAAAATAATAAATCACAAGGTAACTCAAACTAGGTTTACATAAAATTGCCTTTCTATATTCCACAGAAATCTACTTACTGAGAAAGAGAGGAATATAAATACCTTTAGGGAAGATACTTAGTTTTGGGGGCATTTTTTCCTTTTTAATCCTAGAAGCCTGGTCCAATGCCTAGTACATAGGAAGAACTAAATTAATGTTTGTGGAATTGAATAGGATTTGTTTGAAGTCAAAGGATTATGGAATTAGAGTTAGAAGAGATGTTAGAGGCCATCTTAACCAACCTTTTCATTTTATGCATGAGGAACTAAGGCAAAGAGAGATTAAGTGACCAGTATGTCACATTTGTAGTAATAGCAGAACAGTGTTTAAACCCAGGTCTTGGAACTGCAAATTTAGCAAGTTTTCCACTACACTGCATTACCTTATTCATTAGGTCAACCATCCATATAGAAATCTGCATTTCTATAGTGGTTACATTCTTCATAATTATACTTGAACTTTTAGTCTTTTTATACTCTTTTTTTGTCTTCTTTTTCATAACTGATTTTTTAAAAAGAACCCTAACCTTCCATCTTATAATCAGTCCTATGTATTAGTTCCAAGGCAGAAGAGCCAATATAGGCAAAGCAATGGAGTTTAACTTACTTGCTCAGGATACACACCTCAGGAGTATCTGAGGTCACATTTGAAGTCAATCCACTGAGGTACCTACCTGGCCCCCACAACTGAATTTTAAAATTATTAAGATCTAAGCAAATTTTTTATTAGTAACACAAAGTTTAGTCTAAGCCCCCCCCACCACCAAATTGTAAAAATTTGAATTACTAGAGGTAGAATTAACTAATTATATGGCTAAATACTGTGAATCTTAAAAACTGCTCAGACTCTACCTTGGAACATTTGGTTAAGGCTGTTCCCTATTTAAATAATGGAGGTACTTGATCAGGAATGTATTGGGAACTTTAACATTACTCTTCCCATACTTAGTAATACTTTAGGGGAAGATAAAGTTGTAAAACTCCTTACTGAACAATGAAAAAGTCCCTAACTCATACTTATAGTGAGGCCAAAACCTTAAGCTAGGTCTATTTTTAGATCTAACACAAAAGGGTGCTAAGTACCTATAAAGGTTAAATTAATCACTAAAAGGTCAAGCAACTTACAAAGGGAAAGCTTAGCAAGAGATGTGAAGTTTTAGTCTACTCAGAGAAGGTGATAACAAAGACGATGTGAATTAGGAATGGTCACTCCTGTGGAAAATGTCTACTGTGATTGGTAGATATGAAAATTTAGGGGAGGTGAAATAGGAGAAAATTCTCTTTAAAAGGAGGTCAGGAGCTCAGAGCTGGGGCCTCTGAACTTAGTTGAGTTTGGAAGCTGAATTGGAGGGTCTTTCTGAACACTAGAGCTTGCTTAGAACAATCTTGTGGTGAGTGATTAAGGACTGACTAGTCTCTCTTAAAGCTCAGGCCTAGGCCACTGGCCTAGGCCCTTTTCCTACTATTTCCTCTGCCTCTCTCTCTCTCCCTTTCCTTAATCCCTTCATTTGTATTAATTAAAATCTCCATAAAATCCAGCTGACTTGGGTATTCATATTTGGGAAATTTCCCATGGTGACCACTTATTTTTTTTATTTAATTCAAAACACTAAAATTATCTTTACAGTTTTGGCAATTCACAGTCTTGAAAACCATATTTTTCATGGTCATGATACTCATATACTTTAATTTTTTTTTCTTTTTTGATGCATATCTACTGTGTGTGTTTGGATTTTCTTTGATATTCTCATTTTTTTTCCTAAATGTAAGTATTTTTTCCCATTTGAGTAAATACCTTATTTTTTAAGTTCATTTTTTTTAAAGGCTAAATCTCCAGAGTCACTCTTATTTCCAAATCTAGAATGTTATTATATGGAATGAAAATATTTTTACACTTGAATGAAATGAGTTATTTCCTATAATTAAGAGAAAACAGGATTGAATCAGACCAAAGATATGGGTTTTAAGCTTGGCCTCTTAACTAACCATATAAACTTTAGTTTTCATTTAACCGAGTCAAGCCTCACTTTCTTGACATTATCTACACTATCTGCTACACAAAGTTTTGGTAAGAATCTAAATCAAAATAAAATATAAATATCCCCTATCAGCTGTCTTTAATTTATTGTACACAAATGTCATAGATTTAAAGATTTGAAAATGAATAGATGAGGTGATCTAATCCACCCCCTTTATTTTACAGTTGAAGAAACAGAGTCCCAAAAAAGATTAAATTATTTGCTGAAGATCACATGGTTCATAAATGTTTCAGGCACCCAAGTCCTCTAATTCCAATTTTATGACAGCATTTGCCCCATTGTACCTCCTTTATTTTGGACAAAATATTTTAAGGGATAATTAATGCCTCAAAAATAATTAAAAATCATGCCATTAGAAACTCTGCTACTTTTTAGGAGAGTTAAGGTCTCATAAGACTTGTGATCTTAGCTCACATCATCACCTACTCTCCCATATGCATCTAGGGCTACTAACTAAATAACATTATATTTTGTTTTACAACATTATAAAGCAAATGATGTTCAAGTATGATATACATTAATGATATTTTCACAAAATGAGGTTGGCTGGGGCAACATTAGGCTAGGGTGTTTTATGTGATATTGTAGCACTCTGCAAACTGTAAAACACTGTCAAATGTAAACACAGGGGAGGGGACAGACCTGGGATTACATTTCTATAGGGGACTTGCATGTGAGAAAATTACTTACAATACAGTTTTGTAACTTACCTGCAACTTACAGTCTTAGTGAATGACCTAGGAAAATGAGAAGTCAAATGACTTTCCCAGGGTCACACAGCCAGAGGTGAGATTTTAAGCTGCCACTTGCTTGCTTTGAGTCCATCTTTATATCTGTTACACCATGCTGTCCCTCTTTTACAAACATAAGACATTATCATTACAAGGGTGTTAGTGCCTTGTTGGCAGGATTATGCTTTATCCATATTTGCATGCCCCCTCCAACCCACCTCTGCTACCCCCACCTGCACAACCAGTGCCTAGTCTAGGACTAAGCACACAAGAGGCATTTACAATTTTTTTTCAAGGTTGATTCTTTGAACAAAAGACATGGAATGCATGATGGTAAATGTGTGAATGGTTAGGTGAACTTAATTTGAACTTTGAGAAAATATTTTAAAATTAGAAACCACCTCATTTTCATTTCATTTATAAGTCATAGAGGATGTTAGGTGTCATTTCCAGGCAGAGATGATTATTTTTAAAAATCCCTTTTAAAATTTCAGGAAGCTGAGGTGGTAGTTGCTCAGTCCTTCACACAGATCTTTCATTTCTGTTGATGACACCACCATTCTTCTAGTCATCTAGGCTCATTATCTCCCAGGATCTTGGCCTATTTTCTCCCTCAATCCTCTCATTCAATCAATTGCCAAGTTATGTCAATTCTGCCACTACAACTCTCAAATGTGTTGCTATGATTCCAGGCACTGTCAGTATTCTACTTTAGGCTTTTAACCCACTTGTACTGTTACAATATCTTCCTCCCTTAAAACATGGGAAAAGGATTAGCCCTTAAGTGATGAACTCCTGGGTTCAAGTCCTACTCCTTTCACATACTGGTAATATAACTGTGTATGGTACTTAAATTTTCAGTGCTCTGAGAATAATATGAAAAAAAATGTAAGCAAGTTGCTGATCTGCATCAGTAAACTGAGCTTCCAAACAGAGAATTCCTATATCAAGGCTGGAAAATTAGAGGTCAACCAAAACTCCCAAGTGGTGCCTGAATCAAATTAAAACCTAATTGAAGATAGTTAATAAAATTATAATACAATATACATAATGTAAATCAATATGAGAGGTCAGCTAGGTAGCTGGTAGAGGCCAACTAGAGTTCTGGGTTTGGAATCAGGAAAAATCATCTTCATGGATTCAATCTGGGCTCAGGCATTTACTAGCTGTTTTGACTACTGCTGACTAAACAAGCCAATTAATCCTTCTTTGGTTCCTTATCTATAAAATAGACTGAAAAAAGGAAATAGCAAATTACTCTAATATCTTTGCCAAGAAACAAATAAGGTCACAAAGAGTAGGACACAATTGAAATGACTCAACAATAATAACCTATCAATGCAAGATTTGGTGGGTATGGACCCATTTCTATTTGAATTTGACATTACTGCTCTATAAAAAAAATCAGAGGTTTGGCTTAAAAAATAACTTATCCCTACTTCTACTTTTGCCCAGTCTACATGTGGCAAAAACATTCCTCTCAATAGTCAGTTTGACCATGTTATTCAAATGTTCAAAAATTGACAATGAATCCCTGTACCTTATGGGGGAAAATATTATAGAATCATCCCATTTCAATGAAAAATATTCTGCTTTAATAGAGATTAGATTACATTAGTTTTTAATAGATTCTTTAATTCACCAAATCTACCCACCCTAACCCCTACAAGTACTATTCTTTAGGCATGTCTCCCTCATCTTTATTTATGACACTAATGTTTTAATTATACATTTTTATATTTTTCTTTACATTTTCATCAAATTAGATTTAGTCTATCTTTCTGGCCTGTCAGTTTTACATTACTATTCTGTCATTTACTGTATTACCTATTATATCAATTTCTTAATTTTATTAAATTTAACAAATATGCCATATATGTCTTAATTGAAGTCATTGATAAAAATATTTAACAACATAGAATCAATAACAGAGTTCTGTGGTACTTCATTAGAGACCTTTTAAAGAGATAGTAAGACATTGATTTGGTCCAGTCAGTGCTGCAGATCTGAAACCTTCTAATTGTACTGTCTTTTGCTCAGATCACCTTATTTTGTCCATAAGGATAACCTGAATGTGTCAAATGCTTTACTAAAATCTAGTAAAATATGACAGCACTCCTCTGACCAAAAATAAAATAGAAGGAAATGAGGTTAGTCAGACATGACCAGTTTTGTATAAAGCCATGCTAGATTTTCTTGAGTATAACTTCTCTTTTTAGATACAGAGAAGCCACCTTTTTATTTCTTATTACTCCATTTTACACAATATATGTTGCATATGTAATGTTCAAACCATTCTCCCAGGCCCACCTACCACTCTCTGTATCCTTTCATTAACCTAGGTCATCCTCCAAACTTCATTTCTAACTTTCATATTCTTTCTTACACTTGTCTCAGGTTCTACTTGACCACAAAATTTTTCCTGATTGTGGAACCACAGGTGAATGTGATCTCTCCTTTTTTTCAAATTTTCCAAAAGCCTTTGTGTCTTTCTTTTGCCCTCATTATATGCTAGTTTAAATCACATTCCTTTCTCTACATGGCAATCTGTTGGGTTTGAAGATTGGCATTTTTCAATTTCATATTCAGAGAATCTAGCAAACACAGTGCCTTACACTTAGTAGGCATGTAATAAAATGTCTACTGGATCTGGAAAGTGGTGATACCAAAGACAAATAAAGTAAAAGATTTTCTTCAGCATGGAAGAAGGGTAAAATATCTCTCCAGATGCCAATTTGTCAGATACCATCCTACTGAATTATTGCCCAATTGCTTGCCAAAAAGGGAAGAAACATATCCTGACTTCTCTCAAGATTGTTTCTAAGATGAGTCACAGATCCTATTGTGAGCAGCTTTGAAATTTCATGAGGAGGAAACACACTCTATAAGTAGCAAATGTTGCTTGTTCCCATCACTATTTTTACATCAGTTACTATATGGCTGTTGCAATTCAGATTATGAAATCTGTTTCATTAAAGATATTCAAAAACTCACACTGGATATATGTCTTCATGCATCTGTTCGATTTGGTGCCCACATATATGCCTGGGTTTTTCTGAAAACCCATTTCTGTCACTTTCATTGATGGCCTGGATTAATAACCTTTGATTTACATATGTGCTATAATTGTAAATGAATAATGTTACTGATTTTTTTCAGTAGCAAGATTATGTCTATTTTTAAAAGTTATTTCTGTTGAAGACATTGGGGAAAATTCTGTATTAACCCAAATTTAGGCTGCTTTTCCTCTCCCTGAAAAAATTAAATAGTATAAAACCCTTGTGATCTAAAACTATAATGTTAATCAGAGAACTACAATGATAATGACAAAAATCATGCAACCATAGAATTAGTATGAATTAGAAGGGTCCTTGAAGGTCATTTAATTTAACCTCTTTACTTGGTAGATAACAAAACTGAGCCTCAGGGCCCTTATGTAAGTGGTCTAAGGTTGAATAAGTAGCATGCATCATAAGTAGAATGTGTATACATACCCTCTGTCTGCAGGCAGTGAAGAATTGTAACAATAAAAATGGAACTCTTATAGGTTTTCCATGTGGTTCCCTAAATTTATCATGTCATATTCAAGACTAAATAGAAGGGAAAACCTATAGATACAGCAAATAATCAAAGGAGCAAGATTATAGCCAATGACAGGGGGCAAAGAAGGAAAAAATATGCATAAAAAAACAGAAAAAAGAAAAAAAGAGAAATTACAATCGACAGCTTCTATCCAGGTAATGAACAAAGAACAAATGAAACAGAGGAGGACCCAGGAACACCAAGCAAAAATGCAGAAACTCCAGTGAATTCAACTCAGCCTTTGGAAAAACTCAAAACACAATTCAAAAAACAATTAAACTTAAAAAGCAAAATAAATCATCTGGAAACAGAGGCACATGAACTAAAACAAGAAAATAGTGTCTTGAAAGCCAGAATTGATCAGCTTGGAAACAAGGCAAAGAAAGTGAAAGATGACCTACAAAGAAAATCAGATTAAAAGGAGAAGGATGACAAAAAAGCCAGGAAAGAAATTCACTCCTTAAAAATTAGAATCCAACAACTAGAAGCAAATGACTTCACAAGGCAGCAGGAGTCAATAAAACAAAATCAAAGAATGAAAAAAAATTGAGAAAAATATGAAACAATTCAATGATAAATCTACAGACCTAGAAAACAGATTCAGTATTGGACTACTGGAAAATCATGACAAAATAAAAATCCTGGACATCATTCCACAGGAAATTATCCAAGAAAACTGCCATGAAATTCTTGAACAAGAAGGAAAAATGGAGATTGAAAGAATATACAGATTAACTCCTGAATTTAATCCTCAATTGACAACATTGAGGAATGTGATAACGGAATTCAAGAACTCCCAGACCAACAAAAAGATACTACAAACTGCTAAGAAGAAACCATTAAGATATCATGGAACCACAGTTAAGAAAATACAGGATCTGGCTGCATCTACAGTGAAGGACTGGAAGGCATGGAATATGATATTCTGGAAAGCAAGGAAACTGGTTCTACAACCAAGAATCAACTACCAAGCAAAATCGACTATATTCTTGCAGGGGAAAGGACGGTCACTTAATAAAATAGAAGACTTCCAAGCATTCATAAAGAAAAGACCCAATTTAAACAAAAAATTTGATGTCTAAACACAGAACTCAAGAGAATCACAAAAAGGTAATTAAGAAAGGGGTAAAAACTTTTTTAAGGGTTCCACTAAGTTCAATGATTTGATTTCCTATAATAAAATATAATATTGGTAACTCTTAAAATTGTTATTATCATCAAGGTAACTAGAAAAATTATACTTAGAGGGAAGAGTAATAAAAATGTATAGGATGAAATGTCAAAAATATATGTATATACACATACACACACACACACATATATATATATATATATATATAAACTAGGAGGGAAAGAGGATAACACTAAGAGAAATGGGAAAAGAAATAAAATGGGGAAATTTCATATTTCATAAAAAAGCACATGGGGGAAGGGGGTAGGAAAGAGCAATGCAATGGAAAGTTGAAAGAGGTTGGAGATAGCACCAAGAAAATTTTAATTATTATAGTGGGAAGGGTCAGAAAGGTTCAAATGGAAGGAAAACCTCCAACTCTAAATTCAGTCATCATGATCAACATTCACGTCATCAAGGACAACATCATCCACATCAAAACCATCAACAACAACATCATCATCATAATCAATATCATCATCAACATCAGCATCTTCATCAACAACTGTATCAACATCCTCATCAACTTCATAATCAATATAATTATCAACAACATCATCACCATCACCATCATCATCATCATCATCATCTAACTATCCATCTTTTCCTGGCCCAGGAAATATTTTTGCTGGATTTCTTAACCTAATAACCTACTTTCCAGAGTACTGAATGAGAGCTAAAGACCTAAACTCTTGGGTTTAGTGCCACTATGTGTCCTTTGGGGGTTAAAAAGAAAGCCTTCTTTTTCCTGGACTCAGTTTCCTTATTCATGTATGAGTGAAGCTTACCTGGATTTTTGCATTAAGTTAATCAAAGAATAAACCAGGTGTAAACAAGAAAAAAAGATTATTCATTTATAAAAATAAATGCTATCTAAATATGTTTCTCATAATAATACCTGCATAACCCAAATTGAATTGATTGCCAGTCTTGGGAGGAGGGAGGGAATAAAGGTTGAAGACAATCCAAGTGTCTCTCCTCTTGACACTTTTCAGTTCTAAAACCATAACAGTACCCTATTACTGGACCTAATTCTCTCTTTGCAGTTATGGTGTCCTTTACATTGCTAGGTCAACATTTTTCTTAGGTGAGTACAAGTTCAGCATATTAATCATCTCACTAAAGTATAATGTTTCTAGTACCTATCAAATAGGTTGAGGTGGAAATGATGTAACAAATACAAAGGGCTCTGTAAAGCTTAAAGTTCTAAATAAATATAAGATCATCATCATAAAAAACACTAAATAGAAGCTAAAAGTGAAGAAAAGACTTGCATTTTTACAGCATCTTCATAATGATTTATGACTTTAAAGTAACATTATTGTTTAATTCTAAAACTACAGAAGAATTGGTGAATTATTTAAAAACCAAAGTCAACTCAAACTAGTGTTTCATCACTAATAGATACTACACAAAAGTTCTCCTGTATCCTCTGATATCATTAAAATTGGTTAGGCATGTTCCAAATCAATTTTCTATTGCTAAGACATTATGTATCTAGCACTCACAAATATATGTAAATATGATTGTAAACAAATTATATTTGGCATCTTGAGAATGACAAGTTGCATCCTGTTTTTGCCAGAGTCCTATTGTATCCGGGGTATTTCATTATTTTAAACTTTCTCCTTTCAAACTTCATCATGGTTTTGGTAGGAAGTTTGAATGTTCAGTAAAAAGAATCAATGATTAATGATCATTGTAAATTTCACACAGTTCCCAATATTTCAGTATATGCTGAGTTGATTATCAAAACATCAACAGTTTTATTTGCTTTGATGATAGTCAACCTTATTTTCATTATTTCCATGCAAAAGATCTGTAAAGCACTCTACAACCTGAAATTAATGCTCATGAATTGAAATTTAACAAATAGAAATGTTTGATTTGGAGAGCAAATGTATAAAATTTACTTTTACTTAGCAAATCCTTTCTTTTGAGGTGCTTCTGTGTTAACTAGTATAAATAAAATTATAGAACAAATTTAAAGCAAAACAACAAAAATGCCAGCTCAAAGGCTTCAAAAGTGAATATTGTAAATAACATAGATCTTTCAAAACACATTCTTGTTTACTCTTCTATATTAATTATTTTACTTTTTATGGCTAAGACCCTGGGCCAGATGTCAGGAAGATTTGAGTTCAACTTGTTCTGTAACCCTGGGAAATTCAACTAACCTCTGACTGCCTCAGTTTCCTCAATTGTAAAATGGAGAACATAATAGCACCTACCAACCATGTCTGTTGCAAGGATAAAATGAGATAATCTTTCTAAAGTGCTTATTACAATGGTACATGTAATGGCAATGGCACTTTAGTGCTTAATTTATACTTGTTTTCTTCTTTTCCCTATTGATTGGGATCACAGGTTCATATAGAGAGAGCTGGAAGGACTTTGAAGGTCATTTTGTCTAACTACCTCAATTTACAAATGAATACATTGAAACCAAGAGAGGTAAAGAAAATTGTCCAAAATCAAGCAGGTAGTAAGTGTAAATCAGCATTTATCTTTAACCTCTCCCTCTTCTATTATGCTCCTTCCCCCCTACAGAGTCAGCCTCTTATTCCTACCTATTTTTCCTTTATAATTCTTTTCCAATCTATACTTCTTCCAATTCTGCAACTATAACTCAAATCCATGTGTTGGGTCATGACTGGCAGGAGCTTCCTATAACCTTATTCTTTTCTCTGTCATCTGTCATCAGCTCCTTCACTTTGGATAGTAGTTATATTACTTCTTTCATTTATACATTTTTTTCCAAATAAAAATTCCACTGTCATATAGGTCACAAGTCCTAGATATAGCAGTTGAAGTAATTACAAATTAATCAAACCTGTATATTGCACTGAAAATGCCAAAATTATGCTCAATTTTTTTCAGTCTCCCTACTTTACATGAGGATAAAATCCAAACTATAGCTTATAATTTAAATATAGCTTATAATTTATTTGTCCAGTTTTATCTTCAACTATTCATGCTTCCCAATGTTATTTTCTATCTAAACTAGTCCACATTTTAACCTCAAACCATATATACCATTTCAGCATTTTGGCCAATCCAAAAGACATTTTAAGAACTAAATCCGATCTCCCTTGTAAGACTTCACCCTGTCCCATAGGGTTATCTATTCATTAACTCTTAAAGTACCTTATTGTTTTATCCCTGTCCAATAATACTTTCATTAAAGGAACAACTGTACAATTGCAAGATGGGGTTGAATTCAAAGCAGTTCATGCAAGAAAGACCTGGACATCAAGGAGACTATGTAGGAAGTATGAAACAACAGCATGGATTAGTCATCAAAACCAACATGACCTGGGGATAAATTAATGGGAAAATGTTGTTCCAAATACAGGAAATCTCCCTATATCAGTAATCACACCTCTAGGATATTATGTGTAATTTGGTGGAGCCCATTTAAAAAGGGATAGTGATAAGGGCAATAGGATTAGTGAGAGAATCTGGAACTATATTAATTAGTAGAGCTTTAGAAAGACTTTTATGCACTTTATATTGGTCAACTGAAGGCAGGTAGATTTCCACTCAATATAAAGCAAACGTCCCTCTTTAAATTTTACATCAGTTTCCCTTCCCCCTCCCTCTCAGATAAGAATGTAGCTTCATATTTTATCTCTTCCTTCTTTCTATTTCATATCTTTCAAGTGTCTTCTACTATTTCCTTCTTTATATCTCTCTTACATATAAAGGTAACTTTATTCCTTACCAAAGTCAACACTCTATTTGTGCAAGTAAACCTATCCCATTCTCTCTCTTCTGTCTCCTCTGTTATTTCCAATCTCTCACTTATGTTCAGTCTTTTCTTGTGTACTGGCTCTTTCCCTACTGCCTACAAATATGACCAAGTTGCCTGCATAATCAAAAAGTGCTCATTTGATCCATCTTCACCCAATATCATTAATGGGGATGGAATATATTTCTGCCATTTGTGTTTAAACTCCTCCAAAAATCTTTCTACAATAGGTACTTCTACTTTCTCTCCTCTTAAAATTGTGTTTTTTATCTCATCATTCCACTAAAACTATGTTTTTCCCCTAAATTAATCAATGATTTGTTGATTGCCAAATCCTCATTCTTCTTGACCTCTCTGCAACCTTTGACACTGTTGATCACCCTCCTCTCCTTGATACACTTTTCTTTCTAGATTTTCTGAACACCACTCTCTGTTAATTCTCCTCAAGTACCAGAATACTCCTTTACATTCTCTTTGCCAGGTTACACGTTTTCACCATATGTTATTAACCATAGGGTTCTTTCCTGGAATCCCTTCTCTTCTTCCTTTTTACTACCATGATCTTATCAACCTCCATGAATCTAGTTACTATTTATATTCTAATCATTTTCATATCTACTTATGTACATTCTGTCCTAACCTCACTACTGACCTCCAACTTTACATCTCCAACTCCGTCAGATATCTCAAGTTTAAGATTTGGTAGTTGACAAACTCAATATGTCAAAACTGAAATCATTATCTTCCTCTTCTACTAACTTCCCTATTACCTTTGAGGGCAACACCATCCTTCCAGTGCCTCTGATATACAAAGTAGCTGTCATCCTTGACCCCTTCCATATTCAGTCTGTTACTAAGATATCTCAATTTCACCCTCACAAAGACTTTTGAAGAAATCCCTTTTTCTACTTTGACAATTACAATGACAAGGACCTTAATTCAGGTCCTCATTATCTCATAATTGGACTATTGCAAAAGTCTAATGGAGAAGATGTTTGCCTTGAGTCTTTCCCAAATCCAATTCAGCCCTAATTCAACCATCAAAAGTGATTTCCCTAAAGCACAGTTCTGAACATGTCACTTCCCTACTTAATAATTTTAGTGGCTGCCTATCATCTTGAGTAACAAATACCAAATTCTGTTTTATGTTCAAAAAACTTTATACACCAGCCTTTCCTTTTCCCTTTCCAGTATTCTTCAGCTCATTGCTTTCCACACTAACAAGAAATAGTCTATTTCTTGGCTCTTGACATTTTGTTTGACTGTCCCCCATGAATGGAATGTTTTACTTCTTCATCTCTGCTTAATGATTTTCCTGGCTATTTTTTAAGTCTGAACTAAAATCTCATATTCTATAGGAACCCTTCCTTTCCCCTGTTAGTTCTAGTATCTTCTCTCTTTTAATTACTTCCTATTTATCATATATATATTTATAATTTGTTTGTACATGTGTTTTATTTTTTTTTTTTGGTCATCTCCATTATATAGTAAGCTCCTTGAGGGCAAGGATAGAACTTTCTCTTTTTTTTTTTTAATCACACAGTACCTGATTTATAGAAGGCACTTAATAAATGTTTGTTGGCTAACAGCTGGGCATGTTTGGAAATTGAGCAGTTTGGCTAGATGGATTATAAATATCCTGACATTGAAGGTCTTCAATGAAAATCTAGATGACCACATGAGCAGGGTAAAATAGAGGGTATATATAACATTGTACTAGAAGATTTTTAATATTTTCCCCAAAATTTTTTGTGAATTTTTTATTAGGACAACTTTCACAAAGCCTTGCTCTATATAATAATTGTTTGGTTAAGTAATCTCATTCTAAATCTCCAATGGCCTCTGTGTTATTTATTCCTCACTGAACAGAACCATTCTGATACATTTATTACATTTTAATGAGATTAGGAATTGAAATGAATTTACATTTTGACTCACTCAAAAGCTACATGTTTCTTAGAGGCAGTATTTCAATGACCCATTATTGAGATATTAATTGATGTATATTACCACCTTCACATCTTAGCAAAATTTCTTTCAGAAGTTTCACCTCTGGAAAATGTATTATCCAATAATGAACCTTTCTCTAAATTTACCTAGACTCGTTCTTGTTTGACCAGTCCCATAACTGTAGACTTTTTATAGGACCTGTCAGAGTTTATACTCCATTCCAAGAAACTTCTAGAACAAAGGTTACCTCTACTCTATCCTGGGGCATCAAAAAAAAGTACTTCTATGGATAAATATGCAGATATTTATTATTTTTTGTTGGTCTGAAACTTGAAATTTTATCAGTATATGGAATTCCCTATACTGGAAGTACTTTTCCTGCTGCAGATTAGAAAATTATCTTTAATTTAAATCCCATAAATTAATCTCATTCAATTAAATTGATTGAGAGGAGTCTATCAAAATTACTTACACAATCAACCAATTCCAAATGAATGTAAACTCCCTAAGGACAACAATTGTTTTCTTTGTATGTTTATAGCCCCAGAAACTACTGTAATGCCTGACTCATTGTAGATGGTTAATATATTCTGACTGATTACCTTATGGTCTTAGAGAGTTGGCTGCAGCACTGAAATCTTAATTCATTTATATTAAATAGATGTTTTAAAATATTGAATTGACTTGCTTCGTTTAAGTAATACATTTCAATTTTAATGTGCTATGATCATGACTTTTCCTAGTTAAAACTGGCCTTCTTATTAGTCTGAGATAGAGAATGTTTATGTACATGTCGTTAAAGATATTGAATTATTTGGCTTACTAGGATGAACTATATAATTTATTCAACATGACCTTAACCAGAACTTACTTAAACAAGCAAAGTTTATCAAGGGTCATTTTTGAAGACCTCTGGTCTTCAAAGAATGGCTAGTTAAGCTCATGTGGGAAAAGTTTTAGAGTTGATTTCTGGTTAAGTGCAAATTGGACAAGATAACCTCAGAGACCTTTTCTAATACTGTCTCTGAATGAAATACATATTCTGCTTTGCTTTTAAAAATGTAGTGAACAAGAAGGAAAATATTTTAGGCAGGCAAGGAATCATATTGATTGTTTAATAAGTTTGAATAACACATGATATGATTAATTCTGTATCTAGCAAAAGGCTTATTGGAAGAGATTTCAAAATCTGAGAAGAAACTTAAATCTCATTCAGTCCTTGCTCTGTATTTGCATCTGAACAAGGGAACAATATTTAACTACCACTCGGATTTTAGTGTGATTACAATAGAAATGTTTATAAAAGGTTTATAGTTTATAGAGAATTATCTATGAGAATATACTCCAGGTTTCACTTACAACAATACAATAATAATGAACTTTTTAATATATAGACTCATGACCAATCACTAATCCAAAACAACCTGTTAAGAGAATGACTTTTTCTTCAAGCAGTATGAAAGAATGTAGTCTCCTATGATGTGTTTCAATGAACTACACTCATAAAACTTCTCTCTTCGCTTTCAACCTTGATTATCCTGTGATATTTATGTCCACCTGAAATGTTAACTTATATCAGCTAATCATGAACAAGAAACAGGAAAAATATGTCTTGGATTTGCACAGAAGATATTGAAGTCATTTACCAGGAGGTTGTGTAGGTGACAGGAAAGAAATATTGTGTTATTTATGACTGCCTTCATGGCTGGCCACCTCTCTCTCTTATTGGAACATCTATCAATGTATTTTCTCCTGAGGACACTTCTATCACAATTGTGGCTCATCATTTTAGGAGGCAATGTATTTTTTTTTTGCTTCAGTATAGTGAGCCTATACAACTTTAATTCCTTAAAGATCAAATAAAATTATTAACTTCCACATTCATTTCTTAATGGACTATAAGAACTATTCAATAAATTCAACTTCTTGCATGTGACAAGTTGTGATTTGCATTCTTACCTCAGTATTTAAAGGAAGGAGTGGAACAATAAGTCCCTGGGAATGTATTTCATTTTCTGGCTTTCTTATATTAAACCAAAAGGTTCCTTTTTTTGAAAACACTCATCAACCTTTAAAAATAGGACCTAAATTGAATGTTTTTTCTCCTTAAAATAATTAAGGCCAAACAGAAACTTCTTGAAAACTCAATATAGTAATAATGTCAAGAATTCTAATATAATCATATAATGTGTTCTTTTGAATTTTATCATTGTTTATTATTGTTTTAAAGTACCCACATCTTTGCATACAAGTTCTATTTAATCATTCATGGAAACTCATGCTAACAGAATCAAATATATTTCCATTGTTTTAGCATTAAGTAAAACTTTTAAAAATGAATTCTTTTTTCTTTTTTACTGATTCTTTCCTTATTGATTTTGATGATTTCACAAATGGACATCATTTTTATGAGCCTATGGTCTCATTAATATTAATTACTCTCTCTCAAATGATTTAAATAATAGCCTATTTACAACTTGTCTTTCTTTGTGACCCCATCCATGGGTTTCTACAGATCCTTTATAAAGAAGTATCTCAGCTACCAAAAGCCTTATCTTCATGTTTTAATATTTCATGGGTACAAGTGTACCACTAGAGATATCCATCTCTTGTTTACCTTGCTGTTAAAAAATAGTTGATCACGGGGGCAGCTGGGTAGCTCAGTGGATTGAGAACCAGGCCTAGAGACGGGAAGTCCTAGGTTCAAATCTGGCATCAGCCACTTCCTAGCTGTGTGACCCTGGGCAAGTCACTTGACCCCCATTGCCTAGCCCTTACCACTCTTCTGCCTTGGAGCCAATACACAGTATTACTCCAAGACGGAAGATAAGGGTTTTAAAAAAAAATAGTTGATCACACCTCCTTTTTGCCCATATCTTTATTTCATGGCACCTCTGAATTTATTTCCTGGATACACTACATCATTGCCAATACGATAAAGCCTAATTCATTATACTGGCAATGCATTTCTCCATGGCTCTCCGGCTAACTGATAATTTTAGATCTTTGGAGATTATGTAGCCTTTTATACTCTAACTATAATATTCTTTGAATGATGTCAATTAAAAAAGATTCATGTTTCTGTTATAGTGCAGCTTAGAATCACTGCAAACATTGCTTCTTGATGTCTGGGCCCAGTTCATTGTTGATATTCATTATTGGTCCAAGGTATATGAAGTAGTAGATTAATTATTGTGTTCCTCATCCATGGACTATTAAAATGCAATAGAATTCCTTCATATACTTGCTTTTTCTATATGGATTGCTTAGATGTGATGAGCTTGGGTAAAACCCTTTGAATACTGATAGGGCAGTCTTTTTACTTCTGTATTTCAAAGAATCTTATAAAATCTTGACAAATGAGTAGTATATATCTTTTTGGAGAACAGATCTCAAATATGTTTTTGCTCTACTCTTTAAAATACTTAAAATAATAAGAAAAGTAAGATTTTGTATATTGCATGCCTATATAACTGTTATCTTGAAGTTTATTATATACTCATTTTCTTTCCTTATCTTTTCTCATATTTCTACTATAGATATCCTTGATATATGTGTTGATTTAATAAAGGTGAGCAAGGACTTTCTGTTTGATTGTTCTGATGTTAATTTTTGTTTTGTGATTTTCCTCACCAAAATGGTAAAATTTTTTTGTTTCCAGTATAAATTTATTTTGTATAAAATTAATTATGATGGTGATACATGACATTTAAGTTATTACTTTCAAGATTGTAGAACTTAAAACAATAGCCAAGGCAACTATTAAAGGCATTATTTTATCTTCAATGAAAAGATGACCAATCTGTCTCCAAGTCATTAAGAGGCTTGCCAGTGAGCCAACAGCTAATAAGTACTCTAGGTGGAATTTGAACTGTGGTCTTCTTAACTCCATAGTAATGAGCACTTTGTCTTGTCTATTCCCTTTTCCTGACCTCAACTCTTTGAGGGTCATTTCTACTTTTTCATAAAATACATTTAAATATCAGACCATCAGATATGTTATTTCTAATTTTACTGTCATGGATATAGATCATTATAGTAATGCTAGAAAATCTATTTCTTTTGTGGTCTATCTGTTATATTCCAGAATGAGTTTACTTAGTTATCTTCTCTGCCATGTCAAGTCATTTACTTATTTATTCAGCTATTTGTTTACTCATTCATTCATTTGTTTATTGTTATGTTGTTAAGTGCTTTCTTAGTGACTTCTAAAATATTTTTCTAGAAAAAGAACCCAGAATATTCAGGAAGAATATATTTGAGTAACCTGTAAGCCTTTGGGACTCTTTTATTTCTCATATTAACTGAATATAAGGTTGGCTTTGTTTAGAGGGTTTTATTATACTCTTGGTAGAATTTCTGTAGTTCTACCTCTCCAACAAATATTGTAGCAACTTCCTCTTAGAAGTTGATGCTATCCAAATTATTCACCCACACATAACATTCAATTTCCTCTGCATTTGCACTGGCTCTACAGTTCCCTAGAATGCATTTCCTTCTCATTTCTCTCTCTCCCTTAAAATCTTTTTGCCATTAAGCTTTTTCTCACTCTCCTCCCAGCTCCTGGTGCTTTTTTTTTTTTTGCCAAATTGCCTTATGTATTTTTATGTATATTCTGTACTTATTTGTATATGTTTTATATCTATATATTACATGCAATATAATTATGTATAAACATATTTGAATATCTATATATATGTATATATATACATAGACATGTGTGTATATATATTATATAACACAGAGAATGTTTCCTTTTTTGGCATTGAGTGACTGGCACAAATATATGTTGATTCTTTCATTATTTAAGTTCCCATTATACTCACAGTGATCATTTTCCTTAAACTGCATCTCTTGAAGTGTTGTTTTTTGTTGAGTTTAGGTACATGATAAAACTAGAGCTGCCACTAGAAAGATAGCATGGTACAATGGAGAAAGCACTGGTTTTGGTGTCAGACATTGGGTTTCAAACATTGCCTGTAGCTTACTGCATGGATGGCCTTAAGTAAGTAGTTTAATTTCTCAGGACTTCAGGTATCCTTAAATAGAAAATGAAAGCATTAAACTAGGTGGCCTCCAAGGTCCCTTTGAGCTCTAAATCCACAATTCTATGAACTTTTTTGTTCATCTTTTAAGGAGAAACAGTGAAAAAGCCTTTTCATTTAACTACAGCTTCTTTATTTCTTCTGGTTTCATTTATAGTGAGAATGTCAATATTGATGTGGTTCAGTTCCTCCAGTAGCATGTAAATTCATTCATCATTGAACACATCTTTCACATTTAGACTATCAAAAGTTGAATCAATATTTACGGATGGTCTAAAAGCTGTGTGGTTCTCAGCATCCTCTGCTCTCTATTTTGTACTACATTATGATCACAGGACTGTGATCCATTTTATAATTTTATTTGATGGGCTGCCATGGCCAAAGAATTTATAATCTATTACCAGTCAGCTTATTTACATTGTGGTGTTTACTATTACATGTATGTTTAATTTGACTGGTCACTGGTCAGAAAGGACACTTTTACATTGTTATTATAATTGATATAATTCTGTCTTGGTAGAACTTCTATTCTCCATTAGCTTTGTCTTACCCAGAGTCAGAGCCACACTATTATGTGTCAGTGGTATGAGGACTTTGTTTTTATTAAAGGAATAAATATAATTGCCTGAAAAAATTGAATTTTACTATAGACAATCATGTCTATAGGAACCTTTATCATTCAGTCATAACACCATAAATAATATGCACTGTCTACCAAGTATAAGCTGACCTAAAAAATACGTACTTCTAGGACAACTATTCAAGACCATCCATAATTTGTCATTAATCTATCTTGCCATATCTTTCACATTCTAATCTTGACAAACTCATACCAACCTTGGACACCTCACTACCATTACTTGTATAATTCTCTAATGCCAAACACCTGTAATGTATCCCTTCTACCTATTTTCACCTCTTGAAATCCTCTTCCTTCAACTAGAAATTTAGGCTGCCTCTTTTCTATATAGCCTTCCCTCAACCCAACAACTGACAGGGACTTGACAATCCATCTCTGGATGAATGGCTAACTGAATGAATTAAAAAAATATATTTGTTAGCCCTTCTTCCATACCAGGTACTGTGCAAAACACTAGGTTTATAAATATTAAAGAAATAATCACTTCTCTAAGGGAGCATATATTTGAATAGTGGTAGAGGGCACTCTGTTTGCCCTTAAAATATTATATTTTATTTTAAATTATATCTTTTATGTTTTTGATGTACTTAAAAAAACTTGAAGCTTTATAAGGGACATTGACTTTTGCCATCTTTCCTTCTTCATATTCCAAAAGCTGATTTCCTTAGTAGGTGCATAATAAATATTTGTTGAATCTTATTTTCCAAAATACCCAAAGGAAATAGGTGAATATTTGCAACAACAAAGCAGGACAGACTAGGACAATTTATACTGACATAGGAGTTGGGAGATTTAGATTTTAGTTCCTGATTACTAATGATTTAGGTCAACTTTGATGAGTCCTTTAAACTCTTTGGACTTGACTACCTGCATCTAAGACCAGATGCATGATGGAAGTTTGGCACAGGAATCCTGTTTCTGCTACTTTCTGTTTAATCTGAGATGTCACAACCTTTTTGGGCCTCAGTTTTGTCTTGTGTAAAATGAAAAGATTGGACTAGATAATCTCTACTATTCCTCCCAGATATAAACTTATGATCTACAAAATGAGCAGTTAATCCTAAAATTAAATGATGCTATTAATATTATATGTGATCAGTAAGGATTTATAA
Organism: Monodelphis domestica; assembly: GCF_027887165.1. Classification (NCBI taxonomy): domain Eukaryota; kingdom Metazoa; phylum Chordata; class Mammalia; order Didelphimorphia; family Didelphidae; genus Monodelphis; species Monodelphis domestica. The sequence continues at coordinate 556,672,772 of NC_077227.1, read as the reverse complement.
ACATAAGACAGCAAACAAATTCATACCACATTGCAAATATGGTGATGAGATGAAAAACTGAGGGCATATTAAAAATGGGCCAAAAGAGCAGCAATTTGGCTCTTTGATAAGTTTAATTTACCAGTAGAGCTTATGGTTAAAGCCATTTGTCTAAACAACAATATTCTGAGAAGATGCAGATAGAAAATAAATAAGCATGTGACATTTGGTAAATAAACCAAAATAAATGTAGGGATTGTGAGATTTTGAGAAATATATTATTTCTGCTTCTAAAATCTACCCATTAAATATCTTTACCACCTGAAAATTGGTTACATTCTCTTCCCAGTTTAAAAGACAATGTTTCTTAATATCTATTACAAAGGTGAATTTAAATCCACAATAGATAGTTATATTTGATTGATTAAATATGAAAAAAGCAAGTTAACTGGAACATAGATAACATAAAGATGATACTTCTGGGTAAATAGTTCTTACCAAGTTCCTAAACACAAACTCCTGACTAGTATTTAATTCCTAATTGCTTTCTATTTATAACAATTCTCTAAGGACTTAATCTACTTTACCTTCATGTATTCAAAACAACCAACTTTACCCTAATTCATAGACTTCTGCTCTTGTAGTTTTTTTATATACTTAACCCAGAATATAATGTGAGGAGGAGAGTCTGGGCCAGCTCTAACTTTCTTGATCTTACCTCTTTCCCTTCAAAAGATTAAAAAAAAAATTTTAAAAAGATTCATGATTTTAGTTTGATGTATAGCTAATACAGTGGATAGAAAGCCAGTTTTAGAGTCAGGAAAACCTGAGTTCAAATCCAGCCTCATATTGTTATTAGCTGTGTGACTCTGGTCAAGTCACTTAACCCTATTTACGTCAATTTCCTCACCTGTAAAAGGAACTGTAGAAGGAAATGGCAAACCACTATGCTATCCTTGCCAAGAAAACCACATATAGGGTCACAAAGGGTCAGATATGATTGAAGAATTACTGAATAGCAACAAAAATTGATTTTAACAGCATAATAGTTCACTAGATATGGGAATTCCTAAACACTCTCTCTTCAACTAAAAGTGTTAGAGAATTGGCTAGGTACTAAGAAGTTAAGTGATTTTTTTCTGGTTCATATAGTCAAGGAGATCAGACTTGAAACAAAATTTTCCTGACTCTAAGATAAACTCTCTATTGATTGCACTATGTTATTTCTCTTCAATAGCTTTTGTGCTTGTTTATTACAATAACTTATTGTCAGACAAAGAGGAAACAAGAGGAAAAATGCATGAGAATTTTGGTTATATATGGCATCATGCATAGCACTGGCCAGTAAGTTATAAGATAGACACAGGTTCAAATCTCACCTTTGACAAATACTAGCTCTGTGACCCTGTGTAAATCACTTAAGCCTCTCATGTTCTAGGCAATGCTTCAACCCTAGAAGTTCCTGAGATGTACCAACAAACACTGGTAGAAGGTGTTTGCTCACATTTCTTGTAGCAATAAAATCATAGGTACAGGACTTATGGTTTGCTAACTTAGATATCCTCAGAATTTTGTATAGAGGATCATAGAATTAAATCTTTTCTCCTGGAGCAGCTTTAAAATAGTACATGTTGAGATATAAACAATTCCTTGGACTGATTTATGGAGCAAATAGCAGCTACATGATTTTGAAAAGATTTGGAAACAATTCTAGATATCTTCTTTCCTAGAAGAGTCAAACTCAAATAGAAATAGATCCAAGTAGGCCACATACAGACTTTGAAAGCTACAGATTAGGATTATCATTCAAATTTTTAAATTTAAAAAAACCTTTAAATCTAAAAACATCAATTTTTAAAGTTCTGATTTAAAAACATTAATCTCATGCTCAGAGGAAAAAATCACCCTGCTCTTAAATTCACATTTTTTCCTTCTCTTTAACCTTCATTCTTCTCTTCTTACCCTACCACATATCAGATGTTCTCTCTACATCTTTGTCTGGTTTAAATGCCAGCCATACAAACAGAAGAATAAAGCTTATATACCATGCAGGAAAACCAGAAGGGTGGATCGATGTATATCTCTTGTATATCTGAGTCTTGCCTGGAGTTCCTTAGAAAAGTAACACTTTAACAATGAAAACTGAACCAAATCAAAACCAAACCTGATTTATTGCCAACAGTAACTTTACTGTTCCCTGACTTTGTTTTAGTATGACAGAGAGGAAAAAATAAAGTTTTATCAAGAAAACCATGTGAGGAAAGAGACCATAGATATTGCAGAATGTCATTTTGGTTGATGAAGAAGAAAACTGGAATTGTACCACTGAGGTAAAGTCCCCAGAAACACTGAAAGATTTTTTTTTACTTCTCCAAAACTTTGAAATTGGGACTGAAAAAAAAAAAACCAAAAATCAAAACAACTCTGAACAGAAAGTAAAAAGGGAACAGTTAACAAATTTTGAAGTACAGTGACTTCCAATCACAATGCTCTATGAAAAAGCAACTCAGAGGGGGTTGTATAAAACAAAATAAATTAGATTAGAATCTATTCTTAAACAATCGGGAACTATGCTTTTAAACAATATTGTACTTAATTCATAAATGGAAAAAGATTCCATATACATATATTTAGGTAAGAAACTTACAACGAATAAATGGAAAGAATTAACAAAGCATGTTAGCATTTAATAGTTAAAAAAAAACACTACAAATACTATTGCATATGAATTTTCCCAGAATCCTCTGTAATATAAGAGGCTTGGATACTGATCAGACTGGCTAATATGACAAAAAAAGGAAAATGATAAATGCTAGAGAGAAGGTAGAAAAATTGGCACACTAACACCCTGATGCCAGAGCTATGAATTGATATAACTATTCTGGAAAGCAATCTTGAACCATGTCCACAGGGCCATAAAACTGTGCATATCATTTGACCCAACAGTACCACTACTAGTTCTATTAAAAATGAAAGAAAGAACTTATACAAAAATATTTAAAGCAGCTCTTTTTGTGTAACAAAGAACAGGAAATTAAAAGGTTGTCCAACAATTGGGGAATGGCTGAATAAGTCAAGGTATATTTTATGCCATAAGAAATGACATACAAGATGATCACAAAACACCTGGACTATTATATGAAGTGATTCAAAGTGAAGTGAACAGAACCAGGAGAATGCTGTGCACAGTAACAACAGTAATTGTTATGATCAACAGTGAACTCTTATCAACAAGTCAATGATCCAAGACAATTCCAAGAGTCTCATGACAAAAACATAATATCCGCTTCATAGAAGGAATCATCAGTGCACAAGTACAAATTCAAACACACATTCTTTAACTTATTTTTGCCATGAATTTTTCTCTATGATAAATATTATGTCTTCTTTTACAACATGATGAATATGGAAAGAAGTATTATCTAATAATATATGATCAACCTATATTATATTACTTACTTTCCTATGGAGGGGATAAGGGTGAGAGTGAGAGAAAAAACATAGACTGCAAAATATTAGAAAACAAATATTAAGAAATTATATTGACATGTAATATGAAAAATATTAAAAATTTATATATGTAAAAAGAGGCTTAGAAAGGAATTTTTTTTAAAACACAAAGAAAAGTGGAAAGCATTTGGACAGAAATTAGACTTAAACCATAAACTTACATCATATGTCACTATGAACTCCAATAAGGTATTAGGAGTTAGTATAAAAGTCACATCATTAAACCATTATAAAAGAACAGAAGCAGGTATCTTTGGTTTTTGAAAAAGACACTACCTTTCTTCTGATAAAGACTTGATGGATTTGAGGTGCAAAATATGGCATATGCCTTTTGTACTAAGCCTTATATGAGTGTTTGTTTTGCTTGACTATATATTTGTTTCAAGGGTTTTGTTTTTGTTTTTGTTTTTCAGTAATGGAGGGGATAGATGTTTATGAATATTAAGGGTTAAAATAATTCTTTTTAATAGAAAAAATGAAAATGAATTTTAAAAAGATAAAGTACCTACTATACATCAGACACTATGAATTAAATTCTCATTTTATCCTCACAACAACCCTGTGAAAGAATCCTATAATTATCACCATTTTAGAGATGAGAAAACTGAGCAAAGAGGCTAGCAAGTTGTCTAAGGTCATACAGCTAGTAAATGTCAGAGCAAGGATTTGAACTTGGGATTTCTTGACTCTAGGCCTTGTTCACTAACCACTGAGACATTTAGATGCCTCTCAGATATGCCTAGAATTATAAAAGATATTAAGTGAATTGCCTATGGTTATATGATATTACATTATATTATATGCTAGAGGCAAGACTTGAACACAGGTCTTCCTACGTGGAAGGCCAACTCCCTTGTTAATGCCTTTTTTCAAAACAAAAATATCTAGATGTCTTTGAAAATGTCTTTTAGAAAAAGGTTCTTACTTCTTTGAGTAGTATGTTAACTCAACCTAAAGCCTATTCTAGGTTGAGGATTCTCATCAAGGCTAGTTGGAAAGCAGAGCAACAAAGATTCATGAAGCTAGTCTGCTTCATGAAATGCTTGGTCTAGCTCAATTTTATGCTATTTCCAGAGTGAAAGGATTGCAAATGTGTGGAAAATGCCATTTTTTGGGCTCAGTGGTGGTTGTTAGTAAGTGATTTTTATTTATGACCTTGGGCACAGGTGTCTGAGAGTAAACACTCCCTTTAACAACAAGGTTCAAAATTTGGGAGAAATGCCAAAACAATTACAACAATGTGACCTTAGGGGTACAGTACTTTTATTTGCATCTGGTACACCTATTCTAAATAAAGGACATAAAATATCTGTGACTAAGTTTACTTTTCTAAAAGGAATCAATTTCACTAATATTCTTTTATAGGATAAATTAAGACTATATTCAAGGAAAATACAGCTTATATTCTAAAGTCCAATTGAACTATAAACTCTCCAAAAGTATTTAAAGAATCAGTCTTTTAAAGCTGAAAATAAACTTTCCCATTGCTCCTTAGAGAAGAGAAAATGAGCTCAATAGAAAATAAGTACTGTTTTTTGTTTTTGTTTTTTGTAAGGGAAAGAAGAGATAACAGAGAGTGTAATATCTGTGAATTAATTGGTATTAGGTATCCCAGATGAGGAAATGATATATACCATGCAAATCAACATTTACTATGAAATTTATAATCTTAAATCATTTCCTTGGGCACTGAATGTTTAAGTGACATACCCAAGATAAAACAGTCACTGTTAGTGGACCATAAAAATTTGAAGTCAATACTTTATCCATTCCATAATACTATCAAACGATGTTATAGACTTAGTGATAAAAGAGAACATAATATCATTTAGTCTGATACTTTCATTGATGAAATTGAAACTCAAAATTGTGCAGTGACTTGACTAGTATCAGGCAGCATGGAAGTAGTAAAATCAGTTTTCCATAGCAGGTCTTCTGGCTCAAAATTTAGCAGTTTTCTCCTTATCCATTGACTCTTTTTTTGTTGTTGTTGTTACCTACAACCATGGACAGATCATCCATTCTTTTAAAAAGGAAAAAAAGGTTGGGGGAAAATCTCCTCTTTTATCATTGTAGCTTTAATGCATAGAAAGTTGGGCATGAAGTCAGGTAGACCTAAATTCAAATCCTCAGAAACTGAATAGCATATGACTCTAAGCAAGTAAAAAACAAAACAATCAAAAAAACTCCTTATATTCACTCAGTTTCCTTAACGGTAAAAAGGATGATAGCATCTACCTCATGAGAATTAAATGAGATAATATTTGTAAAAAGCACTTAGCATAGGATCTGGCACATAGTAGGTGCCATAGAAATACCAATTTCCTTTCCCCTCTCAAATTCCTAGCAGTATTTTTGTGACTATTCTCTTTGAAAATTAAGGATGAATGACAACAGTTTGTCTATGAATACCTTGCAACATGACTGTATAGCCAAGAAGTGAACTTCAATAATTCTAAGATGAACAATTATCTCTTTCTTGGTCCAACATATTTGATACCTCTGACTCCTCCTTCTGGAAATGTTGTTAACCTCCATTTTTTGTGCGATACTTTTTAATTGTGAACATTAAACATCTTTGTGAATTTTTTTGCTTCCTAAATGACTTGCTTGCATGTGCAATATTCTATTTCAGTTTTATTTTTTCTCTCTTTTTATATTTAAAGCACATGTCACCAATATTGGGAGGATTTTCTTTAATATTTTTGATCTTGTAGTAATATAAGTTTAAAATAGATTTGCCCTAATGTCAATACATACACAAAAAGCTTTAGACTATAAAAATGATGCATTGACTGTTTAAAAAAATTATGGGACTTTGCTAAATGATTCTGTATGATTCAAGGAGAAGGGAATACAAAAAGAGCCACTGCACAGTGCAAAAGAAGCACAAAGCTACTTGCATAGTGCCAATAGAGCACAAGGTCAAAGAGACCAAACCAGTCCTACGTGAACTGATAACATTCTGTTCAAAGAGGGCAAGGACTTAATCATGGGTGAGACTCGAGGTTGCAGCTGTTTAACATGTGTTAAATGCAGGTCTTCCTTGTACCACACACTATATATTAAACACATGACATTCCATTATTCTGGCTCCATCCTGGCTCCCATTCACTCCTATAATCTAGTCCCCTTTCTTTCATAGTATGGCAACTTCCTGTGGTCTTGGCTGCAAATGGGTAACTGCATTTTGTCCTACAGACTTGTGTGATAAAAAAAATCACTAATTGGGCCCTAAATCAAGGACCTTTTATAGATTTATTTTCCTTTACTTAAAATTTTTACACATAAGACCTTGATAGTCTATATTTCATTTGGAAGTTATTTTTTAATCCCAGCTTTTGGGTCAAAAATCAACTATTCAATAAAAACTGCTGGAAAAATTGGAAGACAGTGTGGGAAAGATTAGGTTTGGATCAACACCTCACACCCTACACCAAGATAAATTCAAATTGGGTGAATGACTTGAACATAAAGAAGGAAACTATAAGTAAATTAGGCAAACATAGAATAGTATACATGTCAGACCTTTGGGAAGGGAAAGACTTTAAAACCAAGCAAGACATAGAAAGTGTCACAAAATGTAAAATAAATAATTTTGACTACATCAAATTAAAAAGCTTTTGTACAAACAAAACCAATATAACTAAAATCAGAAGGAAAGCAACAAATTGGGAAATAATCTTCATAAAAACTTCTGACAAAGGTTTAATTACTCAAATTTGCAAAGAGCTAAATCAATTGTACAAAAAATCAAGCCATTCTCCAATTGATAAATGGGCAAGGGACATGAATAGGCAGTTTTCAGATAAAGAAATCAAAACTATTAATAAGCACATGAAAAAGTGCTCTACATCTCTTATAATTAGAGAGATGCAAATCAAAACAACTCTGAGGTTGTTTTAATAATCAGAGAGATGCAAATCAAAACAACTCTGAGGTAGCAGATTGGCTAACATGACAGCAGAGGAAAGCAGTGAATGCTGGAAGGGATGTGGCAAAGTAAGGACATTAATTCATTGCTGGTGGAGTTGTGAATTGATCCAACCATTCTGGAGGGCAACTTGGAACTATGCCCAAAGGGTGATAAAAGACTGTCTGCCCTTTGATGCAGCCATAGCACTGCTGGGTTTGTACCCCAAAGAGATAATAAGGAAAAAGACTTGTACAAGAATATTCATAGCTGCACTCTTTGTGGTGGCCAAAAAATTGGAAAATGAGGGGATGTTCCTCGATTGGGGAATGGCTGAACAAATTGTGGTATATGTTGGTGATGGAATATTATTGTGCTAAAAGGAATAATAAGGTGTAGGAATTCCATGGAGACTGGAACAACCTTCAGGAAGTGATGCAGAGCAAAAGGAGCAGAACCAGGAAAACACTGTACACAGAGACTAATACACTGTGGCACAATCGAAGGTAATGGACTTCTCCATTAGGGTCAATGCAATGTCCCTGAACAATCTGCAGGGATCTAAAAAACACTATCCACAAGCAGAGGATAAATTGTGGGAGTAAAAACACAGATGAAAAGCAACTGCTTGACTACAGGGGCTGAGGGGAAATGGCTGAGGAGAGACTCTAAATGAACACTCTAGTGCAAATACTAACAACATGGAAATGGGTTCAAATTAAGAACACATGTGATACCCAGTGGAATTGTGCGTTGGCTATGGGAGAGGTGGTGGGAGGGGGTTGGGGGGAGGAAAAGAAAATGATCACGGTTTCCAATGAATAATGTTTTGTAAATGACCAAATAAAATAATGTTTTTTTAAAAAAGTTATCTTTTCTCTTTTATTTTGACTTTTTGGATGTTTTTGATTTCTCTTGCCAATTGACACATGTACGTCATAACTCAGCCATGTATCCCTAAGTGATCTCTGTGTTTTTCAAAACCTTCTTCATGGGGGAATGTATTATTATTTTAAAATGCAAGATTTAAATTCTATTAAGGGTAATTTTAGATTAAGGAACATGCTACCTCTCTGAATTCAGAAAGTGAATGGTTTGGAGAAGGCACCATGAAGATGCCTCCACAGACCACACACTGCACCAGAAGATCTAGAGTGAACTTTGGGATGAGGTAATCTGAACTGTGTGGGGTTGAATGCATTTGTTTTTGCATATATACTATTATGGCAAAGGGGACTGCCCTTTAATTGGCTGTTTGTCAATGTACCAAGAAATTATTGGTTTTGTTCTTTCCCTTTTATCCCCAAATTATTGTAATTTAAAAGTTGGTTATGTTTATAAGATCCATTGGAGAGATGAGTCTTATACCAGATCTCAGAGGGGAATGTATAATTAAATATCTGTTACTCTAAAAAAGAACTACATGTCCTGGAAGCCCACTGACTTCTGGTCATTATGTACTTCCTATAGAGAGGGGATATTAGGCGGGGATGTGGAGGGTCCTACCATTTTTTTGGCCCTGTCAAGGATCATGGTGGTGGTGGTGAGTGGGGATTTTGAAATAGCTAATCAGCCATGGGCACTTGGTCTTTATTTTGTATCCTCTTTATTCCTTGATTTCTAATGATCATTAATAAATCCCCTAAAATATAATATTTTATTATTTGAGATTAATTTTTATTCTTACAGCAGCTTAGACACAGCAAAATGTGAGACCTCTCTAAAACCCTTTCACACCAATCAAAAACAAAGTGCTTTGTGGGGACAGAAAACCAAATGTAATATTAAGACAGTGCAGGGAGGCCCTCCTGCTAGATTCAACTTAAAAGGTATGCCAAACAGAACCTTAATTCTTGAACTCTCCAGTTCAAAGGAAAGGAAGAAGGAAGGTCCCAGTACCCCTCCCCCACCTATAGTACTGAGTTTCCAGTGGTGAATAGAATCTCTGGGTGGGCAAGGGTGCTTAGTAATGAGGGAGTGCCTTGCTAGCACAGCTGTACTAGACTTAGGGCACTGAATACAGGCAACAGGGAGTCAGCTGAAGGAGAAGTTCAGAGAGGGCAACCTAGTCGCAGTTAAAACACTTCATCTTGCTCCCCCCCTTCACCAGGTTTTGGCCTCAGGGCTCTGAAGATCAAATCCACCCTGGCTTAATCTTAACAATAAGGCAGATTAAAAGCCTTCAGGGGCAAGGAAGCTCAATCTCCCACACCCTTCCCTCATAGACTGTTCTGAGAGTAGCTGTAAGAATACAGCTGACTCGAATCCCAAGGCAACAGTTGTAACCACTACAGAATACCTTGCTAAAAGGGCAGGAAGCACAGTTCTCTTCACCTATAAATGCAACTTATGCTGCCAGCTGGGGAAGATCTGACTTCAGGGCTCCTCAATACCATCAGACTAACCTAGTCAATTGGCAGAGCAGAGAAGAAGACCCCTCAGGATAGAATAGCCCAGACCCACAGATCCATCAAATAATCAGAGGAGCAAGACTACAGCCAGTCACAGGGAGGGAATGGAGGAAAGGAAAGAAAGGGGAAAAAAGTACAAAACAGATAAACAACACAAAAAGAAAAAAAAAAGAAATTATAATAGACAGCTTCTATCCAGGTAAGGAACAAAGAGCAAATGGAACAGAGGAGTACCAAGAAACAGCAAGCAAAAACACAGAAATTACAGTAAATTGGACACAGGCTTTGGAAGAACTCAAAACACAATATAAAAAACAATTAAGAGAGCCCAAAGACAAGTGGGAAAAGAATTTAAAAAGCAAAATAATCATCTGGAAACAGAGGCACATGAACTAAAACAAGAAAATCGTGTCTTGAAAGAAAGAATTGACCAGCTTGAAAACAAGGCAAAGAAAGTGAAAGATGACCTACAAAGAAAATCAGATTAAAAGGAGAAGGATGACCAAAAAGCCAGGAAAGAAATTCACTCTTTAAAAATTAGAATCCAACAACTAGAAGCAAATTACTTCACAAGGCAGCAGGAGTCAATAAAACAAAATCAAAGAATGAAAAGAATTTAGGAAAATATGAAACACCTCATTGACAAAACTACAGACATTGAAAACCAATCCACAAGAGACAATTTAAGAATTATTGGACTACTGGAAGATTATGACAAAAGAAAAAACCTGGATGTAATTCTACAGGAAATTATCCAAGAAAGCTGACCTGAAATTCATGAACAAGAAGGAAAAGTGGAGATTGAAAGAATCCACAGATCAGTTCCTGCATTTATTGCCCAATTGTCAAAACCTCGGAATGTTAAAATTCAAGAACTATCTGACAAAGGAAAAATATTATGAGCTGCTAAGAAGTCATTCAGATACCATGGAATCACAGTTAGGATAACACAGGGTCTGACTGCCTCTACACTTAAGGACCAGAAGGCATGGTATATGATATTCTGGAAAGCAAGGGAACTGGGTCTACAACCAAGAATAGTCTACTCAGAAAAACTAACAATATTCTTATAGGAGAAATTATGGTCACTTAATAAAATAGAATTCCTAGCATTCATAAGGAAAAAACTCAAGTTAAATAGAAAATTTGATGCCCAAACATAGAACTCAAGAGAATCACCAAAAGGTAATTAAGAAGGGCGGGGGACCCAAAACTTTTTTAAGGGACCCAATAAGTCTAAATGATTTGTATTCCTATAAGAAAATATGACATTGGTAACTCTTAAAAATTGTTATTATCATCAGGGTATAAAGAAGAAGTATACTTAGAGGGAACAGTGCCAAATGTATAGGATGAAATGTGTGTGTGTGTGTGTATATATATATACACATATACAGGTGTGTGTGTGTGTGTGTGTGTGTGTGTGTGTGTGTGCATGTGGGTGTATGTATAAACATATAAAACTAGAGGTAAAAAAGAGGATAATATTAAAATAAATGGGAAAAGAGACAAAATGGGTTAAATTTATATTTCACAAAGAAACACATGGCAGGAGAGGGGCAGAAGACCAACATAATGAAAGCATGAAAGAGGTTGAAGATAGGTAATACATAATTCTTACATTCATTGAAATTGACTCAAAGAGGGAAGAACAATCAGATCCATTGGGATGGAGAATTGATTTGTGCCCTATAGAGATGTAGAAGGGTAACCGATGGACTGGTGGGGAGGGAAACAAAAAAAGGGAGGGACAGTGGGAGGGTTAGTTTAAAAGGATCCTAAAGAAAAATTAGAGGGGGATAAGAAGGGATGGGGAAGAAAGGAAAATAAAATAAGGGGTAGGGATTAAGGGTGGTCATTAAAGGCAAAACACTGGTGTAGAAGGAAATAGTGAAAGGAGAAAGGACAGGACTAAGAGAGAAAAGTGCAGATGATGCTTGCTGATGGTTTTTGATATATATTTTATTTATTTTTAGAAAAGGCCCATCTATTCCTATACTTTCTAGTATTTTCAGTAGGAATGAGTGTTGTTTTTTGTCAAAGGTTTTTCTGCATCTATTCAGATAATTGTGTGGTTTTTGTTGGTTAGCTTGTTGATATGGTTAATTATGAGAATGATTTTCCTAATATTGAACCATCTTGCATTCCTGGTATAAATCCCACCTGATCATAATGAATAACCCTAACATTAGCCTGCTGGAATCTTTTTGCTAGTATTCTTTTTAAGATTTTTTATTTATGTTCATTTAGGAGATTGACTTATAGTTTTCATTTTTTGTTTTTTAATCTACCTGGCTTTGGAATCAGTACCATATTTGTATCATAAAAGAAATTTGGTAGAACCCCTTCTTTGCTTATTATATAAAATAATTTGTATAATATTTGATTAGATGTTCCTTGAATGTTTGATAGAATTCACTTGTGAATCCTTCAGGCCCTGGGATTTTTTTCTTAGGGAGTTCTTTGATGGCTTGTTCAATTTTTTTTTTTTCTGATATGGAGGTATTTAAGTATTCTATTTCTTCTTCTGTTCATCTAGGAAATTTATATTTTAGTAAATATTCATCCATATTGCCTAGATCACCATATTTATTGCCATATAATTGGGCAAAAATAGTTTTTAATCATTGCCTTAATTTCCTCTTCATTAGACGTGAGGTCTCCCTTTTCATCTTTGATACTGTTAATTTGGTTTTCTCCTTTCCTTTTTTATTAGATTAATCAGTACTTTGTCTATTTTATTTGTTTTTTTTCAAAGTAGTACCATCTTCTAGTCTTGTTTATTAATTCAATACTTTTTTACTATCAATTTTATTCATTTCTCTTTTAATATTTAGGATCTCTAATTCAGTTTTCATCGGGGATTTTTAATTTGTTCACTTTCAAGTTTTTAAATTTGCATGCCCAATTCTTTGACTTCTGCCCTCTGTAAATTTATTAATATATGATCTCAAGCATATGAATTTGCCCCTGAGTAAAGCCCCAAAGCCCCTGCTTTGAATGCATTCCATTGATTTTGAAAGGATGTCTTCTCATTGTCATTTTTTTCAATGAAATTATTAATTGTTTCCATGATTTGTTCTTTAGCTATCTGATTAAGGAGAAATATATTATTTAATTTCTGATTAATTTTTGTTTTGGCTCTCCATGAATCCTTACTAATTATTATTTTTATTGCATTATGATCTAAAAAGTTTGCATTCATTATTTTTGCTTTTTTGCACTTGTTTGCCATGTTTTATACCCTAGTACAGTGTCAATCTTTATGAATATACCATGTGCTCCTGAAAAGATGGTGTATTCCTTTTTATTCCTATTTCTATTTCTCCATATATCTATTAACTCTAATTTTCTAAAACTTAATTCATATCTCTTACCTCTTTCTTATTTTTTTTTTTGTTTGATTTATCTAGATCTGATAGAGGAAGGTTCAGGTCTCCCACTAGTATAGTTTTAATATCTATTTCCTCCTTCAACTCCACTAATTTCTCCTTTAGAAACTTGGATGCTATACCATTTGGTGCATAGATATTTAATACTGATATTTCCTAATTGTCTATACTGTCTTTTATTAGGATACAATTACCATTCTAATCTCTTTTAATAAGTTATATTTTTACTTTGACCTTGTTAGATATCATGATTGCAACTCCTGTCTTCATTTTGTCATTTTAAACCAAATATATTTTGTTACAGCCTTTGAACCTTAACCAGTGTGTGTTTACCTGGCTAATGTGTGTTTCTTGTAAACATCATGTGGTAGGATTTTGTTTTTTAATCCATTCTGCTATTTGTTTCCACTTTATGGGTGAGTTCATCCCATTCACATTCAAAGGTATGATTTCTACTTGTGTATCCCCAAAGTTTTGATTATCTCTCCTTGCCCTGCCCTTTCCAATTTCATTATTTCCTTCTACGCCAGTGTTCTGTTTTTAATCAGTTTCCCTATTCCCAACCCTTATTTTATTTTCCTTTCTCCCCCCTCCCTTCTTATTCCTCTTTTATTTTTTCTTTTGCGATCTTTTTAAGCTTCCTCACACTCTCCCTCCCTAGTATTGCTTCCTTCCCCACCCTTCTTTTATCCTCCCTCCCTTTTTATTACCCTTTTATTTTTTTAGAGTCTACTAAATCTCCTCCCCCCTCTCTTTCCCTCCCTTTTTTTACTCCCTGTTCCACTACCCCACCCCTTAGTTTTCCCCTCTCAACTTCCCTATTGGGTAAGATAGAATTCTATACCCCAATGGATCTAGATGCTATTCCCTCTTGGAATTGATTCCACTGAGAATAAGGTTTGAGTATTACCTTGCATTACTCTCTTCCTCTCTTTCTTATAGTTGTATTCTTCCCCTCCCACTCCCATGTGCCCTTTACTGTAGTATACACTATCCTAATATTCTTATTCCTTCAAGTTTCTCTTGGTACCATCTTCTCTCCCCCCATCCATTTCTTTCTTTCTTTTTCTCTTTTTATATATGATTTTAAAACACTTAATACCCCAATCTCTACCAATGGATAATTCTTCTAACTACTATGATATTGAATACAATTTTTGAGATTTACAAATAACATTTTTCCAAATAGGAATATAAACAATTTGGACTTATTGAGGCCCTTACAGAGAAAAATAAGACCTCTCCCTTTCTCATTTCCCTTTTCATGTTTCTCTTGGCTTTTGTATTTCGATGTCAAATTTTCTTTTTAGTTCTGGTCTTTTCTTTACAAATATTTGGAAGTCTCCTATTTTGTTAAATACCCATACTTTTCCTTGGAAGTATATAGTCATTTTTGATGGGTACATGATCCTTGGTTGTAGAACCAATTCTCTTGCCTTTCTGAATAGTGTATTTCAAGCCTTGTGGTCTTTTAGTGTGGAGGCTGCCAGATCCTTTGTAATTCTGATTGGTGCTCCTTGATATCTGAATTGTCTCTTTCTGGCTTTTTGTAATATTTTCTCCTTAGCTTGGAAGCTCTTGAATTTGGCAATTACATTCCTGGGGGTTATCTTTTAAGGATTTAGTATACTGTGTGATCTATGGACTCTTTCATTGTGTATTTTGCCATTTTAATGACTGGTTTTCAGCTAAGATCTTTTGATTTCCCTTTTTAATTTGATCTATTCTGCTTTTCCTGGCTTCCAGCATGTCATTTCTGGTCTTCAATTTGCTTATCATTTCATTTGATTTCTGGGCTTTAATTTCTAAGTGGGAGATCCTGTCTTTTAAACTTTTATTTTTTTGAACTATTTCCCACTTTTCTTGTCACATCTCCTCCATATTTCTCACAATCTTGGATTTAAAGTCTTCAAGAGCTTGTGACCAATTTCCATTTTTTCCCAAAGATTTGGGTGTATTTAATTGTTATACTCCGCTGAATCTTCTTTAGTCTGGGTTTTTTTTTTCTTCATAAAATTTATCAAGTGTTAGGGTTTTTCTTCTTGGGTTTTTTTTTAATATTTGTATATTTTAGTTCCTGGGAGTTGGTGGTCATTGCCTTGTTCCTTCCTGGTGAGATGTCTAAGTAAAAAATGTGGGTGATATTTGTAGTGGCCTCTGGAGAGGTTTTTGCTCTGAGGATATTTTTTCCAGCCCTCAGCAGTATCCAGATTGCTTCTCAGAAGTCTGGGTGTGGAGTATAGACATGTCTTTATATTGAGCACTGGAGAGGTTTTAACCCACAGGTATTTTTTGTGTTTCTGTAGCATTTTACTGTGAGCCATTTCTCTCTGCTCAAATTCTGCATCCTAACTCCATGATCCTATTGGGATCTCTATTCTTGCTGCACTTATGGGCAGGTCCAGCCCCTGAGAACCTAAAGATTGCCTGGAAGAGGTCTGAGTATGGAGTGTAGGCAAGTCTCTGTGTTGAGCCTTGTACATATTTCTGCCTGAAGGCTTTCCTTGGTTCTCTGTGGCATTTTGCTGTGAGCCGCCCCCTCTGTGCAAGCTCAGCACCCTATCTCCACATTTCCTCAGCCTCCTGGGGTCCCTAGTCTTGCTGTTCTTCTGGGCAAGTTCAGACCCTGAGAACTTAAAGATTGCCTGGAAGAGGTCCAGGTGTGGAGAGTAGGCAAGAATCTGTATTGAGTGCTGGGGAGGTTTTTGCTATAGGGCTTTTTTCAGTTCTCTGTGGGGTTTTTCTGTGAGCCACCCTTCTGTGCAAGCTCCACACCGTATCTCCACATTTCCTCAGCCTCCCAGTGTTATGAGTCTTGCTTCTCTTAGGGGTAAGTCTGTGATGACCTCAGCCAGCCTCCCTCCTAAAACTTAGAAGTCTGTCCCATGCTCACTCGGCCTCTGGAAAGGTAGGTAAAGTGGGTGAGGGGTGATGAACTTGCCCCTTGGTGGGGGGAATTTTGACCCTTTTTAGCATAGAAATGCCCTAACTTTTCCTACCTTCAATGCTATGCCCTACCATGAAACTCCTTTACTCATTTGACCTTCATTTTGTTGTTTTGAGGCACTCTGTCTCAATCAGTGGAGAAGAAGAGAAGAGCTGTGCTTCAACTCTGGAGCCATCTTGACCTGGAAGTCCCAGCATCCAAATTTTTAAAAAGAGAAGCTATTGAAATTTAAGGAGGAAATATATAGTGAAACTTTACTCCTGGGTGACCTGAACCTTCCTCTATCAGATCTAGATAAATCAAACCAAAGAATAAATAAGAAAGAGGTAAGAGAAGTGAATTAAATCTTGGAAAAATTAGAGTTAATAGATATGTGGAGAAAAACTAAAAGGAGAAAAAAGGAATACACCTTCTTTTCAGCAGTACATGGAACATTCCCAAAGATTGACCACATACAAAGGCATAAAAAGCATGTCAAACAAATGTAAAAACAGAAATAATAAATGCAACCTTTTCAGATCAAAATGCAATAAAATAATTATTAGTAAGGGTCCATAGAGAAGTGAATCAAAAATTAATTGGAAATTAAATAATATGATTCTCCAAAATCAGTTAAAGAACAAACCATAGAAATAATTAATAATTTCATTGAAGAGAATAACGATGATGAGACACCCTATCAAAATCTATGGGATGCAGCCAAAGCAATACTCAGGGGAAACTTATAGCCTTCAGTGCATATATTAACAAATTAGGGAGAGTAGAGGTCAATGAATTGCGTATGCAAATTAAAAAAAAAAACTATAAAGAGAACAAATTAAAACCCCCCAGAAGAAAATAAATTATATTTCTAAAAATTAAAGGAGAAATGAATAAAATCTAAAGAAAAAGAACTATTGAATAAATAAATAAGATTAGAAGCTGGTACTTTGAAAAAACAAATAAAATAAACAAAGTACTGGTAAATCTAAAAAAAAATGAAAGAAGAAAACCAAATTAACAGTATCAAAGATGAAAAGGCAGTTCTCACCTTAAGAGGAAATTAAGGCAATCACTAAAAACTATTTTGCCCTATTATATGACAATAAATATGGCAATCTAGTTGATATGGATGAATATTTATAAAAATATAAATTGCCTAGATTAACAGAAGAAGAAAGAGAATACTTAAATAATCCAATTTTAGAAAAAGAAATTTAATAAACCAGCAAAGAATTCCCTAAGAAAATATCCCCAGGACCAGATGTATTCACAAGTGAATTCTATCAAACATTCAAAGAACTAATCCCAATATTTTACAAACTATTTGACATGATAAGCAAAGAAGGAGTTCTACCAAATTCCTTTTATGACACAAATATGGTACTGATTCTAAGGCCAGGCAAATATTTAACACTGTACTAGCTACATTAGCAGTAGCAATTAGAGAAGAAAAGAAATTGACAGTATTAAAATAGGCGATGAGGAGACCAAGCTTTCACTCTTTGCAGATGATATGATGGTCTACCTAAAGAATCCTAGAGAATCAACAAAAAAGCTACTGGAAATAATTAACAACTTTAGGAAAGTTGCAGGATAAAACACATAAATCATCAGCATTTCTATGTTTCTAACACATCCAAGCAATAGGAGTTAGAAAGAAAAATTCCCTTTAAAATCACCGTAGACAATATAAAATACTTAGGAATCAATCTGCCAAGACAAATACAGGAATTATTTGAATGCAACTATAAAGCACTTTCTACACAATTAAAACTAGATCTAAACAATTGAAAAAACATTGATTGCTCACGGGTAGGATGAGATAACATAATAAAATGACAATCCAAAGCAAATTAATCTACTTATTTAATGTCATACCTAATGAAGTAGCAAGAAATTTTTTTACTGAATTAGAAAAATGTATAACAAAATTTATTTTAAAGAACAAAAGATCAAGAATATCGAGGGAAATCATGAAAAAAAATGTGGAGGGGGGCCTAGCAGTACCAGATCTTAAATTGTAATAAACAGCAGTGGTCATCAAAACAATATGGTACTATGATACAGAAAGGAGGATAAGTGGAATAGACCTGTGGTAAATAACTTTAACAAGACATTGTATGATGAGTCCAAAGAGTTCAGTTTTGGGCACAAAAATCCACTATTTAAAAAAAACTTCTGGGAAAATTGGAAAAGAGTATGGGAGAGATTAGGTTAAGATCAACATCTCATACCCTACATACACTAAAATAAATTCAGAATGGATGAATGACTTGAATATAAAGAAGGAAACTATAAGTAAATTAGGTGAATATAGAATAGTTTACCTGTCAGATATATGGGAAAAGAAAGATTTTAAGATCAAGGAAAATTACAAAATGCAAAATAAATATTTTGATTACATTCAATTAAAAAGATTTTGTACAAAAACCCCAATACAATCAAAATTAGAAAGGAAGTAACAAATTGGGGGAAAATCTCTTTGTAACAAAAACATCTGACTACTCTGAAGTATCACCTTACACATAGCAGATTGTCTAAACAGGACAGCAAAGGAAAACAATAAATGTTGGAGGGGATGTGGCAAAATTGGGACATTAATGAATTGTTGGTGGATTTATGAATTGATCCAACCATTCTGGATGGCAATTTGGAACTATGTCTAAGAGGCTTTAAAAGACTGTCTGTCTTTTGATCCAGACATACTATTGTTGTGTTTATGCCCCCAAAGATATAATAAGGAAAAAGACTTGTATAGAATTGTTGTGTGTCTTTGTCACTCATGCCATAGTAGGTGCTGGGAGGCATGAAAGACCATGCTTTGTGATACGGTCACACGTGGAAACTGGGGACTGCAAAGGAGACCCCAGGAAGGATGGAAACACCCACTGAATCCTCTCCACCAAGTGACTTTCCTCATTAACATCCCCTTATTATTGGAATTGTTATAATTATTATTCTTACTTAGCTCCAGGAAAAATAGATGAGAGTAACATTCTTGCAGCATTAATACAGATGTCCTACTCTGTCCCCCCAGAATATTACCAGGAGATTCCACTAACAAAATTAAACCTAAGGATTCTTATATACCCACTTAGATAGGATTCTCTTTTCTAGTCATGAAAACTTCTGGCAAATCTGTGCTCTGAATTCCCCAACCTATATCTGAGTCATGTTGATTCTACCCTTTGATCCTGTACTTAGCAACAATGTTTTGTTGACTATATTCTTAGGCTTCATGTCTGTTGTTATGTTCTATGGAAACATGTATGTTGAGAATGAAACCTTGTGCCAAGTAGATTGTGATCATGAGGATATAAAATAAAGCCAAACCTCAGCCAAGACAGAGCAGTTTATCCTGTGAAACCTGTAATGTGGGTTGAATAAAAATCTGTGTCCCATTCATCATTCCACCGACACTGTCCCACCTCCAAGACCCCATCCCCTGTGGGAGGCCTTCCCACCCCACAGCAAGTAGGATTTGGCTATATTTGATTCTTAAAAAAAAACCCTTACCTTCTGCTTTAGAATCAGTTCCAAAGCAGAAAAGCAGTAAGACCTAGACAGCTGAGGTTAATTGATTTGGCCAGGGTCACACAGTTAAGAAATATCTGAGGCTCCATTTGAACCTATCTCCATGTCTGGAACATTATTCATTAAACCACTTAGCTGCCTCTATTGGACTCTTAAATGTAGCAACTATAACCAGATTGCCCCTAACAACATTTCATCAAGGTTAAAGGTTCTAGTTTGTTCATTTTACAATAAACAATGGAAAAAATGGAGAGAAAATATGGAACTTCAGAATTTTTTTTTTATTTTTAAAAATGTTTATCTTTGGTTTCTTAACTTGAGAATTTTTCCATTCTGATATTTTTGGGGGTTTGGAGGTTATTTATATAGGATTTTTTTCAAAGTTTTAGAAAAAATTAATTAATTAATTAAAAGTGTTTTCCCATGGTTACAAGATCCATATTCTTCCTCTCCTCCCTTCAACCCCCCTCCCATAGCTGATGTACAATTCCACTGGGTTTTACATGTGTCATTGATCAATACCTATTTCTATATGGAATTTTTGTCAAGGCAAAGAAGGGGGTAATCAGATAAGTGAAATAATGGTTTCCCTAACCTTGTGAGGGAAGCTGAGAGTTGCAAAGATGAAATATGATGCTTAATCAGAAATTTCTCAATGAGGTTTTTTTTTAACATACATTTACAACATATTTTTAAACATACCACAATGAATGATTCTTTCATTCTGAGGAATTCAAAAACTAATTTTGAAAAATAAATGACTAAATAGCAACTGGAGAAGCCAGAGCAGACACTGAAGAAATGGTCTGGAACAACCTTCATCTGTGAGTTCAAACCATTCTCCTTTCATAGTTAATTCAACTATCTATGTTCTTTTCAGTCTGCAAAAATAGGCAGCTCAAGGTATAGTCATCAAATACTGCACTATATCTATAGAAACATAATAGTATACAAAAATTTATCTGGGGGGCACAAATAGGTGGCTCAGTAGATTGAGAGCCAGGCCTAGAGAAGTTCTGTGTACAAATCTAGCCTCAGATACTTTCTAGCTATGTGATCCTGTTAATTAATCCCAATTACATACCCCTTATTGCTCTTTTGCCTTGGCACCAATGCACAGTATTGATCCTTAGACAGAAAATAAGAACTTAAAAATGTATCTGATAGCTATAGTTGGTATTTAGATAGGCAAATGATATAACCATTTATTAAACCCTTACTATACAGGTAGTTCCAAATTAGTTTGCATAATGAATCATAAGAAATGGTTCCCTATATCCTAATTTGTACTATTCAAAATTATAATTACAATTAATAAGACAATTAGTTCCAAGTCAGCATAAATATACAGTACACATTTGAATAATGCAATCCCATCAAGGGAGTTATTATATATACCTATTGGGATCTAGCTGCTCACAAGGCTAACCACTGGGGACACGAAAAGAAGTTAAAAAAGAGTCATTGCCCTAGAAGAGTTTAAATTCTCATATGGGAAAACAACACATAAAAGGGAGTTGAAAAGAGAGTTTCCTTAGGAAGGTTTCTTCATCCAAGTCTGCTTGAGTAATTCTGAAGACCAGGAATTCTTCTACTATGCTTTTAGGGTTGCAGAGATCTTTATGTAATGAGTCAATTTAAACCTCACAATGACTTTGTGAAGTTCTATGGACATTATTACCCTTATTTTACAGATAAAGAAATTGAGTCTGAAAAAATTTAAGTCAATTGACATGTCATATACCTAGTATTTATTTGAGGAAGTAATTGAACCCAGATCTAACTGGTTCAAAATCCAATACTCCATCTACTTCATACAGTGTCTTAATTATTGCTGGTTAGCTTGGTTAGTGAGGGCACAATGCTTTTAACACTAAAATCATAGGTTGGGGTTCTTTGAGGGAAGTTGGATTTGTTCTTTCATTTCCATGAACTAGACTCTATATCCAATTGTTAACAACCAATTTATTTACCCTATATTGGTGCATATGAACTAGTTAGCAGGTACTGGGTCAAGCTTCATTTGAGACAAATTCCAATAATAAGAGCCAACATTTAACATTGAGCTACTATATGATAGGCACTATGATAAGCATTTTATGATTATTGTAATTTAATTCTCACAACAACCTTGAGAGGTGGTTGCTATTATTACCTTCATTTTTTACAGTTGAAGAAATTGCTGCAAATAGAGGTTAAGTAACTTGCCCAGAGTCATAGAACTATTAAGTGTTTGATGCTGAATTTGAACTCAACACATCTTGACTCCAAGGTAGACATTCTATCTGAGTAAACCTGAGAGAGCAGTAATCTCTTCTACCACAATGCCCATACTTGATTGTTATTATATCTCTGCATAAAGTCCTCCAGCGATGGGGAACTCAGGAATTCTATGACCCCTGCACTAGTCCATGTTACTTTCAAGTACCTTCATCAGATTGTTAGCTCCTTGATGATGAGGACTATCTTTTGTATGCCCACTAGTTGGCACAGTATCTGGCACAAGGTAAATGCTTAATAAATGTTAATTGATTGATCATTAGAAAGCTCTTCCTTAGGGGATGAGTACAAACTGCTTCCCTATAATGCCCATCCAATGCTGATTCTGTCTGGAAGGCTAAGTAAAATAAGTCTAAACCTTACATTAAAGTCTCAGAGCCAAATATCATCACACTTTCCCTGAGTTTCCTCTTCTCCAGGTTAAATATCCCCAGTTTTTTTAAACAGATGCTTATATGGTATGGTCTATAATCCTCTTTCTTCCTCATCATTTTATTTTGAACATGACACAGCTTATCAATGTCCTTTTCAAAAATGTGGTACCCAGAACTGAACACAATAATCCAGATGTGGTCTGAAGAGCCCTTTCCATCATAAAAGCCCTCTATACACATTACCCAATTAAGAATACATTCCACAACTCCCCTGGTCCATGTAGGCTAAATGAGAACATAACTCTAGCCTCCATTTATATAGTAGGCTTTTCACAGGAAGGGTCCCAGAGTCACTTAACAAAAACTCTCTCAACTACTATTAATGACCTTGCTTCTGGCATACTTTACACCACAATTTTAGCAAGCAGTAGAAAAAATGCTGGCAATAACAACTCATTTCTGAACAGTCTTAAATTCTACAGGGTACTTTCTTCCAAATGAAAACACATGGAAAATTTATGCAGATAGATATATGATTTGTCATTGCCTAATTGGAAACTTTTAGTAGCTTGCTCTTAGATCCACAGGATATGAGAAACTTAATTTAAGATTATCTGAAAAGATGATACTGTCATCATTAATCTTTCATTGACAGAGGCATAGAATGATCTAGAAAATCTTATTTGCTATTGCTTCACTTATTCTGTCCTGAAGTGGAGTTAGGGAATTGGAGGAGGTACTTGTCTGCTTTTAGAAAGGGCTCAATGATATTTCCCTGTAGGTTATCTGAAGAAATAAGGGCAGGGAGAGGAGCAATAAAGGGCAAAGAAGGAAACTTGCACTTTTGAGGCAGGGATGGGAATCCATTCATAGTAAAGTGAAAGAAGGGACCTTTGAACATATACCATTAGACCAAATGAAAAAACTGGATATTTTTACCCAAGAGATAAAAAGATCTCAATGGCATATAGGAAAATGCATTGATTTGAAAGGATATCCATGAAAGAGATATCAGATTTACTCTGCTTGACTTGAGAGAGCAAAACTGGAAGAAATGGGTAGAAGTTACAGAGACATACTTAATTGTGATGTAAGAAAAAAAATTCCCAATGATTAAACATATATATATATATATATATATATATATATAATGGAAATGATTATAAAACAGATTTCCCTTGCCATTTAACCCTATTCCATCTTTAGGGAGATCATTAAGCAAAGGCTCAATCATCAGTTGAGGAAAATAGCATAAAAAGGATTTATCTACTTATGGGTAAGACAAGACAGAATCTGAGGTCCCTTCCAACTCTAAGATTATGTTAATTGAAGCATTGATACCACTATTTCAATTTATATATTGGCAAATAGAATCTCAGAGAGGAAAAGTGAGCTGTCCATGTTCATTAAGGATTTTTGAGGCAGACTTAGAACTATAATTTGGTCTTCTGACTGCCAATTGCCCTAAATATCAGTTTGCACTGGTCCATTGCTTAACATGGATCCAAATTTTGGCATATACCCTATAATATAATAGCAGGCCACTGCCTAATGGATCAGATAGAATTTATCTTCCTAACTTCTCCATTGTGGACTAAAATGGTTACCCCAACTGGATCTGAAGATCCAACAGACAATAAAAAACCCAATCATATAACTGTTATTAATAATGTCTTATAGATGGGGTTATGGGGAAGAGAAATCAATTCAAAAAGATAAAATGCATGCTAGTTCCAAGTGAAATTTTCAGGTATTGTGAATGGAAGTAGATTTATGGACTAAAAGACATAAAATTAGTTAAAATAGTTGAATTTTAAAACCACTTTTTGTGCATAAATAATAATTTGATAAACATCTTTAAGTTTCCAAGCTACATTCAACAAAATACACATTATTCCTTTATATATTCAAAACTTTAGAATTTCATCAGGAAAACATATTTTGGGATTTATAAGATTTTGTTAAGTCAAAAAGTTGTCAAGTTTTAAAATAAAAGCAGAAAATATGTTTTCTTGGGCAGGAAGGTCTGTTACTAAGTTGCTGGAGAGCTAATTGGTAATTCAAAGGGCAGTGATAAAAATGGTTGGTTACCTTTTTTTTTTTAAATGCCTACAAGCCCAAGTGAACAACAGCAGGCTGTGATAAGAACAGTTTATCAGACACTTGCCTCAAAGCCTTCTGTGAAGAAACTAGGGCAAGAAAAATAGTTCTGGGCATCCCCATGAACACTACACCAAATGCTGTAGGTCTAGCATCCAAAATACCCACCCAATTCACACGCATACACCCATACATGTGTGAACACACACACACATCATTTCTTAAAAAAAATTTATGTCTCTTATTTGACTGGCAGGAAGGAATAAACACATGTAAATTATTTGTTGTTTTAGATTTTAATAGTTTAAAAATTATTTATTGTGTCTACTTTGAATAGAACAAGCTTTGGACTTCATTGATATCTCTAGAAACCCATCTTCTCGCAAGATCATATCAACTTTGAAACTCACCCCTTCTCAGAACCATGCTGCTTAGGAGTGCTAGAGGCTGAAGGGGCAGGGTCGGGGTGAGGAACAGCATGGCAGCAGAGCATGAGCCACCCAATGCTCAGCTACCTCACCGTTGGTGCCACTGGAGTCTCTGGGAATGAGAGGCCTTCTTGTAAGCTACATTAGTTGTGTTTAGTCTCTATGGCCAGGATCGCCAGCTGACCCTATGGACCACATCAACCAGCTGGCTGGAGCAATGGAAAACGTGAAGTTCAAGTTTCCTACCCTACCATAGTTCAAAGAAAATGATGAGGATTGGACCTATCCCATGTAGCAAAAGATACAGGAAATAGTACCTGGATTGTTTTGGGGGCCATATCCATTAGCTACGAAAAGCAAACTACAGAAACATGGAATAACCCATGTGTAGGACAAAACATATTTGCAAATTTTATTAAACCAAACTTTCAGCAATTATTTTTAGTATTTAGTACTGGATACTGCAGATAGTCCACTTGAAAATATTATACATTTTTCCCCTATGACTAAAGAATTTATTGATGGCAGTTTACAAACAGGAGGAAAAAAGTTATTTTCCATGGAAATGTAGGAATTTCTGAAAGTGGAGGCTTAGTTATTGCATACATTATGGAAACATTTGGAGGGAAATACAGGGAGACATTTACATATGTTCAAGAAAAAAGGTTCTGCATTAATCCCAATGCTGTATTTGTCCATCAGCTTCAAGAATCTAGCAAAATCAACAATACAGATGATGTCACCACTGCAACAGGAAAGATTGTTATCTGTTCAGTCTGGTACTACAGGCAGCTTAAACCATATACATGAAGAGGAAGAGGAATTTGGAAATATGCAAGTTGCAAGTGACAGAATGGATGATGCTACCTTAGACCAAGATAATTGTGTTTAAATTTCTGTATGTGAAGGGGGAAATACAGCAATAATGTAAAATGGTAAAAACATAAGCAGCTTCTTTTCAATTTCATCTTGCATCCAAATATCTTTCTCTACAACTTACTAAGCAACATTTTAAGAAGATGATGGACTTCTTGAATAGATGGCACTGGTTGTTTTATTTTTTATATTTTACATTTTTATTATGAATCAAGATTTTTGAACTTGCAAAGTATTATTATGATAATGCACTTTTCATAATTGAAAATTTCTTCATTTATATGATATAAAGTTATTACTTTAAAGCAAAATGCAAATTGGGGAGTCTCAATAATAATTATTTGTAATTTGTAACACTTTATTAAAAAGTTTGTTAAAATTCATTTTGTGTTCTGTTTATATATTTTTTATAATTTTACAATTATGGTGGAGCTCCTTCAAGAAATATTAATTCGAGAATCTTCCATATTTTAAGTAAAAGGTTATGTACTTTGATCATCCTTTCATGTTTGGAAGCTAGCCTTGGACTTCCACTGATACACTTCAAATCATGGCATTGGTCCAGTTTCCCATATCACTCCATTAGCAAAACTTTTAATGAATAGAAAATATCTACTTTTGCCAATTATACCATTGGTATTTCTGGAAAAAAATTATAAATTTCAAATGAATTTTGATTCTGGGTCCATCAACTCTACACTGTTTGACATGATCACAAGTGAAAGCTGGAGATTGCAAAGCGGCCCCCAGGAGGGATGAAAACACCCACTTAGATCCCCCTGTGTGACTTCTCTTACTAACATCCCTTATTATTGGAATTATAATGATTATTATTCTCTCCCTAGCCCCAGGAGAACATAGATGAGAGCAAAATGCTTGCAGGGTTAACCTAGATGTCCCGTTTTATCCCACTAGAATATTGCCAAAAGATTCTACTTACAAAATTAAACTTAAGGGTTTCTATGCACTCATTTAGATCATAGATGGGACCCCACCCCTTTCCCTAGGTCACAACTCTTTTTAGATTCTCCACCCCCATACTAGCCAGGCCATGATAAATATTAATTGTCTTTCATGCAGAGGTATGTTCCACCTCACTTATTTGTTTTGCTAACTGTAGGCAAGGTAAAGTGTCTTGGAAACCTTAGTGAAACATTAGAAAATGAAAGCCTAATATTGGAAAAAATACTTAAAACTAGGTTATGTTTATTCTACTCTCTGACCCCGCACTTGGCAACAATGTTGTGTATTGAGTAGCTCCTTAGAAATTTGATTGATTGTGTATTTGATTAAAGTAACAAATAATCACTCTTGGCTTAACTGCATGTTTGAGCACATCACAGGTTAATGAGGAAGTGACTGCTAGCTGTGCTGCCTATGATGAGAAAAATATCTATCTTCTGTAAAAGCTTCGCTTTTGTTGTTAGGATCCATAGAAACAAAGTATGTAGGATAATCATAGTTTGTTAATCAAACACTTTGTTAAACGTTAAAGTATGCTTTACTCCATTACTTGTAAGGAAGCATGTATGTTGAAAAACGAAATTGTGTGCCAAGAACATGTGTAATCACAGAGGGTATAAAAATAAAAACTAAGCCAGCAAAAGGCAGAGCAGTTTCTTGTGATGCCTGGCTGCAGGTTGAAATGTTAACTGCTTTCCATCTTCATTACGCCAACGTCATCACACCTTCCAAGGACCCCCATTCCCCACAGGAGGGCTGTACCCAAATACCACTGCACCTTTTTGGATTTTCTTTTGGTGAAAGTCAGTTACATCTGTGTTCTTTGGAAAAAGTCTAACCTTTTCTCTTTGTCCAGAACTATTCCAAACATTGATTACAACATGTAAGTTGTCCTACTATTTATTTTTCAAAAATTATAAGTAGAAAAGTTCATTCTATCATTGCTAAAATTAGCTTCATTGAGGCCTGGAAATTGGACAGCACTTGGTAGTGAAAATGTTTACAAAAATATTTGAATTATTTTTGGTAACTTTAAATTTAAACTATATATAAAGAGTAATGTGAAAAATTGAGCAAATTGTTTAAAATGAACCACATTCTTCTTCTCACCCCCCAAAAAGTAAGAAATGCACTCCCTCTCAAGGCCTCTTTCCCCTTGGTGACCTCCCTTCCTATGATAGAAAAGGGTAGAGAGTACAATTTTCATTTGGAGAATACACCCTTGGCAGTCATCTCATCATTTCTGTCCTTTCTGTAATCTTGTGGATTTCATTATACATCTACTCTTAACTCATGCTAAATAAATACTCTTTTTTCTCCACTCTCTGCCCACAATTCTTTTTTGTGTTGTCTTATTAGATTATATTCTCCTTGAAGGCAGGGTCTTGTCTTTTACTTTTCTTTGTTTGCTAGAGGCTAAGCACAGGCTTAGTGTTTGAAACATAGTAAACATTTAATAAATATTTATTAAAATTTTATTGACTATAGACAATACCGAATAAAAACAAGAAAAGATTCTATGCCCTATGGGAATTTAAAATGTAGCTGGGGAATATGATACATACACAGATAAGTATAATATAAAAATTGCATTATAGATGTTTTTAAATTATTGTAATTCTTGTATTCTAATTAAAGTAATTATAATTCTTGATTTTAAAAGCTGCTGACCTGAATATAAAATATTTTGTTCTTAATAAAAATATTAAATTTGCCATAACTGATTCCTCTTGCACACTGGGTCCTTGGGTCAAAGGTCCAGAGACTGACAGACATGATTCAAATAGGCCTCACCCCTTAAAGGAAAAGCATATTATCAACCAATAATGTGATTAACAGTCAGATGGGGTATATTTGAGAAAGCATTCAACTTGTAGTGAGACAATTTGGGTTTAAATTTCAGAATCACCACTTCCTAGCTATGAGACTTTGTAAAAATAATTTTCTTTCATTTTGCTCAGTTTCCCTGACTCTAAAATTGGCATGGTAATACCTGTTCTACCTCTCTTATAAGGCTGTTGTGAAGTTCAAGTGAGACATAATGGATTTAAACTGTTTAGTGAACCATAAAGCACTATATAAATGCCAGCTATCACTTGCTTTTATAACTACTAAAAATCAATGCCTGATGGGTTTGCAATGCCCCTCTCATACAACGAATATGAATGCTGACAGAGTCAACTCTAGGTTTTTCCTAAATGAACTCTTCTTTCTAAGCTTCAAGCTGTCATTTCTTATCTCCTATTAATTTCCTCCATATAGCTAATAGCTGCCTATAAAACAGATTTGGGGAATGCTAGAGCTACTAGGGACTTAAGGAATCATTCCTTCCAAATGCCAAATGTTGCAGAGGAAGAAAGTGAAACAGAAAGTGACTCAATAGAAGAGTCATACTGACAATGAGTTGCAAAGCTGAGACTTGAACTAAACCCAGAGCTCTTTCCACTACCTTAACTGCCTTGTAGTTTCTTAATTGTTCCAGAACCAAAGCCTGACTCAAGCCTGATTGAACTATAAGAGAATACATTTTTAATTAAACTGAGGGGAAACACATTTAATGATTTATTACCTTCTTCCCTTAGAGCAATGGATTAGGAAAGAGGAAAGATGGCAAATGTGTACATGTTTTCATATACACATTATATAAATATGTACAGAAGGGGAACGACACAATATTTTTAGAGAATTACCAACTTTATCCTGTATATATTGTATTCAGAGGAGGGCTTAGCAAGAATTAATGTTTGGACAGTTTCAATTTCTCTTTTACTTTTTTTACCATATGGAATGACCATTAAACTTTGACCACAATAGTAGTCCAAAGCAACAAGATTCAAAGGGAAATATAAATATTCCTTCAAACCTGAAGATGAATCATTTTTGTTTGCTCTCCTGGTCATCTGTAGCACAGTTCCAGTCACTGGAGTGAATTCTCAAGAGCTTACAGCATAATTGAAATTCTAACACTAATCTAGTCAGAAACCATAGTTTTATAAACTGAAGCCAATGCCATCAGAGTTTATGTTTCTCCAAAGCTGTTTGTACCTAGATGAATAAATCTAAATATTAAGATAGGAAACATTCTATAATTGTCAGTTTACCTTATGTCATATCTTTTTTTAGGCCCTACTCTATCATATGACTGCTATAAAACCTAATGCAATTTTGAGGAATTAATTAGAGTTTTGGACCCTAACCAAGGTATGTGGGGATAGGGAGGAATATTTCTGTCAGGCTCTGCAGTAGTAAGGAAGGGTCTATTAGGACGAGTATGCTCAACTCTGCATTAGGCATTCAGATGGGACCATGACCAGTTGAAGTATATCCAAGGAGGGTAATAGGACAATGGCATTAGAAACATAAGATAAATGCTAAAGAAATAATGAAGAGCATTAGCCTTGAAAAAGAGATCCTTAAAGGGGTCATGATAGCAACAAGAATAATTATAGCTAATTTATAGCTAATAATATACCACCTTAAGATTTAAAAAATATATATTTTCTCATTTTGATCTTTACAACAAGCCTGTGAAGTAGCTGTTATTATTGTTTCCATTTTACAGAAGGGAAAACTGAGCCCAAGAAAGGTTAAGTCACTTGCCCCAGGTCACATAGAAAGTAGGTATTTGAAATGGGATTTAAACTCAGAACTTTCTGACTCCAAGACAAGAAATGATCATTGTCTTTAACTTTGTGAAGGACGATTATGTAGGAGAAAAATAAGAAAACTCCTATGAACTTTTGTGGGGAAAAATGACAATCAATGAAACAAAGTTAAAGGAAGTTAGAATCTTACTCAATGTAGAAAAGACCTCCATAGAAATTGGAGGCATCCAATATCAGAATATGTTGCCCTGGAAAAGTATGCCACCATTACTGGAAGTATTTAAGAAAGATTGGATGCCTCTTAATTTGACTGGTCTATTTGTCAAAGATATTTTAGAGAAAAATAGAGAGGAATAATCATGTGAAAGTATCCCTGTGCCCTTGTCGGCCCTCATCTGAAATTTTGTGTTCATTTATAGAAACCATAGTTTAAGAAGGACCCTTAAAAACTGAAGAGTCAAGAGAAGGAGAATCATTATGGGAAAGAGTGTGGCGATAACATAATATGAGGATAGTTTGAAGAAACTGGCCAATTTCATGGTGGTATCGGAGGGAATAATAGAGGCTTTCAGGCATTTGTCATATAGAAAAGGGATTAAATTTATATTGTTTTTTTCCAGCGACCAGAGCACAAGCAATGGGTAAGGGTTGTAAAGAGGTCAATTTATTCTTGTTATGAGATAAAGTACCCTAACAAATCTATTTGTACAAAAGCAATGAGCTGCTTCAAAAGTTTATAGGATGGTATTCCTTGAAGGTCTTCAAGCAGAGGCTTGACAATCACCTAACAGGACAATCTTAGAGTGATATTTCTTTTGGTGTATGGGTCTATGGAACAGATGGCTTCTGAGGTCCCTTTCAGTTCCAATTCTATGATTCTGAGATTCATGAGCAAAGATTCCTTCTAAAACTAAGATTGTATTATTCCATGTTAACATAATCATAAATCCTGAGTTGATAAGAATTTGAAAGTTTATTTGGTCCAAAAACATAAGGATTAGAGATTGAAATAACATGATAACACAGTTAGTGAGTGGAAGAATAAAGATTCCATTCTAGGTCCTCAGGTTCAAGATACAGCACTATTTCATCTGTGCTGTGATAATATTTTAAAATTCATCATTCATTCACAAAGTATTAAATCTTTGATTATTGAGGTTACATGAGACAAAGGAGAGCAGTAAATTTTAATTTGCTTATAAAATTTATACAATAAGGGGACTCTACTAAATAACCTCTGTCTCTTCCAGTTCTAACATTATGACCTATTTTTTTTCCTTTTAAAGACTTGGAATCATAGAAAAACATTTGACAATATTAATACGTTGTTTATTTTTTTCAGACATTTTTAACTCTTCATGACCCAATTTGGAGTTTTCTTGGCAAAGAAACTGAAGTGGTTGGCCATTTCCTTCTCTAGTTCATTTTATAGAGGAGAAAATGGAAACAAACAGGGTTAAGGGACTTGTTCAGGGTTACCTAACCAGTAAGTATTTGAGGCTGTGTTTGAACTCAGATCTCCCTTACTCAAAGCCCTTCTCCTCTTGGTAATCTAGCTGTCCTCATTGAGAACACCTTGGTTTTAAGACCACTTCTGATACCTATTACCTATGTAATTATGGCCAAGTTAATATGCCAGGGCCTCATTTTCCTCATATTTTAAAAGGAGACAGTTGGACTCAAAGGCCTCAAAAATCCTTTTTAGCTCTAGTTCCAGAGCCCTCCTTCTCTCTTGCTTTTTATAAGAAAATGGATTAATCAATTCTTATTTTCCTTCCAGATTCATGTCAGATGCTATTTCCTAAGCAAAACCTTTTCTTATTCCTCCTATTTATTAGTGTCCTTTCATTCTTCAGATCATCTTATATTTCTTACCTGTACATATGTTAAATTTCCCCACCAAAATGTAAGCTCTTTGTTTGGGGTACTGGTTTTGCATATCCAGAATAAAGGATAGGACCTTGCACTTAATATATACTTAATAATTGCCTCATAGATCACCCTCTGAAAACTTGAGCACTTTTTACTCTGGATTTAGAAGCCATTTCATTTGAGGCAGGAGAGGTAAATTTGGAGTATCCAAATGTTAATTATCGACCAATGAAATCCTTAGATCATTGTCATAGGCTTTAATTATTTGTGCAATTGCTAATTTTATTTTTTAATGTTTATCTTTTAGATATAAAGAAATTAGACATGTACCACTTACTCCACAGGCTCTGTGACTAAGAGACTGAAGGAAACATTGCTTTGGTGTTTTTAATTTGTATCATGCTGATTTTATAATCCTTGCTGGGCTATAGGTGAGTCTTATTAAAGTACACAAATTTAAGTAAAAACTAGTAGTTCCAGAATGTGAGTTACCATTGCTATTAGAGGCTTTCTAAGAATTTCATCCACATACTAAAAAAATGCCAGAAATAATGACTTAAATGGAAGGAAAGCAGTGACTCTCCACGCTATGATACAGTATTAAAAATGTGGAGCTAAAATGTTCCCCTGATGGAATTAAAACTAATCTCTGGAGACATCAAGGGACCCATGAACAGAAGATTGTGGGGAAAAGACCTGGATCCATAATGTTCAGTAGTCCATTTTTTGTGTTCTGGTTTTTACTAACATTAAAAACTGAAATAAATTGTATGACAAGGGATATGTAAGGAAGTAAACTTTGTCAGAAGCATGAAGAGTTCCCATCTGGTGTCAGCCTGGATTTATGAGTAAACTCAGAAATGTTCTTAAAAGCTTGAAAATCACTATACAAATTCACAAAAAAATCCCACCCATCTTCCCCACCCCCAGCAAGCTTCATAAATCAATAAAAGCATATAGAGAAATGTTCCTGTGAAGTATTAGGAAAGCTATAACATGCCAAAAGTACCTCATAATTCTCACCTCCTCATCCCCTTCCTACTTGCTGTCTGCCTACCCTCACCATGAAGCAATAAAACTTTTGGATGATTATCCAAAAAGATAAAGTCACTGGATTCAGAATTAGAGAATGTGAAGATTAATTATCACTCTATCACTTTCTGCTTCTGGGACTTTATGTAAATCATTTCTTTTTTGTGTGCCTCAGTTTATTCTTCCATAAAATAAAGATTGCACTTTGTGACCTCTACAACTCCTTCCATCTCTAAAACTATGATCCCTTAACTAATAGAACCAGTTTTTCCAACAGTGATTCAAAACAACGACTAATAAATGCATAGTAATATGCTACTTTTTGTAGGGAACTTTCAGAAGCACTTTATAAATATCTGATATCACATCAAAAAACAGCTCAGTTTAAGTGTACATAACACAATTAAAGAAAAAGCAGGTATTTAAATCCCTACCTATAGTTATTCCCTCTTTGCTTACTTAGATAAACTTTGGATAATAGTTTATTGGGTATAGAAGCTTTTCTCACACAAATTCTTGACAGAAAATATTTAGATTTGCAAATGCAAATAAAAGAAAGTATAGTGTTGATAAAATACTATACATTTTTCTCATAAATTGTCTAAATTTCTTCCTAAGTAATTTTCAGTAATGCTTATAGCACAGAATATGTGCCTGACATATAGGTACTCAAAATTGTCAATTGATTTATTATTATTATTATTTAAATTTTATTTATTCATTTATTTAAAAACATTTTTTATGGTTACATGATTCATGTTCTCTCCCACCCCTCCTCTTTCCCTCCTCCCAGAGCTGACAAGCAATTCAACTGGGTTATACATGTATTAAATTGATCTTTTTATGCAAGTGTAAGATACATTGGAATAATGACCTGTACACATGATATTAGCCTGCCAATATGACCTTATGAACTATACATGTATATGTATGTGCACAAATGCACAAATATGTATCCAAAACATTTGTAATCTGATTCATCATATTTGAAACTTTTTATCTCTAATGAACTACTATTACTATACTCCTTTAAGATCAGGCAATAGAATAATAACTGAAGACATTTCAAGTGAATTTTAGAAATTAAAGTATAGCATTATAAATTTTTAAATAAAAATAACTTCAGTCATTAGATACTTGAAAAGGTTTTTTACATATCTACACATAGGTAATGAGAAGACTAAAGGCATTTTGAAAAAAGACTAACTATAATTAACTACAGGAAATAAAGTGGTTTATTAGAAGTAACAATGGAATTAGAGTCAGGATTTAAGAATTTGAGTTGACTGATATATCAAGCTGGGATTTAATCTTGCTAAGTCTCAGTTTCGTCATTTATATGCGCTTATATAAAGAACTTGGACTTTTATCAGCATAGGTTTACCAATTGCCTCCACCAAAGAAAGTCATAACCAATCTATAATGGAATGGAATGGAGCAGAAATATGAATAGAAATGGGGAAGAAGATAGGTGGAGTATACAGATATGGATAGGGATTAGATGGGAACAAGAATTGGGATGGGGATAAGGATAGGGATGGAGACTGGACCTATGATTTAATGAGTATAAAGAAATCTCTCTACTGGTAGAAGTTGATACCTTCACTGCAAATTATAGTCTGAGAATTTCCCTGGACACTAAGAGGTCATGGGTTTTACCTAGATAATGATAATAGTCCAGAAAAACTCATCTAGTTAGATATTAATAGATGACATTTAAGCCTGAGTTGTCTTTACTCCAATTCCAGCATTCTTTTGACTATTCCATGTTGTCTTTTATTTCATCAATAAACCAGTGATAATAATATATGTATTACATGTCACAGAGTTGTTATTACATAGCTCCTGGAAAATATGACATAAATATAAATTATTATTGATATTATGGGGTTTATTTATTTTATAAACTATCTTTAGACCCCTGCCTATTTAAGATTCAGTTTCATCTAGATGTTATTTAAAATATGATGAATGGATAAAACTCTTTTTAAATTTGTTCCTTAGACTGTGTTCATTTTAATAAGAGAGTTGTTCTCATTAGACCAAAAGAAAAACTTTGCACATCAGAGGTACTGTACCTTTAAACAAGGTCAACCTATGCAAGTTTCTTTTGATTTTAGTCAGTTTCAGCTCCATCTGTCAGGCCCAACCTTCTACACATGCCAAAGTGCAAGTAAGGACTCCACTTCACAGAGCTCACAAGCTGCCACTAAAGTGATCCCTAAAGTGATTAATACACAAGAAAATTTACTTTACAACTGTTGATGTGGATAAAATTTTGAATAGATACTTTAAGGGATTTCAATGGCTTTCTAACCGCTCACTGATGATATCTCTATGCTTTTGTAGTTGCTGAAGGGCAATATTTTCTTACCAGAGGTGGCTGTAAATACAGACAATACTCTGCATTTAGGAACAAATGGGATAATCACTATATCAGAACAAAGTATGTCTCTTTTAGACAAAGACTTGTTCAAAGAAATGGTGTCTACAGATGATTTTACATACACAAAAGGTACTTACCATAAATATGCAATAGCATATTACAAAAACCATTGATTTTCACAATCTAAAATGATATCTAATTTGCTTAATTAGAACATTTATAGTATCTTGCTAGTGAAGCAAGTATAAGTCACTAGGGATCTTAAATTAATTGACTAAGTGGTGGAAATGATGTTTTCAAGGAATGGCATAGAAATGTTAGGAGTATAGATGTATAGCTGGAAAATCCTGAGAGGTTATGTAATCCAAGAACTTTATTTTGTAGATTAAAGAGCTACAACCCAGAAAGAGTAAAGTGATTTGCTTGAGGTAACATAAGTTTTGCTCATATTCAAATGCAAATTATTTTACTTCTAATCTAGTGTTCTTTCCACCATGCCAAACTTTTTATGCTAATTTATTTTAGAATTTTAAATGTTTAAATACTTATCTAGGGAAATAAGGGATGATTTTTATCAATTATATAAGTAATTTAAATTTGACAAGTATCCTAAAAAGTAGGATAAAGAAAGTTAACTTAAAAAATCCAAAGCCTAGAATTCTCTGTTTCTGATGAAAACATTCAAATAGTCCAAATGAGGAATATTTTGAAATAGCTTTTGATCATTCTCCCAGTTTAGTTTATATACACTAAGACATACAGTGCATGCACACACACACACATATACACAATTTTATTTTAACTTACCTTATGATGTACTAAAGATAAGAAAATTTCATTTTACAGTTCATAATGGTTAATTATACAGTGTTATATAAAACATAAACTGAATTAAACTTTAAACTTAGAACATGAAATATACTGTTATATTATTAAACTTGGAGCCATTGATTTGGACCTTCTTTTGCTAAAAGGAGTTGGGTATGTGTGAAACAAAAAATTTGTAATATGAACAAGGGAAAGAGAATAGAGGTCAAAGGAAGGAACCTGACCTTGTTGAGATAATTTATTTCTCCTTTTAGTGTACTCTTTTAGCCTCAAAGTCAAAGAATAATATATACCAGGACTAGAAATATTAAACTTTTAACAGATTTCTCTGTATGTGTGCAAACATATACACAGTGATGATGGGGCTTAAGTGAATGCTAAGAGACCAAACAAGGCTACTACATTTCCATTTTACTCTAGGCATTATTAGTTTCTTTGAAAATCAGTTTTGGTTACTGAATTGATTCTTTATCTTTGCAAAGTCTGACTCAGGTCAAATTCTAGGGTACATATGATTTAGGAAGGCTTTTCTATCTTAGGCTATAGAACTAAACTCCTTGATCACACCACCTAGCCTTAAACAATCCATTATTGAACCTAACTGAAGTATAGGAGCAAAGAAAAATCATCTGGGGTATTGCTTCCAGACTATGGCTCTTCTACATACTTTCCTCCTCTAAGAGATCTCACATGACATTTTATTTTAACCCTGATAGATTAATCATACAATATTTCATATCATATGTACTGACTTTATCTTCCCCAACACCTGATATTATGTTCTTCACAAAGGTGATACTTAATGTTACTTGAAGGACAACTAAATGAATGTGTAATTAAGTTAAAATAACAAAGTTGAATAGAAACAAAATATATGGCTTAAATATAGCTTTACAACTTGTAACTTCAAAATAAATAAAGTGTCACCCAGTAGAGGATAAAATGCTTGATTTAGTAAAAGAAAGGCCTGGGTTCAGGTGGCACCCATAATATGGAGTTACCAGGAACAACTCCATGATTTCTTCTAGCCTCATTTGAAAGATCTAAAAAAGATACTTATATTTCTGATCTCACAAAGTTGTGGGAAGGTTGAAATGGGATATTGGGTGCAAAGTACCTTGCAAATGGCAAATCGTTATTATTCTATTATTATTCTTTCTAAATCTCATACTATGGCCATTCCCAATTTAGGTAAACAAGTCTAATCTCCCTTTTAAATAACAAATCTTTAAATGCTATAAAATGATTTCTTCCTGAGTCAACCACTAAGCAAACGTCTATTAAATATTATAAAAAGAAGATAAGAAAAGAGGGATTGAGGAACAGATGAGAGAAAGTTGTCAAAAGTGAAGGTGGACAAAAATGAAAAAAAGATAGAAAGACCCATTATTACCACTACTATTCAATATTGTACTAAAATACTAACTATAGCAATAAGAAGAAATGGGAGGAATTAGAATAGACAATGAGGAAATAAAGTTATCACTCTGCAAATGTTTATATATATATGTACATATATATATATATACACACATTGTATATACATACATTCTTTTGTGGTAACAAAGAACTAGAAACTGAAGGGATAGAATATATATATATATATATATATATATATATATATATACACATTGAGAATCCTACAGAATGAACCAAAAAACTTAAAATTTGTCAAAGCAGCTAACACTTTTAGCAAAGTTTCAGGATATAAAATAAACCCTCAAAAATCATTAGCATTTCTCTTAACTATATATAAAGTCCAAGAATAAGAGAGAATAAGAGAAATCCCATTAAAAAAAACTGTAGACAATATAAAATACCTGATGAGACAAATGCAGAAACTATATGATCAAAAGTACAAAACACTTTGCACAAAAATATAGTGAGATCTAAATGATTGGAAAAAATGTTAATTGCTCATGGATAGGTTGAGTCAATATAATAAGAATGATAATTCTACCTAAATTAACTTATCTATTCAGTGCTATTACAATCGAAATACCCCAAAAGTATTTCATGTAGCTAGAATAAATAATAACAAAATTTATCTAAATGAACAAAAGAATGTGAATATCAATGGCATTAATGGAAAAAATGTGAAAGAAAGTGGCTTAGCTGTACTGGACCTCAAACTCTATAATAAAATGGCATCCATTAAAACAAAATAGTAATGACCAAGAATTAGAGTAATGGACGAATGGAATAGATTAGTCACTCAACATACATTAATAAATGGTCATACTAACCAAACATTTGACAAACCTAAAGACTCAAGTTTTGGAAGAACTTACTATTCCACAAAACTTCTGGGAACTGGAAAACAGTATAACAGAAACTAGGCACATAGCAATACTTTGTGTCATATACCAAGGTAAAATAAAAATGGATACATGATTTACAAATAAAGTGTAAAACCATAAAAAAATTGAAGAGTATAGAATAGTTAACTACCATATTTATGGATAAGAGAAGAATTTATGTTCAATAAAACAGAGAACATTAGAAAACATAATATAACTTTGTTTGCATTAATTTTTTTAAAAATTTGCACAAACAAAACCAATGCAACTAATATTAAAAGAGAAACCACAAACTGGAAAAAATATAGCAACTGTCTCTGAAAAAAGCCTTATTTCTCAAATATATTAAGAACTGAGTCAAATTTATGAAATTACAAAGCATTCCCCATTGACAAATGATCAAAGGATATGAACAAGCAATTCTCAGATGAAGAGATTAAAACTATCTTTAGTCATATGAAAAAATGTTCCAAATCACTATTAATTAGAGAAATATAAATTAAAACAACTCTGAGGTTCCATCTCACACTCACTAGATTGGGTAACATAACAAAAGAGGAAAATGATAAATGTTGGAGAGGATGTGGAAAATTTGAAACACTAATATACTATTG
The DNA here is from genome assembly GCF_027887165.1 of Monodelphis domestica. NCBI lineage: Eukaryota > Metazoa > Chordata > Mammalia > Didelphimorphia > Didelphidae > Monodelphis > Monodelphis domestica. The sequence goes on along the minus strand of NC_077227.1, from coordinate 556,633,446 downwards.
GTGGAGCTATAAATGACTGTTCTGGAGAGCAATTTGGAATCATGGCCAAAGGGCCATGAAACTGCATACCTTTGAACCAGCAATACAACTACTAGGTCTGTATCCCAATGAGATCAAAAATAGGGGGAAAGGACTTATTTGCACAAAAATATCTATAGCAGCTCCTTTTGTGGTGACAAAGAACTAGAAACTGAAGGGAGGTTCATCAGTTAAGGAGTGGCTGAACAAAGTGTGGCATATGGTAATAATGGAATACTATTGTGCCATAAGATATGATGAACAGAGGATGATCACAAAAAAACTCTGGGAAAATTTATATGAAATGATGCAAACTGAAGTGAGAAGAACAAGGAGAATGTTGTACACAATAACAATGATAAAGTACTATGATCAACTATGAATGACAGACAACTATTATCAGAAATGCAATAATCCTGGACAATTCCAAAGGATTAATGGTGGAAAATGCTATCCATCAATACAGAAGACAGATTCTGAATGCAGATTCTAACATGTTATCCTTCATTTGTTTTCCCTATGAATTTTTCTGCATTCAGATATTGTCAGTTCCTTCTATAGTAGTGAATAGCTTTTATTCACAATATAATGAATGTAGAAATATATATTGGGTGAAAACATGTGTACACATATATCATATTACCTGACATTTTATGGAGCAGTTGAAGTAGAAGGGAGAGAATATGGATTGTAAAAGTTCAGAAAATGATTAATGAAAATTATATTTATATATAATCTGGAAATAAATTTAAAAAGGAAAAAGGAAAACAGGAAGCAAATAGAGAAAGAAAAAAGAGAAGAAGTAAGAGGAGAGGAAAAAGAAAGATCTAAATAAGATAGACTGATACATACATTAGTACACAGTAGATGAGGAGTAGAAGGGAAGGAACTCTCAACTGATGGAAGTATGATGTTTTCCTATGTAGAAGGCAAAAATTGAGTTCTGAAAGAAGCCTGGAATTTCAAGAGGTAAGGAAATAGAACATTACTGGCATGGAAGATAACCAATGAAAACATAGAGATAGAAAATGGAGTGTTCCAAGAGAAGAATAGCCAAGAAGCCAGTATTATGGAGTATGTAGAGGGAAATAAAATGTGAGAAGTCTAGAAAGAATGGAAGGGACCATATGCCATATGCCACATTCTTTGTTCCTTTTTCTGACCTTCAGAATATTATGATCTCAAATGCCATGGAAGTAATGACTGGACTTTAATCTTGGGTTCTGGTCTAAACTCTTCAACTAATTAGCTATATGATATTATGCAAATCATTTCCTCTACTTGGAAGACTGAAGTACTTTAATGTAAGTAGGATTTCTAAGATGATCTCCACATTTTCTCTCAGATCTAAGATTCTATAATAATCTCCCCAAAAGCTGCTTTTTCTTTCTTCTGGGCTGAACACCAGGAAAAAATAGGAATGTGCTAAGTCACTCAACTTAAGCTGAATCTAAAGAGGCAGTAGCTAGGCTTAATTTAGCAATCCTGGTTCAAGATGATTATGAATATGCCTTCCCTCCCCAGAGAACTTGCTTGTTCCCCAATAAAGGGAAAGTCTATTTGACTATAACACAGAGTGAAGTTATTTACTAACATTTTTTCCTCAAGATGCTATCCTGCCAATTCAGGTCTCAAAGGCCCAATCCTTCACATTCACAGAAACAGAGCTTCCTTTCACTTTAAAAATAGCCTCAAACTATTTTAAGTATAGTAATCATGGAAAGGAATAGCAATGTGATAGTCAGAGTTACAAAGGGAGGAAAAAGCTCTGTAAAACCAGATATCTGAGTTTGCTTTTAAACTATACATTAATCCATGAATTCCATTAGTTTTCCTGCCGATGATGGAATACTGGGTAAAGCTCTGGATTGTCTATTTAGATGAGCAACTCTCTGAGGAGTTCTCAGATATGTCTATAACCATCAAATGGACAAGGACACACTAGATGGAACACAAGAGTGCTGAATACTGGGCTAAAAGTCAATGAGACACAAGCTTGATTTTCACCTAAGATTTACTAAGCTGTATGACTCAAGGCAAATCTCTGATCCTTAATCAGTCAGTGACTTAATAAACAAGTATTAAATGCCTATCAAATGTTAGACACTGTACTAAGTGCTAAGGACCCAAAAAGAGTCAAAAGACTGCCACTGCCCTCAAGGAGTTAGATGGGACTTACAAGGAGACAGGCAAGTAAGTAGGTAGAGGTGAGGAGGGAGAGCAATCAGGGATGCCAAACAGTCAGAGAAAATGCCCAGAGCTAAGCATTCATAAGTTGGCATTGAGATTAGAAAGGTAGGATGGGACTAGGTTATGGAGTTTTAGTTTTCTCATTTGAAAAAGTAAGAATAATAGCACTTACTTCACAGAATTATTACGGTGAATGAATGATGGCACATATAGGTGTTACAGTAACTGTAGAGCTGGACCTGCAGTCAGGAAGACCTGAGTTCAAATCTTATAGACACTTACAGTGATATGACCATGGGCAAGTCACTTAACCCTATTGGCCTCTGTTTCCTCACCTGCAAAATGAACTGGAGAAGACAATTGGAAACCACTACAGTATCTCTGGCAAAAAAAGCTCCAAATGAGACCATAAAGAGACAGACATGACTGAAAATGATTCAACAACAACAACAACAAATCTATTTAATTCATGGCTTCTATAACAAATGATTGAACTAATGTATGTGAAGCAACTTGCAAGCAAAGTGCTAAATTTTCACTCTTTATTACTATTATTTTGTAAGGAATTGGAAGCTTAATTCAAGTACAAAAAAACCCCCAAAAAACTGAACACCACAAGCATTTGCCAATTTTTCCTAACACCTATATTATTGTGAGTTTCTCTTTGAGCCATGCCCAGCACCTCCTCATTTCCTCTGGCAATTCCTCATTCTTCCTTCTATTTCCCTTTCTTCTTCCTATTCTCTTTGTCTCTATTTGTGTCTCACATCTCCTATACTGCACGGACAATAATCACATTTTGGGAAGGAGCATAAAGAACAGCAAGTCTAACATTAAACAAAATACAATTTACCACATTCTAACATGTAACTGTCCATCCTCTCCTGGCAGATAATTCACAATTTACCATAGCAGCCCACTCCATTTTTAGACATCCTAATTGTTAAGTTTCTTCCTCCTCAATGCAATTCCTCTGCTCTTCCTCATAGAAAGTTTTACATTTAAATCTTAAATATGTTTTCTGCAACTTCTACCCTATTTGCATCAACAAGGGAATGAATATAGGGATATATAACATAATATATAATAGGGAAATAGGGATATTTCTGGGAAATCTCATACATTTTTAAGGCTAATTGATCATAGCACTTACCATTTTTACTTGCTTTTTTCAAAGGGTGTCATGTAATCTTTAAAGTCAGCCTGCAATATGAGGAAGACTAATATTATCATCTCCAAATGGGATGACCTACCTGAAAAAGGAGTAGGTCTTGTTGGAGGCCTTCAAGCAGAGGTTCAAGAATCAGTTGTTGGATGTGTTATAATGAGGATCCCTTGCATATGTGGGTGGACCTAGAAGTCTATTGTAATTCTTTCTGAATCTCAAATTTTCTGATTTAGTGTTTGCCATTTCATGAAGAACTTATGCAAGTCTGTGCTGTAATATGATTAATATTGTTACAAGTGGAATTCAGACAATTTTTTGAGCTTGGCCATTATTTTATCAGATGACCTTTGATAGTATGATAGTGAGATCAATTGAATGTTTTTGAATACTCAGGGCTTCACATTGGCTCAAAACTTGTAAAGAAATCACTAGGTATCATGCATCCTTGATTTCCCATTTATTTTTTCTCTTCCATTTGTAATCTGTTTAAAGGACAGTGTCTGTCTTAAATATATATTTGTATCTCTAGGACTTAGGATAATGATTAGCACATAAAAATGCTTAATGGTGATTTATATCTATTCATTCATTGAACATTCTCAGCAATACTCTTTATTAGGCCATATGGTTCATGACACATAATCTGTACAACCATGTAAAATTCAGAATTTTGCATTTGTTTTCTATTATGAGCTAGTATTAAGTTTAGATTCCACTGGGTTCTAGGTCAGCCAACAAGGGAACCCGTTTGTTCTGCCAAAGAGTCCTATAGTTAGATGATATGTGCCTCGACATTTATTTTAACAAGTGAAGTGCCAGATTTTGTAGAAACTGGTTGTTGCTTAGCAACCTGCCCACACTGTGTTTCAGACTTGCTACCTTAAATATCCCTCTGCAGCAGGAGATTTTTCAAAAGTTTTATTATGGATTTTCAGAATGTATTTCCTAAGGTTGTTAAATGACAACACAGCTGCTGGTGGGCACTCCATGCCATCATTGACTGGCACATTGGCTTCAGGGTTGTTAGATACCATAGTGAATGAGGGCACTCCAAGAAGTATCCTTCTGGACGACCCCTTGGCAAGAGAGAATTTGGCAGGCACATATGAGCTAGGAGGGAAATAAATGAGCACACATGGGGCCAGAACAAGCGAAAGGAAGTATTTGTTTTGGGATAAGGTATAGAATAGGAGAATATACAGAAGAGAGTGGGAGTGTAAAGAATGAAAGTGTGAACATATAAAAATAGGTTTCTAAATTTGTGTCATCTTAGCATGGGATTTTAGAGAATAAGAGGATTTTAGAGATTATCTAGTCCAAACTCCTCACTTCAAAGATGAAAACATTTAAGCCTTCATAGGTAAGATGACATGTTGATTGTGTCAGAGCTGGGATTTGAATCCAGGTCCTCTGGCTTCAAATTCAGTATTTCGCTACAACATGCTGCCTCCTATCACATTTCTGTGTCTGTGTGTATATTTTTTTTTACTTAGTATGGCTCACATGGGGAATTATGGTTGGTCATGTGTGAAAGAGTAGAAGCATTCATGGGTTTTGCAGAATATCTTGGCAGTTTTATATCCAGTACAAATGGCACCTTCAATAGGATTAGACTTTGATGATGCCATCCTTGATGGAGAGGAACAGTAGCTTGTAGAAGTCACCCAAGTTACTGTTCTACTAGATACTGCAAAGTTTTCTGGGAAAATAAGCACGTACACTGAATGTATACATTGATATAAATGCAAACATATAGGTTATAAATATGAATGTGTCTAGTTTTAATTTATAGCCTGCTACCTAAGCCAATATAATCACCTACACATAACTAGCTCTGAAGAGTCACATTTCCATTGGCAGGAAATATTCCTTGTTTGGTTGGTGTATTATTATTTTTTTCTGCCTCCTATTAATTCTCATCCCACTGATTCATGACACACTCTGAGATTAATCAGGAGCTGTGTCAGTGGGCTGAGAAGAAGCTAAGGCTGATGCAAGACCTACTCAAGGAACAAATGAAATTACCATAAAAATTCACTGAGAAATCCTGGTGAGAGGAGATACTCCCCAAAAAGAATAGATTTAGTTGAAGGGTACTTCCATTTTTAAAAAAAGATTATGTCACTAGGCTGAGATATTCACTAAGGCATGTTACTTTTGTGTGCCACTCATAAAACACTTGAAGACAATGGTCATTCTTTAACCCTATTAAGAAGATATAAAAGTATCTCTAGAGGTGATGTGTCAGAGCTCAACTTAGAATCAAGAAGATCTGGGTTTAGGTCTCCTATTTAACCTAATAAGTTTTTGACCTCCGACTCTGTAAGATCATCAAATTGAAAGGCAGGAGGAGTTTGGGGCAAGTAGATGGTGCACAGCATAGAACACTGTACTTGGAATCAGGAAGACTCATTTTTGTGAGTTCAGATCTCACCACAGACATTTAATAGCTGTGTGACCTCATCTGTAAAATGAGTTAGAGAAGAAAATGGCAACCCATTCCACTATTTCTGGCAAGAAAACCCTAAATGTGATCATGAAAAGTCAGACATGACTGAAAAATACCTGAATAAGGAGTTACCTCATCAAAGAATTCCCTACAACAATGAAATCAGAGATTAAAGGAATCCTTATTCCTATCTAAAATCTCCTCTAAGTCATTGATTTCCTTTTGATTTTTTTTATAGATGAATATATCATTTAATTCTTCGCTGAAGTGGTCAGTCACTTTTTGTAAACATTGATCAGATGCTAAAAATAATGACTTGTAAAGTACCCTCACAGATTCTTTAAGCAATAAGGTATAAAACCAGAGCAGTCTTTACTGTCTCAAACAATCCCATGTAAAATTTTTAAAAAAGGATTCTTACTGTTGTCCTTGAAAGATTAGAAATGAGGAGGGTCCATTTTCATCAGGCAATGGGACTGAGAGAATGAAGTACACTACTACTTAAAGTTGATCTATATTGTAATGCCAGGCGGTTTTATTAAGCTGTTTTTAGAGCAGGATATATCACAGCAATGTACAAGGTAATTTAGAACAATTACAGACTCATTCAAGTGAAAGAGGATAAGTAAAGAAAGGCAAACAGTAGTCACAGTGAGCTCAAAGATCCCCTTTTTAGACTCTGGTACTTCGATTTCTCAAATCTACTCTGGAAACAGATGACAAAGCATCCAGGTGCAGCCACATGAATATTCTTTACTGTGCTACAAAATGTGATCTTGAGAAGATAGTTTTAGATTCATTGACTTATTTAATAATAACGTTTCTGACTTTTATACAGAGCTGTAAGATTTGCCATACTTCTAAGATATTAATGAAGAGAATATTAGATAAGGAAAAAAGAGAATAATCATTTATATAGACCCTACTACTATGTGCCAGACACTGAAAATAACATGTATTATATAAATACTACCTAATTTTTTTTACTCACAATAAACTGTGGACACATATATCAAATTGACCAATATGACAGGAAAGAAAGGTGTAAATATTGAGAAGGATATGGGAAAATTGGGACACAAATACACTGTTGGTTTTGTTTGATCTGATCCAACTATTCTGGAGGGCAGGCAATTTAAAACTATGTCAAAAGGATGCTAAAACTGTGCATATCCTTTCTTCCAGATACCATTATTAGGGTTTTATCCCAAAGAGATATTAAAAAAGGGAAAAGAACTTCTTTATGCAAAAAACATTTATTGCCATTCTTTTTGTGGTAACCAAGAACTGGAAATTCAGAAGTTGTCCATCAATTGGGGAATGGCTGAACAAGTTATGGTATATGATTGTGATGTAATACTGTTGAGCTATAAGAACTAACAAGAAAGATAATTCTGGAAAAATCTGGAAAGACTTAAAAAACTGATACAAAGTGGAGTTGGCAGAACTAGGAGAAAATTGTACATAATGACCTCAGTTTCTTTTGATGAAGAACTGTGAATGATAATCTAGTTATTCTCAGCAATGCAGTGATATAAAGCAATCTCAAAGGCTCCTCTTAATAAAAACTATCTATCTCTAAGGAAGAAGTGATGGAGTCTGCAGTCAGATTAGCCTGAAACATTATATTTCATTTTCTTTCTTTTTTTTATTATTTGAGATTTCTTCCACAAAATGACTAATATGGGGGAAATGGTTTATATGATTGCACATGTAAAATCTATATTTGATTTTTTTGCTGTCAGGAAGAAAAGACAGGTGGGGAGAAGTAAAAGAGGGAAAGAATTTATAACTTGAGATTTTTAAAAATGGTAAAAAATATTTTCATGTAACTGAGGAAAATGAAATAGTATGAAAAAGAAAAAATACTATAAGGGAAGAGATATTGTTTTCCACATTTTAAAGTTGAGGAAATTCAGGATCACACAAGTGTCTGAGACTGAATTTGAACTTGGGGTTTCCTGATAATTGTGCTGTATCTACTCTTCTACTAGCTGCTTTGCTGGTCTGAAAAATAAAAAGAAATTGGTAGGAATAATAATTTAGATATTTACCAATTATGTGACTAATATTGAGCAAGCAATTTGACCTCTCTAGGTCTCATTTTGTTCATCTCTTAAATTAAGAGTGTGTTGTCTCAATGACCTCTAAGGTCTAGGATTCCAACTCCAAATCTATCAGTCTATAATTAATTCATTTAATCATTAAAAGAGCCATATAAAATTAATTAGATAGGTAGATAGATAGGTAGATAGATAGATAGATAGATAGATAGATAGATAGATAGGTAGGTAGATAGATAGATAGATAATCCTCTTTTTCAGATGACACAGTGCCTATGGGAGGGTAAGTTACTTGCCAAGGGTTGCATGGCTCCTAAGTATGTGGGATAATATTTAAATCTAGATCTTCCTAGTTAAGCATGCTAATTACTACACACACTGCCTTTGTTCACCTCTTTGTACTTAAAGACAAAAATAATATTTTTTCTAATTGATTATGATATGAAATAGTACACATAAGACAAGCTATCCTAAGCAAATAAAAATACAGCACTTAGTAAAACCTCCGTTTTCCATTTACTTACTACTAATTCGATTCTTTAATTAACCAGATTTTTTGTCTACAATATTTTAGATGTTCTACTTTCATGCCTAAGGAAAATCACAAGAAAACAATTATCAGATATCTCATGAAAAACAAAACAAAACAAATATCTATCAATACACAAAGTTAATGAAGAAAATTCATGTTTTGTTCACTATAATATGTTTTCTAAGTTAGGAAAGTTAAGTTAAAAATATGCTTGAAGTTACACCTAAGTTCTAATCCAAAATCCACTATTAATTAGTTGCATAACATCAAGCAATTAGTTCCCCTTCTGATACTTCATGTGCAAAATGAAGGGATTAAATGTGACGATGCCTACTGCCCTTTTAGTTCCAAGATTATATGATTCTAAAAAGAGTTTTAGCAATAGTTGATTTGTTGAAGTTTATTTTCTTAAACCCTACTTTAAAAAAAAAACAAGCAGGTCAACTCATTCCCAAAGTATCTTCTTAATCAAGTTTTACTCTACCCTTAAGAAAACTCAGGAAAAAAGTGAAAAAAAAAACAATTGAGAATTGGATCTAATTCCAAGAAAAGCCTACATAACAAAAAACATATGAAAGGTTAGGTTATGACTACATTTTTTGTTAATTTTTTTACTTAATAATTTTATACACCTATATAACAATTTATTTCTTTTGAATTACTGTTTTTTCTACTATTAAATTATTTCTAGTCATTTCTGATATATTTTACTTTCTCTCTGTTAGCTATGAATTTAACTTGTTAATTAAAAAAATCTTTTCCTCATTCCATTTCATCCCTTTTTTTAGATTAATGAAGAATTTATTAACTTCATTAACCTTTGCAAAAATAAAAAAGAAGCAGATCTTAGTTTTAATCATCATCTCTAGGGTCATATTTTCTATTTTATCTGTGTTCTTTTGATAGTAGATATTTCTCATCTTGTATGTGTTCTGAGGACATTGATTTGTTCCTTTTTCTGATCTTTGTAATTATATGCTCATTCCATTGATTCTCTTTTTATTGATTTGATTTGACCATGTCCCATAAGTTTCTTTATGTCATCTCAATCTTTTAAATGTTTTAAAATAACTTTGTTGACTTCCAGGTAAACATGGTGGCAGTGTAGATATAGGACTCTTCCTCTCCTAATTACCTACCAATAAATATTACCTCAAAAGGCCAAAATAAAAACCCCAAAACAAATTCATATGAATGAATGGACTCAACAGTGAGGCATAGCATTAAAGGTATGTGGGATCTGAGCATTTCCACACTATAAGGAGGTAAAATAGCTTCCACCAAGGCTCAAATTGATCTCTCCCCTCCACCCTATACACAGTGCTCTAGAGTCAGAATTGGTGAGCTGGAATTAGTGAGCAAGCAAGGGGTATGTCTGAAGCAAATGAGAGGCACCTATAGGTCTTTGGCAGCTGACTGAGACCACCAAGGACCTAACCCTGAGAATGGCAAGACTTGAGACACCAGCAGGCTGAAGAGCACATGCTTTGGGCACAGACATAGCACAGGCAAGGGCTGGGGGGAGGGGTGGCCTACAGAGACTCAAGAGATGGCCTCAGGCAAAAACTGTGTTCCTTAGCTCCATACACAGAGAGCCTGCTCTCCTCATTCAGACTAATGCCTGGAAAGGGAAGAAAAAATGATCATAGTGCTGGCAAACAATGCCCAGGAATAAAAACCTCCCAATACCAAGAGGAACAAGGAGAAGAGATTGAACTTGGATAATTTTTATGGAGGAAAAGTCCATTCTGCAGAAGAAATAGCAGAAGTGGATGAATAAATAAATATATCCAAACTTCCCTGCCCCCCAAGTGGAAATTGTCCACAAGTTCTCGAACAATTTAAATTAGAGTTTATGAAAATGATGGATGAATTTTGGCAAGAAAAGTGTGAAATAGTTCAAAAAGAAAATAATAGTTTAAAAGACAGAAACTCCTAACTGGAGGCCAAAATCAAACAGCTGGAAGCCATGAAAAGCAGGACAGACCAAACTAAAAAGGAAAATCAAAAGATTATAGAGGGAAATTTAAAAAAAATTAAAGCACCAAATCAAAAGATTACAGTGGAAAACCAGTCTTTAAAGACCAAAATTGGGCAATTAGAGGCAAATGATCTCATAAAACAGCAAGAATTAATAAAGCAAAGTCAAAAGACTGAGAATTTAGAAGGAAACATAAAATATCTCACTGTGAAGATCATGAGAACCGGCCTCAAAGAGACAATTTGAGAATCATTGGTCTACCTGAAAACACAGAAATAAACAGAAATCTTGTCATCATACTACAAGAAGTTATCCAAGAAAATTGCCTTGATGTTTTTGAACAAGGGGGAAAAATATACATTGAAAGAGTTTATAGAACACCCTCTACACTAAATGCCCAAAAGAAAACCCACAGGAATCTAATAATCAAATTCAAGAGCTTCCAAACTAAGGAGAAAATTTTATAAAAAGCTAAAAATAGAAAATTCAGATATCAAGAAGTATCAGTCAGGATTATACAAGATCTGGTAGCTTCCACACTAAAGGACCATAAGGCTTGGAATATGATATTAAGAAAGGCAAGAGAAATTGGGTCTTCAACCAAGGATCACCTACCCATCAAAAGTGTCTAAATACTTCCAAGGGAAAGTTTGAGCATTCAACAAAATAGAAGATTTCCAAGTATTTGTAAAGAAAAGAGTGGGAAGAAGTGGGAAGATTTGATATCAAAACACAGAAATCAAGAGAGACATGAAAAGCTAAATAAGAAAGAGAGGGGA